>NC_088361.1:56170924-56183424 GCF_034508935.2 Berghia stephanieae | reverse complement strand
CCTGACTAAAGTCAGAGACTAAGAGACTAAATTGCACGAGTCATTATCGGAGAACAACATTTGCCAGATCGTAACAGCGGCAACCCACTCTGCTGGTCATATTTTAGATTGTAGAAAATTCAGAGTCCCAAAAAACCAACGCCATCGTCAATTATCTCCCCTTTTCGGATCACTCCCTCATTTCTTTCAATCTTGACGTTTCAAAACCATGCCAAGAAACCACCACCACATCAACCAGAAACATTAAAGGCATTAATTTGGACAATTTCAGAGGCGATTTAGAAACAAAACTTACTAAAAATTCAATGATTTCTCCAGACCAGTGGAATAGTTGTCTCATCGAAACGCTTGACAAACATGCGCCATTCCAAACAAGGACCGTCACCAACCGCAAGCATGCTCCGTGGTATACGTCGGACTTTAAAGAAGCTAAAACGAAGTGTCGGAGAGCAGAAAGACTGCTGAAAACATCAGACCTTACGATTCATCGTGAAATATTCAAGAACACATTTCGTGCCTGGAATACAACAATAACAAAGGCAAAGACCACGTATTTTCTTTCAAAAATCTGAAACTTCTAAATCTTGCAAACAATTATTTAACATCTGCAATGATCTACTTGGACGTAAAAGATGCACTTCATTACCATCTACAACCAATCAAAGAGACTTGCCAAACACATTTGTCAACTTTTTAAAAGACAAAATCCATAACATTCGTTCAGAACTAGATCGGCATGAACCATTTATAGATACAAATACATTCTGGGGTACCCCTTTAGACAAGTTCCAACCAGTTTCACCTAGTTTCATAAACGAGTTGATAAAAAAATCCCCCATTAAATCCTGCGACTTATCCCCTACCAGCACAGCTTTTGGCCAGCTCCATCGATACATTATTACCATCCATTACATCAATCATAAATACATCCATACTGACTGGCGAAGTTCCATCGTGCTTTAAAAGTGCCCTCGTCAAACCACTTCTAAAGAAACCATCACTGGACCACAATATATTAAACAATTATCGTCCTGTATCAAATTTACCTTTTTTGTCAAAACTTTTGGAGAAGGTAGTTCTTACACAATTAACATCTCATCTTAAGAACAACAGTTTGGAACAACCCTTTCAGTCAACCTACAAACATCAACATAGTACTGAAACGGCGCTTCTTAAAATATTTAATGACTTGTTATGTAATGCTGATGCTAACAATATCAATGTATTATGCCTTTTAGATCTTTCAGCTGCCTTTGACACCTTTGACCATGAAATTTTGTTAAGAAGACTAGAAAAGACGTTCGGCATAAAAGGAATTGCCCTTAAATGGTTTACATCATATTTACAGGATCGATGGCAGACTGTCGTGGTGAATGGTACTAAATTTTGGAGTGCCACAAGGCTCTGTTCTTGGCCCTGTCCTTTTTACTGTATATATGCAGGCCATTTCTAGTGTGATATCCAGATTCAATCTGAGTTATCATTTTATGCAGATGATACGCAAACATATGATTCAGCACCCCTTAGTAATTTACAGTTCTTAATACACCGAATTACGAGATTTTTTGATGAGATTAAATCTTGGATGTACCACAATAAGTTAAAATTAAATGATAGTAAAATAGAGATTTTAATGTGTGGAAGGCCGAGTATCCTTAAACAGGCAAATAAATCACCTATTACTCTCGGAAATAGCACAATAGAATTTTCAAATAAAGCAAAAAACCTTGGCGTCATCATTGATAAAGATCTTTCCATGACAAGCCACGTGAATAACACCATACAATCTATGTACATAGAAATGAAAAAAAAGCAAAATTCGTAATTTAATACCGAAGCATATAGCAGAACTTTTAATTAATTCCCTGGTTTTATCTAAATTGGACTATTGTAACTCCCTTTGGGGGAATTTAGCTAAAGACAAAATTAGCAAACTTCAGGTTACTCAAAATAACGCAGCCAGGCTCATTGTACGCAATAACAAAAAATATCCGTCAGCAACTCTTCTTCTCCGTGAGTTACATTGGCTTCCTGTGGAAAAAAGAGTTGTCTATAAGATTTGTACTGTTGTCTACAAATCCCTGAGCACGAACAGTCCCTCCTATAATAAAGACCTTCTAAACATATATGTCCCCAATAGAAACTTGAGGTCAAGCAATGACCAATCAATCCTTGTCAAACCTAAGCCATAGCGTAAAATAGGTGAACAATCTTTTAAATTTTCGGCCCCCCATTTTTGGAACTCTCTCCCATCACACGTGAGATGCTCGGATTCGTTGACAACGTTCAAATCTCACTTAAAGTTTTATCTTTTTACGTCATAATGTTGCAATATTATGTTCATATTTTGTTGTTGTTAAATTGAAGTCGTATCACGTTTCCTTCACACTTGTCTCACTGTAATATGTTTTGTTTTGTATCACTGTAAAGCGCTTAGAGCCTGTGACAACGGGGTAAAGCGCTATATAAATGCCATTTATTATTTATTAATATTAAGAGCTCTTCCGCATTCATAAAAACGCTCCTTTTTAATTGTTCTCTGATCTTTGGGTACCTGGTTGGAGTTTTTTTTTTTTTTTTGTGGTTAAGGCTCTTTATCTATCTAATACTCTAACTGCTCTTCTTCAGTAAATTATACAAATATTGGAACGTAAACAAAAAGAAGAGTTTGTAAGGAGTGCCAATCAGAATGGAATATACAACGTATAAGATTTGGTGCGTTTAAAAAAAAGGAAAACATCAAATTAAGAAATTAGGGAACAGGCACCTGTGTAAGATAATGATCTGAACAATTGTGTATGAATGGTGCCAGACAATGCAAGAAAGAAAAATACAAGAAAATAAACCATCCCAAAAAATCAGTCTACCTCTACTGGGGATCGAACATCACTCCTTTTGATTACCTGTCAGGCAGACTGATTTTTTCTGGAAGGTGTTTTTCTTATATTTTTCTTTATTGTTTTGTCTGGCACCTTTCATACACCCTTATTCGGATCTTTAAAAAAAGGAACATGACTTGAATAGAAATCGGTGTCAAATGGATCCGTTGAAGTATATCCAAAATCGCGGTGAAAATAATAACCCAGTACATGACAAATGGACACTGATCCTTTTTGAAATGGAGTTATCATGAATGTGAGCTTATCTTTACAATGTCTCCTTCAACGATGAAGGAATTAATATAAACCTTCTTGAGAAACTAAAGATGTTAAGAAATACCACAGAGGCGATAGTCATGTAATATTTCCTATTGCAACATTTGCTGTAGGAAGACAATAGAAATATTTTGTGTGTTTGTGTTTGTGGTTGTGGTCGTGGTTATGTTTGTGTGTGTGTGTGTGTGTGTGTGTGTGTGTCAGTGTGTGTGTTTTGTGTGTATGTGTGAGAGTGCATGAGATAGAGGTAGGAGTGTGGGAGAGAGAGAGAGAGAGAGAGAGAGAGAGAGAGAGAGAGAGAGAGAGCACTCGACTTATATAGTCCCGAACTTATTTCAAATCCAATTAGGTATATTGGCTGGTTGTTTTTTTTTTTTTGTGGGGTTTTTTGTGGGGAAGAGGGGTTGTAGTGGGGTGGGAGGGGGGGGGGGTAGCTTTTTGCTCGTTTATTTTTTTATTTTTGCTCCACCGTGTGTTTTGTCACTTCAAAGGTTTACAGGTAAGTAAAGGCATCAACTCTGAAAAACGACATGCTAATCACACAGGTAAGCATGTTGAAATGTTATATCGTTACGTAAATACGTCAAAGTGGTTCGATAATAATATTATTTCTATATACGACGTCGTATACAATAGTTGTTCAATTTTGTTGATGATACAGGCTTTATTGTTGTCTCTTTTAAAACGAACGAGTTCATTGTTGATATCTTGAACATGGTTGACTGAATCTCGGCTTCAAAGAATCAAAAGCAATTGTCAAGGAAATCAAGCGAGTTCTCCTGTCCAGGTGTCTTATAATTATGAATTATGTGTCATTTTTCGTTTGTCTGCCGATCGACGAAATTGTTAAATTTCTGATATAACTCCCGCTTTCCAGTATACCCCTGTTTCCGATTTGTAGGAAAGTACTTGGCAGTAGACTAATGTTTCTGAAGTGATTACAAGCAATGTTTACTATCCATGAAATGTTATAGAAACTAGAATTTATGATTGTGAAGAACCACTTTATCATAATTACAAATATCTGCACAAAATTTGTAACTTTATATCTATTCTCTGCCACAGATTTAAAGTGTCGTTTGGGAGGTGATTTAGAATGGTCATGTGGGTGTGTGATAATCTGTCCTTGTTATTACTATTTTAGCTATTATTTATTTATCTTCTTCTTCTTCTTCTTCTTCTTCTTCTTCTTCTTCTTCTTCTTCTTCTTCTTCTTCTTCTTCTTCTTCTTCTTCTAGGTTCCATGCCTGGTTCAGGCTTCGGATACTGCATGAATTATCTCTCTCCATTCCTCCCTGTCTCTTGCTTTTTCAAACAGCTCTTGGATTGTTAGGTTGGTGAAGCCCTTCAGTTGGTCTATGAGTGTTTTTCTTTGTCTCCCCCGGGCGCGTTTACCAGGTATTTTTCCACAACTTGCCAGGTATTCATTCTTTTCTTTCCTTACTATGTGTCCGAAAAAGGATAGTTGTCGATCCGCTATTAAGGGCATTAGTTTCCTTTGTTGGTATGTTTGTTTTAGCACTTCTTCGTTCGTTTTTATTTATAGCCTGTTCTTATTCGTAAATATTTTGAAGACATCAGGAATTGTGTTTTTTCACCGCCTTTCTATACCTTGTGTCCACAATGCAAATCTATGGGTATTCGTTGTGTGCGATCTATCATTGCGATAATGAAAACACAGATACAGAATTTTAGAATTGTTATGATAATCATGACCTTTCCTGAAATTATGTCAACAAAATTATATTTCAGTACCTTGTTGCAAAATTGGATATTCCTTAAATTATCATTCGTATTCCTTCATTAATCTCCGTGATAACGAAGTCTAAACAAAATTGACGCTTTCGCAAGAAATCAATCAATGACGCTTTGTTAGTCAAGAGCGAGGAAAATAAAAACTGTAGTTCTTTCAAAGAAATATTATTGTGCATAATTTTCAGGTGAAGTGTGGAAATGAAGTTTGATATATGATTCATTGAGTTATAAAATATAATTAATAGGAACAGAGCCAATATCTGTGAGGTGTTGGTCACTCAATGAATAATTCTGCAATTACTATGACATTTTTAAAAACTGAATATAACAAAGTACGGGCATATACTGAAACAAGAGCTCGATCTACATTTTATAAAGCATGGCATTCATATCTATCTCTACTGCCATACTTAAAAAATACACGTATTTAAAATGAGACCCTTCGTCTCGAAACTGTATTATGTCAGGATGAATTGGACCCCGAAAAGTGACTTTAGAATTAAATTGATAGTTAATACCAATTAATGAGCTTTTGCATTGTGAGAAATTGTCTTCATTCTCTAACATAACACATTCAAAGAAACCCCACGTTTCATATTTTTGTCAATAAATTCAATTTTTTTCCACACAAGTCATCCCGACATGATACCGTTTTTAGACGGTGGGTCACAAATGTTGGCCAGCAAACTAGTCAAGGATCAATGGACTAAAATGAACCTCATCTTATCAAAGACTCTCAAACCTGGAACTTCATGGAAGTCCCAAATTAAAGAATTTCTCGAAAGATGAAGACCATTTAAATGGATCGATATTTGAAGGACGACTTGCTGGCCACAATTTTAAACGATTTTGATTTTTGTTGTTTGTTTGTTTGTTTTGTTTTATTTTGCTGTTTTTATTTTTCGGACTTTTTTTGTTATTTGCTTTATTTGTTTTTTCAATTTTTCCCCTGTTTTTTTCTTGGTTTTTTTTTTTTTTTGTTTTTTTGGGTTTTTTTCGTTTTCAATTCTTTCAGAACACGGCAGAATACTGCCTGCCAAATCTCTCTACAGAAATAGATCACTTGTCGCGCCCCTGCCTATGTCATGGCCATTAATCAAAATATTTAGGTTTTCAGTTATTATGTGGCATGCAGTTATTATTTTTTCTTTATTATTTTTGTGGTAACAACCAAATCATAGCATTGAAAAGAAAAGTGTTGTGAATAAAATAAAATGACGAAGATAATGATGACATTAAAATTAATAGAATTGATACCTAGAATTACGAGTACAACAATAATAGTGACAAATTATTATCATTATTATTGTTATTATTATTATTATTATTATTATTATTATTATTATTATTATTATTATTATTATTATTATTATTATATTATTATTATTATTATTATTATTATTATTATTATTATTATTATTATTATATTATTATTATTATTATAATATTATTATTATTATTATTATTATTATTATTATTATTATTATTATTATTATTATTATTATTATATTATTATTATTATTATTATTATTATCATTATTATTATTATTATTATTATTATTATTATTATTATATTATTAGTAGTAGTAGTATTATTATTATTATTATTATTATTATTATTATTATTATTATTTTTATTATTATTATTATTATTATTATTATTATTATCATTATTATTATTATCATTATTGTGTTGTTGTTGTTGTTTTTGTTGTTATTAACATTATCATTTTGATGTAAGCCGTGCAAGCAGAATATTGGTCTATCCGATATCTCCTTTAATTATTCTTCTATTACTAGAAATAATGGCATCTAAAGACAAGAGAAAAGCTATCAAGGAATGATATTAGAAAACACAAGATACTGACGACAAAACTTTTTTCTAAAGGATCAAAAAGATTTAAAGCATGTATCACAAAGAATCAATGAGTTTTTGATATTATCTGGACATACTTTGAATAAAAGTAAATCTAAAATTATGCAATTTAACAAAAATCAAAGCAGTAGAAAAGATTCATTGTTTAACATTTCAATTGTAGATGATTTAGACATTTTAGAAGTAATATCTAGTTTGTAAATGGCAGCTACGAAAAATAAAAATAATTAGATTCATATAATTGAAAGCATAAAGAAAATGCTAAAATTATGAGATAAAAGAGACCTTTCTCTGATAGAAAAAATAAACATAATCAAATACTTCGGTATCTCTAAGTTAATCTATATTATGCTGAGTATTTCAATCCTGTTGACTACATTAGAGGAAATAAATAGATTATTTTTTAAATTTCTGTGGCAAAAGAAAATTTCAAATAAGAGAGCTTTTGAGATAGTCTAACGAAAGACTATCTATGTGTAACGATATAAAGAATGGAGGCCTGAACTCATAATTTCTTTACAAATATCCTTCCTAATTAATTGGGGACAATAGTTATATTCAGATGGAAGTTGCGATTGGAAAGTAGTATCTAATTACTTTTTTAGACGCATTGGGGGGGGGGGGGGGGGGCATTGGAAGCAAATAAAAACAGCTCGCAATATTTGTGAAAGACATATTTTGGAAATATGTTCTAAGAGATTATCTTAACTTTCTTCATGAAGATTAAAGTATGAAAATTCACCCAGATAAATCAATTTTTAACAATAATATAATTAAATTCAAAAGTAAAGTACTGTTTTCTCCTAATCTTATTTAATGGCAAAAAAGTGTTTTACGTATAGCAAATTATATATATATATATATAATATATATATATATATATATATATATATCAATTCAAGAGACATCATGTCAATAGGGGAATTCAAAGATATATATGGGAATTATAATGGAATAGATCTGGATTATAGTGTAGTCAAAAGTGATTTATCACGCCTACAAGTTTCGAAATCAAAAGATTTGAGAAAATTTTTAAAGAAAAGAATATTATTCAAAATCTTTACAGAAAAGAGTTATACCAAAAGGTTCGAGGAGAAGGATCAATAGAACATGTTAAGGGCTTTAGGAAAAGAAAGAGCGTAAAGATACAATCAAAACATTGGATTTTACCTTATGTGTGTAGAATCCAGATTTGGGATTTTACAATGGAAAATTATGCATAATATTTACCCTACCAATATAAAATGAAAATTGCAAATTCAAATAAATGTCAATATTTTGATGGAATAGACCACACTGAGCATTTCTTTTTTTTAATTGTAAATCGGTAACATATGTATGGCTGGAGATAGAAAACATAATTAATAGTAAGATAGGGAAACAAATACATCTAGATTTGCAAAAAGTAATGGTGGGATTTATTGATTATCCTGGAATCAATGAATCAGATCGTATGTGGATAAATCATTTGATTCTCGTTGGAAAAATGGTCATTCTAAAATCAAATATTATAGCCCCAAAAATATCCATTAGCGATATTAAGGACCGATATGAGGATCAGAAATTTGATATAAAATGAAATGTTATTATTGTTATTATTATTATTATTATTATTATTACTATTATTATTATTATTATTATTATTATTATTATTATTATTATTATTATTATTATTATTATTATTATTATTATTATTATTATTATTATTATTATTATTATTATTATTATTATCATTACTGCTCTACTGCTGCTGCTGCTAAAACCACTACTATTATTCTTATTATTATTATTACTACTACTACTACTACTACTACTACTACTACTACTACTACTACTACTACTACTACTACTACTTCTATTACTACTACTACTATTACCACTACTATTATTATTATTATTTTTATTATTATTATTATTATTATTATTATTATATATTATTATTATTATTATTTATTATTATTATTATTATTATTATTATTATTATCATTATTATTATCATTATTATTATTATTATCGTTATAATAATAATGATAATTATTATTATTATCATTATTATCATTATTATTAGTACTAATTATTATTATAATCATCATTATTATTATATTATGATGAACTGGGACCTCCATTTAATATTGTAATTGTTATAATAGACCACCTTATCATTTCATTATTATTACTAGATAATATTTCGAAAACTGTACCAAATGCTCCAAATAATGCTACGCATACAGCATATTTGATATCCATACAAAGTCTTTAAAATCACTTCAAACTGTTTTCAAACCTTTTCTAAACGAAAATATAATTTTGTGGCAAAGCGTGAAATTGTAGTTAAACGGACACACCACCTCTTGAGAGTATATAAATAGCAATAAATCACTCCATGATTAGGATTATTTGTTTAAATTTTCCTCTTTATTTGGTTGTCTTGTGTTTTCTGTTCGTTTTCTAATCTTTTGACCCGACCACCAGCTGCGACAAAATACATTGACGAATGTTGTAAAACAGCGAGGGGTAAATTGCCTCACGGATAACGCTAATTGCTTATACAGGTTGCAGGAATCTCAACAAAAACCGATAGCGAGTAAGAATTCATTAAGCTCGGTTTACATTCTACATGCTAGAATAATGAACTGTAAGTCATCTCTTATAATCATAGAAAAATGCTCCGGGATACAGTCCGACTCAGTGTAGCTGGAGGGCTCAGAGGGTAGTGCGACTGATTGATGCTGCTGCTGCTGCTGCACTCTCTCTATCTCTATCTCTCTCACACACACACACACACACACACACTCACACACTATCTATCTATCTATCTATCTATCTATCTATCTATCTCTGTATCTTCTATCTCTCTCTCTCTCTCTCTCTCTCTCTCACTCGGCCAGGCGGAGGGTGCCGTGTCAGTTGGATCCCAAGTTTGGCTTTGTAACCGCGATATTCTTATTCTGTTTTCATCTGGTACTTCTCCATGCTTTCTATTTCTCATCAATTCTGTGAAAGGAACTTTAGATGGTTTGGTTGTTGAATAAATCTGGTTAGGTATTGAATTGAATGGGATATCAATTATTGAGATATGATTATTATTGGTGGTATCGGAAAACCAGCCATGTGGGTGATTAAACGCTCAGATTGACATAAAGAAAGTTGTAGCCTTCAAAACTTTGGTGAACATATGGAAATGTTACATTGATATTCATACATCTACATTTGTTTTGCAAATAAATTGATGTTTGTTGATTCTGGTGTCATCTTCTCAGAAATATAGTTTACTCTATAAAGACCGAAACTACAAGTAATTTATACTTTATGATACTTATAATTTAGTCTCGTATCCAAAACATTATTTCTCACTTTATTCTTAAATGACAAGTCATTGTTGTTCAATATAGAGTACCATCAGTCATGTTTTCTAACTCATCATCACCACGGGGGCGGGGGGGGGGGGGGGCGCGGTAGGAACTGACAACAACTTCCATTCCACACTTGAATAATAAGCGGAGCGGCGCGGGCCAGTAAGAAATACCGGAAAATATGAAATTGAAAAGCCTAGTGCTAAAAGTACTTAAGTCACAGGAAGGTAGTTTTGTGAAAAATGAAGGTTACATTTTGGATTAGGCTATATGGAGTATATACAAAATGAAATTGTCGTATTGAGATAATGTACTTAATTATAATGTTTATCATGAATAAAATTGGTGAGTGAGCTGAGGTTATTATGCTTTAAGTTTGTCATTGATTAGCTAAAAATCATGAAAATGTGACTAAGTACTTTTAGTAATAGGGCCTTCAATTGGTCCTTGGGTAATTTCATTCAAATCTTAATACAGTATATATATATATATATATATATATATATATATATATATATATATATATATATATATATATATATATATATAAACATGAGTTTTCCCACAAATCTCTTTTTGTCAACAGTGGATATTGACAATTATTACACACAAGCCCAGAGGCATAGCTATCCATCCGAATCTTTTCGCATTGTAATTGGCGGAGTGAAATATCAAGTAATTCGCCATCCAGTGTGAAACCATTCGCAGAGGTTTTTAAGAGCTGAGCACCAAGGAAACTCTGATCTAAGTTAAAAACAACAGTCAAATTTCCTTAATAAATCGATAAAATTCAAGCTATTTGATGGATGGGTTTCAATTTTTAATAATAATAAAAATACTTTTTTCCTCTTTTTTTAAAAAGTTTAATTTAATAATCTTGGACTAGTGGTGACGGTTTTTATTATCAGACTTAATCTGACCGTCCTTTTTAAAATACATGATGTGAATATCTATTGATTCTGGCAGTGACGTGAATCTGGTTTCGTCAATTAGTTGTTTCATTTAGTTATTTTCTAGAGAGAAAGGTATTATCATAGTAATGATCTGTTGAATTTTAAAACTACATCCAATTAATATGCTTAAAAACCCAAGTAGGAAACAAATTGTGCTTATTTATATGTCAAATGCGTTTAACCTTTCTGCCATATCATATCGTTTCATATCACATCATATCCTAACATACCAGATCATCCCCGATCATAAAATATCATATATCATGGCATACTATACTGTATCATATTAGGCTTAAAGGGATGATAAGTCAATTTGCCTTTTAGTATAAAAATGTAGTATTGATGCGATATACGATTGATCATACAAAATTGTTCGGTAGTCACACGCGTCAGTACTCAGAATTTTATTCGTCGTTTCAATACGTTTACAAATCAATGCCTAGGGATTACATCACTTAGATCTCACGTAGAGGAATAACCATAATTACATTCCTGGAAAAAAATATTTTGACTCCTCAGGAAACTTTATCCGGCTTAAACTCTTCTATTTTAATCTTATGGTTTTTAATATTTTCTAATCATATGACCTTTTTTGTGTTCTGTGGTATGAAACCTTTTAAAACAATTAAATCGGGCTTCAAAGCATTTTTTGCACACCTGTCAACAAAGAAAAAAAAAGCGAAAATAAAAATGAAATAACAACAACAACAACAACAACAATAATAATAATAATAATAATAATAATAATAATAATAATAATAATAATAATAATAATAATAATAATAATAATAATAATAATATAATAATAATAATAATAATAATAATAATAATAATAATAATAATAATAATAATAATAATAATAATAATAATAATAATAATAATAATAATAATAATAATAATAATAATAATAATAATAATATATTTTTCAATCTCGATCTCCTAATCTTCTTAGACAAACTGGTGAACTCGGCGAATTCGATTCTAGTTCCAAGGGCTTGACACAAGATGGTTTGTAACCAACTCTGTAATCCGTTTAGAGATAGTGCTACTTTCTTACTCACTTACTTATTTTCTTACATATTTACTTACTTAGTCTTCATCGAACCATGGGCGCATTTAGGCATCTACCAAAAACTTTCATTTCTGTATATCTGCTGTATTGACAAAATGTAGAGCTATTTAAACGAATAACAAACGTGATTATACTTTTTTAATGGAAAGAAAGTATAGGTATTGCCAGCTGCTTTTCTCATGAATTTGAAATCATGATAGAATACGCTCATGGAGGACAGAACTGATATGTCTAAAATTTCAACAAAAAATGTCACAAGAATTGCAGCCAAATTATAAGAACATGCTATTTAACACTTCCTCTTTGTAGCATCTTATTATCTTTTTGCGTCAGACA
>NC_088361.1:56154427-56170827 GCF_034508935.2 Berghia stephanieae | reverse complement strand
TAATAAAAATTTTTAATAAAATAATAATATAAAAATTATTTTATAAATAATTCATCTCATGTATTCTATATCTGAAAGACGTCGGAGGTCATCTTCCCCCAAGCTGATCTATCTCTTGCCAATTCTATTAAAGCAGCGCCACCTTTCTCACTTCATCTGTCCAAGTTCTTATCCTTTCAAATACGTTATTCTTTTTGTCTTCCTCTTATTCTTTTTCCATCATCTTTCCAGTCAAGGCGAGTACTTCCAAACCAGGGTGGCGGATAATGTGTCCTAAAAATCCATTTTGGCGTTTGATGATTTTTGTTATCAGTGATCTTTTTCTGTTTGCCATTTCTAAAATTTCTTCATTTCTTTCCTTTCCACCCATGACACCCTCATCATTCTTCTGTAAAACCACATTTCCACTGCCTCCAGTCTTTTAACCATGGTCTTGTTTATGGTCCAGCTCTCACAACCCATATAGCAGCACAGACAGTACATAGCAATCCAGGACTTTGATTTTTGTTTTCATACTAATATTCCTGTTTTTTCATAATTGTATGCAGCTGGTTGAATGCATTCTTCGCCATACCTATTCTTTTCTTATTTCACAATCTGATTTTCCATTGGATGTTACATTGAAGCCTAAATATTTGAAACATTCAAATTGTTGTATGTTTGTCCTCTGCTTGTTATTACACAGACTGGTGGGTTATTATTTTTAGATACCGTCATACATTCTGTTTTAGATATATTCAGTTTCCAGTCCCATATTTTCACTACTCCTGACTACAACATCCATGTAATTCTTGTAGTTCTGTTCAGATTCTGCCAGTAGAACCGTATCATCTGCATACCTCAGATTTGTTACATTCTTTCCTCCAATACACACCCCCTTCTTATGTTCGATATCTCTTAATATCATTTCACTATAGAGGTTGAATAAATCTGGAGACAAAACACACCCCTGCCTAACTCCTCTTCTAATAGGTGTAAAACTGCTTAGCTCGTTGTCAACACGCATTGCTGCTTCTTGTTCCCAGTACAAATTCCGTAATATTCTTAAATCTTTACCATCAATGTCCAAGGATGATAGAATTTTGAATAGTTTTTCGTGTTGTACTTTATCAAAGGCTTTTGAATAGTCAATGAAACACATATACAGATCTTTATTTACTTCAATACATCTTTCCATCAGCATTGATAATGTGAATATTCCATTTCTGGTACCCTTGTCCTCAACAAAACCAAATTGCATCTCCCCAATTTCAGGTCGTATTTTATTTCTTATTCTTAGTAAAATTATCTTCAAAAGAATTTTTGTGAGGTGGCTCATTAGGCTAATAGTTCTGTGTTGTTCACAATCAACTGCCCCTGGCTTTTTTGGTAGTGCTATAAAAATGGATCGTTTCATATCAGTTGGCATTTTTCCTGTGTCATACACTTGATTTAGAAGGTTTGTGATGAATTCAATCCCCCCTTCACCCAGGCCAGTCAAGGCTTCAATTGTTATGGCATCAGGTCCTGCAGCTTTTCCATTTTTCATGCTTTGCATGACGTTCCTAACTTCATCTTTCATTATAGAGGGCCCTTCCAGTTCTTTTATCATAGGCATTTCTCCTCGATTATCAAAAAAAAGTTCTTCAATATATTCTGACCATCTGTTTAGAATGCAGTCTTTGTCCATGATGGTGTTTCCACGCTTGTCTTTGATGCATCCACTTTTAGTACCTGATTTAGTTTTGTTTGTCACTTCTTTGATTTTCTGATGGAAGAATTTGCCATTTTTTTCTTTGCAGGACATTATATAGTTACATTGTTCATTTATCCAGTCTTCTTTAGCTTCGTTGCATTTTCTTTTTATCTGCCTGTTCAGAGTCTTGTATTTTTCTTCCTGATTTTTGGCCTTTCTTCTCTCATTCATTAGTTCTAATATCTCTGGAGTAATCCATTTCTTCTTCTGCAACTTAAGTGTGGTTGGAACATTTTCTTCTAATGATGCAGCAACACTGTCTTTAAACTGCTCATATTTCTCTTCTATATCTGTTAGTTCTCCAAGCACTTCAAACTTGTTTCTTACTGATAGTTCAAATTTTTCTTGTATCTTCTGTTCTTCCGGAGAATGTCTAGTTGGTATTTAGGTTTAGCCTTTGCTCTTTTGCAGATTTTCAATTTAACTCGTATGGGGCATAGCACAGGTACATGATTGCTGTTACAGTCAGCCCCCGGCATAGATTTGGCATACAAAACCGAGTTTCGGAAACGTTTGCTGATGAGTATGTAATCTATTTGGTTTCTCACTCCATCTCCAGGACTTTTCCATGTCCACTTCCTTCTATTGTGGTTTGTTGACCAAGTATTTGTGATTGTCAGATCATGTTGACGGCACCATTGAATAAGACGATCACCTCTGTCATTTTTGTCTCCCATACCATGTGGGCCCACAATATCTTCTATTCTTTCTCGGCCCACCTTGGCATTAAAATCGCCCATGATGAGTTTTATGTCTGAAGACTTAAACTGATGCATTGCTTTATCTATTTGTTGATAGAAATTTTCCACTTCTTCATCATCGTGACTGGTGGTTGGGGCGTATATTTGTAAAATATCAAAATCAAAAGGTTTTGCTTGTAGTTTGATTGCCATTACTCTGTCTGATATGGGCCAGAATCCTTTGACTGCTCGCGCCGTTTTATTATCTAGTATAATTCCAACTCCCCTTTGGTGTTCTCCTCCTCCTGAGTATATAATTTTACAGTCATCATAATTAAGTTCTCCTGCTCCTTTCCATCTAACTTCTGATAATCCTAAAACATTGATATTCAATCTCTTCATTTCCATAACTACATTTGCTAATTTTCCTTTCTGATACAGACTTCTTACATTCCATGTTGCTGTTCGTAATGTTTGGTGGTGCACAGTAGCTGGATGACGGTCGAGAGTCACCTGTTCACCTGCATGACTATCTCTACCGGACGAGGCTGTAATCGAGTTGCTCGAAAAACATCCATTGACGTCGTTGACTAGATTCGCTTGGACGGACATCATGACGATCTTGGGATGATACGTCAGTGGTTTCCCGTTGCCTTCTGACGGATTTTTATCTGGTTTACTCCATAGCCTTTTGACCTCCCGGTCATAACCCACAAGGCAGTGGGAGCATTTGGCAGGTTTTAAGGCGCCTCCCATTCACCTTGATAGTCCCTTCATAGAGTATATGAGGCATTTTGTATGTGTAGCTGTGCTGCCAGACTACCCAACCTCACTCTCCACGACTATCGCCAGTTGGTCCGCGGCTTTACAGCTAACCTATAGATCAGGATCTGTAGGCCGTTCCACGATCCGCCACCTGTGGACGCGCTGGGTTGGGGATGGTCGCCCCAGCTGTACCCAGAATAATAATAATAATAATAATAATAATAATAATAATAATAATAATAATAATAATAATAATAATAATAATAATAATAATAATAATAAGCTTATTCATATTCGGCCTTTTGACGAAATCTGAATTTGTACACTTAATTTAAAATATGCTACAGCAGTATCAATTTATTAGAAAATAAGTAAACAAACAAAACAAAACAAAAACAAACAAAAAACAGAAACGAAACAGACCCAGTTCTGTGCAAGAAGCCGTTCAATCGTGTAAATAATTCTTTTATTTGTTTTATAAAAGCAAACAAAATTTGAAGCCATAACAAAATTACATAGGATACAACTGCTAATACACGTTATTAAAATTGTAAAAGTTTTTCGGTTGTTATTATAGCGTGCCATTTCCCAACAAACTCGCACAATCTGGTCAATAAAGAGTAGTCTCTTGGTATATAATTGGATGATTTTCCTGACGGACGACCATTTTCCCTCAAATCGGTTTTTAAGAGTAAGGCAATGTCCATCCTATTTCCCCTCGAAATATAATATGCAACCCATCTTATTTGGCATTCTTGAATTGTTATCATTCTTTTTTCCTCTAGATTCACAGAAAATCATATCCCAGCAGATGTTTTGAGGTAATTGGAAACAGCACGCTTCTCAATATATTAAGCCTTATACATTATGAGCAAACCCCAGCACAAAATCGTTTCCATATTTGTATACGAAATTGATTTTTCGTCTCTCCGCCATTCAAACAAGATAAGCTGAGAAATCCACGAGTGTATACTTGATATTACACTTGGTCACAGGAAATGTTTACGGTCATACATTTTCATATTTCAATGAATTCACAATTATATTTAACTTTATATGATGAAACCACAAAAAGGGGTTCGAATTTAGATGACCTGCGAGTCGCCTGTAGTTTGCAAAAATGCATAAGCACGTAAAATTTGTTGAAATTTTATAAATTTTAGGGACGAGTAAACGGGTAAATAATGTATTACAGTAAGATGTATTAAATAGTTTTAATGCAATAACGGCACATACAGTGATCCACCCCTTTAATCTGGTAGAATCTTGTCATGGTTGAACTTCATAGAGAAAGGTGAATATAAAGTTATATTGATCAGTGATACGATGCTTTATTGTTTATGTCTATTCTTTATTCTGAAAGAAAACATACTGAATCACCTTTAGTGGATATGGAAGTTTAATACATGGTTTATATAATCCATACGTTTGGCATTCCTGAGAGCATAGTTTACAAGATTTTGATAAAACAACTCACTCTTACCTTTAAAACTGTATGTCACCCAAAGACCGTATCCAAAAGACCGCTTGCTCAGAAGAGTTTTTGAACAGTAGATGGCACGAGGCATATGCAAAGAATATGATTTCTTTAACTGATTAGCTTTTCAGATGACTGAAGATGACACTTATCCGAGAAAGTGAATAGACATAATATGGAAATCAGAGGTCAGAGAATTGAGAGAGGAGACAGTTAAGAATCAAATTTTTGGTGTGAAACTGAAAAATTGATTACTGTAAATGATTATTAAGGTATGATATAGCTTTATGCAGCATCCTAATTTCGTGAATAGCAACCAGCTATTCTTTTGTTTTCAGTAAGACAGTGCTCATCGACGCTGGAGTCAGACTGTTAGCGAATTTCTAAACGACACGTTTCCAGACAGAAGGAGTGTCAATCTTCGTCACCAGACAGATCTAAAAAATATGGATTTTTCCTATGGGCCTACGTCAACATCATTGTTTATTCAACTCCCACAGCAGATATTAATATGTATTATTACCACGCAAATAAGAGCAGTGATTGAATCAATCATGCCACAAAAGCTACAAAGCACACGGAACAAACTCGAAAATAGGTTGAATTTGTTTGTAGTTAGCCATGACAATTTTATTGAGGCTCATGGAGTGGAAGTAAATGGTAAACAAAATGCAACACTTGTATGTATACATTTGTCGATATATAAAGTATACATATATATATATATATATATATATATATATATATATATATATATATATATATATATATTGAACTGTGTTGGATACAAATATGGTACGAATAGTGCTCGACATGTAGCAATGGAGCGAATTATTATTTTATTATTTACCACAATGTTGGAATCAGTCTCACATCGATGTAGACTGACTCCAACATTGTGGTAAATATTAAAATTATATATATATATATATATATATATAAATATATATATATATTATATATATATAAATATATATATATATATATATATATATATATATATATATATATATATATATATATATATATATTGTAACGTTTTATTTAAGGTGGAGGTTAAATATTTAAGAATATTTATCTAATAATTCTCCACATCACACGAGCGTTTTACATAGGCACAGAATCGCCCTATCAATTAGAATTAAATTATATAGAGGTCTGCAAAGCCTATGATTTCCCCGTTATAAGTTACATTGAAATATTTAACAAAATGATTAATGGCTCGAATAGCTGTCTAAGGATATAATATTCAAAATACAATAAGTAATGAATAAAACAATTTCCAGTCCCAATTCTTGTTTACTAAGATTATTTTTTAGTCGCATGAGGAGGATATTGCGGTCTATAATTTCCAATTCGGCTAACAGGTCGAGTACATTTAAGACGGTTGTGCCTCCCTTGTCGATGATTTTTGATAAATCAAAGGCAACTCGCAAGAGATGTTGTGCAATTATTTGTACGCCGATTGAAGACGTTCTTGAATCCCGTGACTTTGTCGGTGTTCATTTAACTGTTGAGGAAAAACAACAACAACATTATATATATATATATATATATATATATATATATATATATATATATATATATATATATATATATATGTATATATATATATATATATATATATATATATATATCTTTGTATATACACAATGGCTGTCCCATAATTAAGGTAAGTTACGGCATAACTCAAGATTTGTTTGTATCTAAAATCTGTAAACTAGAAATTAAACATCTATTCATTGAGTACCAGTGCTAAACGGTTGAGGACAATTGATGAACGGACCATTTTTATATCCTTTCTTTAAAAAAATATAGCATTGTGGAGAACATTGTGCTTATTTGAGTCAATAAAAAAATTGATACGGTGCACAACTCTACGGAAAGATTTGACATTAGAAATGTATTTTTTACAGATAGATAAACAGATTACTTGATTTCCTTTTATAAATTAAAGTCAGTTTGAATGTTCATTAAGTCACACAGATATCATAAAATACGTACCGACGACACTAAACAGTCCCAAAATCAACCAATTTCGTCACTGTAAAAAGTTGTCAGTTTGCGTCATCTATTTATGGCATCAAGTATTATTATTACTTCCGTTGTGATGTTGATTTAGCGGTGATCAGTTTTGTTCTAATTGCGTGTATGTTTGTGTGTGTGTATGTGTGTATGTTTGTGTGTGTGTGTGTGTGTGTTGTGTGTGGTGTATACATGTGTGTGTGGGTGTGTGTGTGGGTGTGTGTGTTGGCATTTTTCAGCAAATCGTGGCATTCATAGTGATATTATTCACTTGATCACATGAAGGTATTTCAGTCGCCATTTTGATTCTTTTTTTACTATTAGGGTTAGCTCGAGAGGTTAGTCATAAGTGTTATTAAAGTTGCTAGGGTGTTTGTTTTTCCATAAGTTAAGTAAAGGGGAGACATTCCGAAAGCTCCTACATCCCCAGTATTCGTTAAATTTGTATTTTCACCGTTGATATTTTGTCAGACATTTTAAAAACTCTAGAACAAACCTTGATAGATTTGTGAAAGTTTAAAATTTCCTAATTTGACCATTGTTTTGATTTTCTGCCGCCATTGTGATTTGTTAAGTATTGAAAGGTAGTGCAAAGAAGTCCGAGAGTTGCTTTTTTACTATTAGGGTTAGCTCGAGAGGTTAGTCATAAGTGTTATTAAAGGTGCTAGGGTGTTTGTTTTTCCATAAGTTAAGTAAAGGGGAGACATTCCGAAAGCTCCTACATCCCCAGTATTCTTTAAATTTGTATTTTCACCTTTGATGTCACGGGTCAGAGGCTATAGTGGCTGACACTTCATGTTGGGCCACACAGAAAAATCAACCGAAGATATACCAAATTACACAGACAACGTTGTTTACCAATCTGCCCTCATTAAATGATAGTGAGTACAGTATCGAATGAAAATCGTTCTTTCCCCGCGAAATAATAATAATAATAATAATAATAATAATAATAATAATAATAATAATAATAATAATAATAATAATAATAATAATAATAATAATAATAATAATAATAATAATAATAATAATAATAATACTTTATTGCATCCCAAAAAGGAAATTTTTTGTACAGACGTGTTATAATTTACACATAATATAAAAATACAATGGAAATAGGATGTATATATATATAAAAAAGGAGCAGCTCTATAACCAGAGCTGCGCTTTATAATATGAATAATTTCAACACTGTAAAATAGTTAAAACTGTCACCATAAATTGAAAATTGAAAAGATTGCAAAACAAATAAATTAATGAATTAATATTTATATTTTAAAAAAGTAAAAATGAGAAATAATTATATAAAATGATTATTGCTTGTTGTTATAAAGCCTAATACTGGACGGCAGAAAAGATTTTCGGTGTCTCTCTGTTTTCGTTGAAATAGAGAAAGGGCGACCACTTCTTTCTGACATAATAATTGATGATCTTAATGGATGATACTGGTCATTTAATATTTTAGTTATTTTATTTATACAAAATTTCTAGTATAAAAGATCTACATCGTCAACATCATTTATATAGCGTTTAATGGATTTTTTAATATTTGAATTTATTTTGTTCCTTTCCACTGCTAAGCAATTGCCTCCCCAAGCTGTTATACAAAATGACAAAACACTTTCGATTACTGCTCTATAAAATAATGTGCAGAGGGTTTTATCTATTCTAAACTGAGAGAGTTTTGATAAAAAAATATGTACGTCTGCACATCTTATGCCTAATTATTTTCAAGTGTTCATCCCACTTGAGCCTGTCATCAATCGTTACACCAAGGTATTTGTAGTGAGGAACTCGCTGGACGAATTGGTCCTTTAATTTTAACGGTTCTATCGGTTCCTTCACTCTCCTAAAGTCAATCACTAGCTCCTTTGTCTTGCTTATGTTAAGCTCTAGGTGGTGGGCATCACACCAAGACACAAATCTATCAATTTCTTGCCTATAAGCCACTTCGTTGCCATTTGTTATGAGGCCTTGAAGAGCGGTGTCATCTGCAAACTTTATTAAAGGTACACTCAGGTTTTGACTTCTACAGTCATTCGTGTATATTGTGAATAATACAGGGGACAATACACAACCTTGAGGAGCACCAGTATTTGTAGTTATACAGGAAGATTTGTTTTGCCCTAATTGAACATATTGTGCTCTCTCCGTAAGAAATTCGAGCACCCAAGCAATTATATACTTGTTTAAATTCAGACTAGTCAATTTTTGAACAACCAACTGAGGTTGCATTGTATTGAACGCTGAAGAAAAATCTGCAAAAAGCAATCTGCAATAGCTCCTAGCGTGATCTAGATGCCTGTAGATGTTGTTTGTAAACAACAAAATGGCATCCTCTACGCCACGTCCTGGTTTGTAAGCAAATTGATGACTATCACTCAATGGCATAAACTGATTCCTAATTTTAACAAGAACAAGTTTTTCTAAAGATTTCATGACTATTGAAGTCAGTGCAACAGGTCTGAGATCGTTCATAGTTTCAAGTTTTTCTTTTTTTGGAACAGGAATAATTTTTGAAGTTTTCCAAATTTCAGGGATTGAAACGCATTGGAGGGACCAGTTAAAAATATGTGTATAAATGGGGGAAAGCTGGTGGGCACATCTGTTAATAGTTTTCCTTTCAATCCATCCGGCCCAGCAGCCTTCTTCTCGTTTAGTTTCGAAAATACGAATCTCGTTTCCTCTTCACTGACCTCAATAGTCATTTCATCTTCCAAAGCCCTGTCTAATTTATGTTTTTCATTTTCAATATCAAATTTGTTTGCTGTGTCGAAACGTGAATAAAATTTATTTAAAGTTTCAATTTCGATATCTTCTGATATAATCGTGGGCTTTGGATTATAGTTCACAGCAGTTTTAAGCCCCCGCCACGTGTCCCTTATATCCCCAGAAGAAAAGCATTTTTCAATTTTATTTTTGTACTTATCTCTACAACTAGATATTACCCTCTTTATCTCTTTTTGTTTTGTTTTCAGATCTTTTTTGTTTCCACTAGTATAGAGAGTTTTCTTTTGGTTCAATAAAAGTTTTAGATCTTTTGTTATCCAAGGCTTGTTGTTAGGATAATATTTTATTTCTTTTTTACAAGACACTAGCTGTTCACAGAATTTTAAATACTCACTCACACAGTCATTCAGCTCATCCACACTATCACATGATTCGATAAAAACATTCCAGTCAGTGCATTCAAAACAACCACGCAAATCTTCACACACACTTCCATTCCAGATCTGTACACTTTTCTTTACTGGTTTTACACGTTTAAAAACAGGGCGGTAGGTGGGGAGTAGCAAGAGCATGCAGTGGTCAGATAAACCTAATGGGGCACGGGGTAAACATTTATAACTATTTTTAATATTACACAGGAATAAATCTAATGTTTTTTTGTCCCTTGTCTCGCAGTCCACGTATTGATGAAGTCCCGGGAGAGTAAAATCGTTACATTGGTTAAAATCGCCAGTGACCATCAATACGGCATCGGGTGACTTAATTTGAATGTCCTGTATTTCTTTCCTCAAAATATTTTTGCGGGCTTTTTACTAGTCAAAACAAATATATCAACCATTTTTACTGAGTGGTCAATGGAAGAAATTCGTGCGGTAATACGATTTCTGAAAGCAAAAAGAAAACATCCTTTGGAAAATTATTCAGAGCTGGTAATCGTTTATGGGGGAAAATATTATGAGCTTGAAGCAGGTAATTGTCTGATGTAAAGAATTCCAACAAGGTCGATCTGACATGCAGGATATTCCACGCACAGGAAAGCCATTGTCATCCCACTCACAAGAAAACACTCAGCATGTTGAAAATCTGATTTGGGCGGACAAGCGGCTTAAAGTTCGAGAACTATCCTTTCGAAATGGAATTTCCAAATCCGCTGTTCATAGAATAATTGAACATTTAAATTTTAGATAAGTGTCATCCAAATGGTTCCAAAACAGCTGACAGATGGTCATAAGGATCGGCGTGAACAAAAATCTCCGTCGACACTTCAATGATGAAAGTCAACTGCCAATGGGGCCTATCGGTGACAGTAGACATCAATGGTTATTAACCATATGATCACTGGTGATGAAACATGGGTTTACCACAGTACACCAGAATCAAAGAGGGACACGGTAATCTGGAAACATCAATCAAGAAATTCAAGGGGCAACATTCAGCGAAAAACGATTATGACCCCTGTGTTCTAGGACACTAAGGGTGTTCTTTTGGTAGACTTATAAAACGTGATTAGGCAATTGATGCAGCGAGATATTGCTAAACATTGGACAAGTTGAGGGAGGCTGTGCGGCGAAAGGAGCTGGGCGACTAAGCAAAGGCGTTGTTTTCCAACAAGACAACACCGCATACCGCAAGCATCACCGAAAGACGGGTAAGTACTCATGGATGGGAAGTTTTACAAAATCCTCCTCATAAGCGAGATCTGGCTCCATCCGACTTTCATCTGTTTGGACCTCCAAAGTTCCACTTGGCTGGAAAACGGTTCAAGGACGACAATGAGCTGAAATCAGATGTTGAGAATTGACTGAAAGTCTTGACGTCATATTTTTAGGGAGGGTATGTTTGCCCTTCTGTTGCGGTGAAGAAAATGCATCGTTTAACATGGCCTACGTAGAGAGGTAAATAAAAGTTAACTACTCGTGTTGTGTAAGTTTCATTAAATGTGCTCAACACGTTCTGGATCGTCTTACTTAAATTAATATAATTCTAGGCTAGCCCTCATATATATATATATATATATTATATATATATATATATATATATATATAGACGTCTATATATATATATATATATATATATATATATATATATATATATATATATATATATATATATATATATATATATATATATATATATATCGGCCGTTTTCCAAAAAACGCCAAATTCGAGTCTTCAAATTTTTAAAAAGTCATGTATTTCCGACATACTCATTATTTTGTGTATGCTTTCTGTGATATGTATGCGACATAAAATTGTAATAACAGGGCTTAATGAGTTTCCAGTGGTCACTTATTCAAGTATTTGTGAATCACGATCCACATGTGACTCATTCCTGTTACGCTTATAAAATTATGTCACATTACATAAGTTAACACATTTTTGGACAATTATTGAAATAAAACATTGAAAAACAATAAACACAGAGCATTGATACTAATTCTGACAATAAAATGACATTTATTGTTTTACAAAAGGCATTCAGAAATCAGTTTTTTAAAACAAAGGATATTATTTGAGCAATCATCATCTCCAAAAATTATAGGAAAATGACAAAAATAAAAATTGTTTACCATAGTCTAGGTATATAAGTGTTAAACCACCACAAATAATATTTCCTTTCAAGTATTTATATTTATCATGAAAAAAAATGAAAAAGTCATTCTTAACAGGAATGAGTTTGTGTAACAGGAATGAGTGGACGTAACAGGAATGAGTTTTCTGTTACAGGAATGAGTAATTACAACATATTTATTCGAAAGGATTATAAATTCAATACGCTTAGTGATTGAAACTCAGAAGGGGAACAAAATGGTTAGGGCGCCAATACATTGATTTGGGGCTTATGTTGGTAGAGACCCACAAAAGAGCACCAACATTGTTTGTTAACTTAACTCTAGGTTGAATCAATTGATTCAAGATAACTCTTTTGTGACAGTTCGGAATGTTTGGATAAACAGACAAAATAGGCATTTTTAAAACACGAAAAAGAGCAAGAAGCTGCCACATACCCATGTATGATTTTGGTTTACTTAATGACATAACGTCCAGTTTGAACATCTCTTCCAGGGTATCTTTATCACTTATGTGAACATCGGGAATATAATGGTCCAAGTTTGTGACAAAAAATCAACAACTGTCTGGATGTTGTCATTGAGTGAAGTAAGGTTTGAATCTGACAAATTAAATAATGGTCCTTGCGTAAAGCCAGCTCTTGTATCAATCTTATTCGTATTTCGTCTGTTTGCCAAATGCATACACTGCACCACAGGCAGGCAGGCAATCCCCATCGGCCCTCAGCTTGACTGGAAATAACTGTTTCCCATCACACAGAGATCTAGGTATATTATTTGGAATGAAATGTGCACACCTGTTGTCAATACCAATGCGAGTTTTGATTACACTTCTGCTGGCCCCAACTATTTCACAAACACGTAATGCTTGATTTTTACATTCATCAACCACTTCATCAAATGATTTGTATTCATTCAATCTTTTGATAAAACCATTGTAATCGATTTCAGTCGGCATCACCTTAATGTCTATGCCATCTTGGTCATGTTCATCACTTGATTCACTGTTTAAGTCAACCGGTGCAACTTCAGGCATGACTCCATCATTACCTTTGAAAACCTGTTGCTTCAAATCACTTTGTAGAAATGAATGAAATTTAATTGATGTGACCAACAACATTTTTGAACATTCTTGACTCCTTTTCTCCAAAGCGCTGAAGCAAGCATGTTAATGTTTTCACATTATTTACATGCACATGTTTCTCTGTCCCTTTTTCTTGCAGTAACAACCCAAAATGGCTGAAGTCGGTAGAATGAAGAAAATGACACATATGGGTTGCAAGGGATGTTTCGCTCGTACAAATGTCACATTGTATCACATAATAGTCTTCTTTGTTTATTGACTTTATTTCTTGTTATTGTGTTTCTCTTTCCTGGAGCTAATTTAGAAGTATCACCTTTCAGGAAAAAATCTCGTACTATTTGTTTGACAAAATCTGGAAATTTTGGAGGCATTTGACGTCGTTTCCGAAATTTTCCAAGAGTTTATATTTTTGAGAGTCATACCAGCTGCCAAATGTTTCACGGATGTGTACTTGTGCCTTCTGTTCCTCAAATGCTTGATGTCTTATAGGAGTGCAAAATGATATTGTAATGTTCTTTTCACTGAATTTTTGCCGCCTTTCTTGTTTTTTTCTGCTATCTTTCAAAAGTTTTCTAGTTTTTGATCGGGGGGTCAACGAAGTTTGTGTTTTTTTAATGACCTGTCCAAGCGCTTTTTGTACTTTTTGGATTTCTTTTTCGAATGAGAAAGAGAGGAGAACAGCCTGTTTTAGTAGCTTGATATCTTTGACGAGAGACATACTGGAGCGGAGATTTTGAGTGTGAGGATGGAGTGTAACTCAGATCAAGATTTTGCTGTTTCCGGTTTGTGTGTGTGATAATTTTTTATCCAATTCTTTCTCTGTTTGCGTTGTTCTCTTGGTGTCATATCTTTTATGGACTTTTTCTTTCCAATCGATTTGTCGCTCTGGTATTTGTCTTGTTCTTTTTAAAGACAAACAGCACGTCGAATAGGATCTCCATCTCGTCTTTGACGGTAAATTCGTTGCTCTCGGCTGACGTCATGGCTTTATTGGCCTTTATGAAGAAAACAAAATAAAACAATCGTTACAACAAAGCCATGACCCTTGAAAATGAACAATAATATCAAGTTCCATTTCGCCACCCTCATTCCTGTTACAAAACAAGGTGTAACAAGAATTGAAGTCAAGAAACAAAGAAAACTATTATGTGATACAATGTCACATATGTACATACGATACCGGGACGTTAAAATCATAGTAATCATCTAAAATGTATCTGAGCCTAACAGGCAACAAACTATGTTTGGACATTAGGCATTTGGTATTGGCAAGGTAACTTTGCACTAAAAATAGTCTTTCAGCAATGGAAGAAATGAATATGTATACAATAAAAATTGTTTTTAATGGTAACCTTGTAACCATGAATGTTACCACTTTAATGGATATAGGCCTGGAACACTTCAGTGGTTTACAAAACACATTACCAAACACATCCTTATGAAACAAAAGAATATGCTATGAATCAATAAACCATGTGGAGGCGCCGTGTCCGAGTGGTTACCGAAAGGTACTCCCGACTCGGAAGTACCAGGTTCGAAAATCTCCACAACCATCGAGTGGTTTCCTTAATCAAGGAAAATTAATTCTGGTTGCTTCACTTTGCTTCACCCAGGTGTATATTATGGTACCAGTGCTGCTGGGGAATGTAATTTGCTATAGACCAACGTCGTATTCATAAGTTAAACGTCTGTTTCATGCTACAGAAACAGGGATAAGCTCAGATTCTATGGGCCATTATGCTACAAAGGACTTAGTTACAATAAAACGTGTGTTTCATTTTATGAAAGTTCACATTCATCATCCCTGTTACTCATTCCTGTTATGTTTTCCTCATTCCTGTTACATCCCTCATTCCTGTTACAAAACAAGGTGTAACAGGAATGAGTGTAACAGGGATGAGTTTATCTCGCTTCGATTCATACTATCCCTAAAATATGCTTTACTCCAAAATTAAAGTATGACTATTATTTAGAGCCTTAAAAAAGCTATATACTGATACTTTTTATTTTTGATTTAATTTCTACTTTAAATAACAAGCCCTGGTAACAGGAATGAGGGTCATGGTCTAATGTTGAACATTACTCACAATTCTTGAAGCGGTTTTGATCTGGAAATCACACTGGATGAAAAAACCATGTGTTTGTAGTTTCGGCCATGATGGAAAAGAGGTATCTACGGCGATAAAACATTGTTAGTTGCACTTCTATTGTTTAGAGGATTTTAATTGGTTAATTTTCACTGCCGTTACTGGAATGAGTAACCCCCTTGGGGACAAAGTTTAGTAATATATAATAAAAATTTTAAAAGTCTGATTGTTACAAACTTTTATGAGGATGTTAGAAGATGGCAATTTGCATCAGCTGAATTCATATGTGTATATAACAAGACACTCCATTTTGTTAAGAATTTGACTTCAAGCCATCATGCAAAAAAAAGGACAGGGTATTTTCCTCTACCCCCGTCAATACAATACGTCATATCTATCCTGAATCTCTCTCGATTTTTGTTTTTTATGTTTCATACAATTTAGTAATGTATAGTGAGAGTGTGTAAGCAAGTATTTGCTAACAGTATATGCATCAAATATGTCAAAGAGCCAATTATCGTCACAGGACAGGAATTTGGCAGTTATTTGAAAAAGGCCGAGATATATATATATATATATATATATATATATATATATATATATATATATATATATATATATATATATATACAGATAGAGAGAGTCTGTGTGTGCGTATGTGATATATATATATATATATATATATATATATATATATATATATATATATATATATATATATGTATATAGTAAGAGAGAGATAGAGAGAGAGAGAGAGAGAGAGAGAGAGAGAGAGAGAGAGAGAGAAGCTTCGATTCAGAGGTATATCAAAGTCTGGCACATAATCGTATACAATGAACTTAAAACGCCTTATCGCTATACACTTTCCTCGTCAATGTGAAAGGAATGTTCCCGAAAGAGAATTTGCATGTGAAAGAGAGAGGAGGGATCTAACATCACCATTGCCAAATTCGATTTGGGTCCATTTAGTTTAACTGCCTGCACATTTCTGAACAACAGGTCGGAGGATGGTTGGATAATATGAGTATATTAATGTGAATTGCCATGTAGTGAAGGATGGATTGTCAAAATCTCTTTTATGATAAACACCCTGACCATAGTACATAAAATGGCTATTAGTGTTTTACTTTGTTTTTCTACCACCCACATTTTATCATTTCTAATCTTACTTTACATATCCAATTCTTATCTTATCTGGGCAAAGTACCAGAATTTAATAAAACTATTCATATTATTATCGTTGTCAT
>NC_088361.1:56149427-56151927 GCF_034508935.2 Berghia stephanieae | reverse complement strand
AAAGTATAATCCAAAACTGCTTACGCAAGATATTTGATATTTTCTTTTTGTTTCTTTGTTGTTGTTTTTTTTGTTTTTGTTTTTGTTTTTTTTGTTTTTTGGTGAGGTTTTGTTTTTGGTTTTTGGGTTGTTTTTTTTTTTTTTTTTGTTTGTTTGGGTTTTTTTTTTTTTTTTTGGTTTTCTTTTTCCAATTTAATCGATTTTAACAGATAGGACGTAGCGTTGAGATTAATATTTGTATTACCGGGTCATTTTTATCAGACATACTCCAACTCAATGAAAATGAAGATTTGAAAAAGATACCATGCTGGCTTGATCGTCGCCCAGATAAAAAAGGGCCACGTGTCAAACGTAGGAAGTCCGGTTGACATGACGAATAAGCGAACCTCCAACCTTGAAAACAATCTTACTCTAGACACTAGCATTAAAATACTTTTCCTAAATATAGGAATATCAATGGCCAAGTGTGAGTACTTATCACATGTACTCAAAAAAGTTGATGTTGACATTGTCCTCCTCCAGGAAACCCATCTCGAAGACACTGCCCCTCCCTCAAGATACAACAGTCAGGTACACCACGTAATAAACAAACAGAATCATAAGCAATATGGCATCATCACTTATGCCAGAGCAGCAGACCAAGTCACTGACCTGGGAGGCAGCACAGAAAAGAATCACAAGTCAATTTGGTGACATTGAAATTGCTAATGTATACAAAACACCAAATCTTAATTGGGCCTCTTACCCACAATATCAAGGAAATCACCCAACAATAATCATGGGAGACTTCAACAGCCACAATTCCGATTGGGGTGACAACAATAGTGACACTCCAGGGAATGAGATCTCACAATGGCAATCCTTAATGGCCTAACACACATTTATACCCAAAAGACAAAGCAATTTTACGACTAGCCCGTAGATGCAAAGACTATATCCCAGGCAGACCTGGTGTGTGTAACAAAGGATCCAAAGGGAAATTCACTGAAGTCAACTAGAGAAATCCTGGGAGATTTTCTTCACAGTCAAGTTCGTCAAGTCCTTGTAATACAAATTCCAATCATGAACACCCTGCCCAAACCAAGGTGAAATTCCCGAACAGCAAACTGGAAATCTTTCGCTGATGAAATTGACAAAACCTACCAAAGGATCCCCCCAAAAGCTGAGACTATAGAGATTTAATAAACTTGTAAGAACTTCTCCAAAGAAGAACATACCCAAGGGTTTTAGAAAGCAATACATCCCATGCTGGAATGAGCAAAGCAAAGAATTATAGAAAGGATATGAGGAGACACATGATGAACAGGTAGCAGTAGCAGAAGACCTACTAAACACTACACAAAAGCCGAAAAGTGAGATGGTTAGAAATTGTTGAAAACTTTGACTTCAGTCACTCCAGCCGCCATGCATGGCAAATCCTCAAAAATCTTTACTTCTCATCAAAAATGAATTTAACATATTCATATCCTACGAATTTAGTACTAGACAAAATATTATGGACGGAATCTAGATTAACAACGATGAAAGGGAATAGAAAGGTAGCCTACACTTTTTTCTAAAAATTGTGGTTCGAGCGTTACCAAGCATTAACCAATCAAAATATTCTTCGCATTTCGCCCGCTCCGTCCCCTTGACTAGTTATTTTCAGTTAACAAAAATGCATAGAAAACATTATTTAATTTCAGAGCTACCTTTAGTAAAGCCAAACAGACAAAACGGTCAGTCCCTCAGTAAGTGAGTATTTATCACAATATTTTGGCACACTACTGAAGGAATTGCATCCCAACTCCTGTATCAAAATTATGAGTGATGCTTAGGACCGGTGGAATTCTTGCTCCTGGTGGTAGGTAAGTACTTAAGGTTGGCTATGGGTCTTCGGTTCACGGTCATTAGTTGACATCAGGGGCAAAATATACTCATTCGACACATTTTAATAAGGTAGAGGCAACTGACTTAATTTTCAAAAGTGTGTGCCCTGTAGGACGTTGATTGAACAATCCGAGACGCCCAGGTAATATAAGACAATAGTAGAAAAACAAGCATCCAGGCCAAAAGCTGCCAATGCACAGCAACAAGATGTCACATGACCATGAGTTGGAAGCATCCGTTTTTAAATGGATACACCATGATCAACGCGCGCCACATTAGTTCATATGACAATGGTGTCCATATCTTGAGAATAAAAAACATTCTAATATAAAGCCAAATCTTAAAACATATTTTTAGATTTTAAAACCCGAGTAACTATGTTTTAAGATTTAAAAAACCGAGTGATTAAATAAAAACAATATTAAACACTCGACACGTTGGTCTTTCGGTATCTCTTATGAAAAGAAATATCTCACGATAAAAAAAAATAGAATGAAAACTTAAAGTGACAAACCATGACATGATGGTAATATATGAGGCTATGTGATCTAGTCGTATGACTCTCGCCCTCGGATCGGGAGGTCCTGGATTCTCAACCCACTCTGAGCGGCGCATAGTTTAGTCCTTGGAA
>NC_088361.1:56134427-56141927 GCF_034508935.2 Berghia stephanieae | reverse complement strand
TGCTATTATTGATTTGTATAGATTTTATTTATCGAAGATAAAAATGCATATGGTAGTTAAGAGACCACGTTATCCTACCTTAGGGAACACACTTTTCACAAGCAACAGGGCAGACTTTGGTCATGTATTTCGGGTTCATAGTACATTGCATTGTGTCTTTCCAAATTTGACAATGTTCACTAGTGTCCTTGCATTCCGCTGGGGCTGCATCTTCATCTGCAGAAAAATAAACAATGACATTTTTGTCTAAGGAGCGATAAACTAAAAAAAAATTAATTCACGTTTCTGATACGTTTAATTTTAAGTCAATTTTATAATTTGCTAAACCTTGACATAACACCTTTCTGAAGTTTTTTTTCACATTTCGGCCACACGTCTTCTCAAATCGATATTGTGTCAAGGTGAATTTCGTGACTGAGATTCAATTTCAAAATTGATTTATGACATTTCCCTTTGATTCAACGCCATAGACTTCATATTAATCACTATCTCTTATTTTTCTTAATTAAATTCTCAAAGATACGCACTGTTAATTGGCGGTTGTATTTATGGAGAACAATGATTTCAAAGTTAATTATTCGACTAACATTCTGCGCATGTGTCATGGACCCTCCCATGTCGGTATTTTATCTTTATTGTATTTGAATCAAAAGGAAGCTTCATCTTTGCGAACGCAATTATTTATTTGATTATTTACAATTTTATCTATCTGGGAATTTTTTGTATTGGCTGGATAGGATTTAAACTATAACAGTGAGACCAGTTTTGTTAACGTGAGTAATTTAGATTTTAACATATTTTGGCAAATAGTTTATGTATTTATTTAGAATGGTGATTCATGATAAAGCTAAATTGAGAGACAATTTCTAAAGTGGCTAATTTGTCTTGTAAGGAATGCAAGGGGTCGAAATTTGACCTGTAAAGTTGCGGTTAAGTTCACAAAGCTATAACCCCTTGACATTCAGATAAAATAACGACCGACTTCAGTGTTTTGTGTAATTTAAGAAACTAAATATAGAAGAAAACTCTGATTTGTGCATTGTTTTTCCCTTCAGTTATGATGAAACAGTGCTTTAAACACAGATTAATGCTTTTTCCACCAGCATCCGATTATTGCCTAATTCATGTTGTCCGATTTACAGCTTATCCGATATCATGCCTATCCAATTACATCGATTACACCACCCAGCAAGTGGACACTAATGGAAGCTGGTAATGTCTATCGATATCTCATTACCCATACAAAATAATCTCATGCCTGCAAAATGTGGCCCACCATTTTGCGGGGTCATGTCTTCCCCGTGGCCTGATGGCAATGATATTTTTCAACAGTTCACATGGTTGAGTCCATTAATGCCCGAGTTAATCTTTTATCAAGAGTTCGTATCAATTTTAATTAATTATGGCACCTTTGTGTGTATGTGGGGGGGGGGGGGGCTTGTTCTTTATGAACCTTGCGATTTTTAGCCAAAATCACTTTTTTTTTGTTGCTTGAAACTTACACTATAAAATTTGCCTCCAGGCAAAGTCGACGCGAACAAAACTGTAATTTTTTTGCTATTTCCTTGCCTTGTCCACCCAAGCTAAATAGTATAAAGGCTTAACTGGTTTAATGTTTTTGCAAATTTTGAGAAAGCATTTGCCTTTTTTGATTAATTCATCAAGTTTTATGTCAAATACAGAATTTTCTTAATTTTTCTTTATTTCACTATAAATTATCAAAAGTGATCTCTTTCACATTATCCAAATCGAAATGTTTAAAGCACGTGTTGACCTGATCAGAAGTAAGAACTGTATCTGAATAAAGCTATTTTTCTAACGATTCACATAGTTGACCACCCTCTCAATCTGTTATTATGATATTATATATATATATATTATATATATATATATATATATATATATATATATATATATATAATGTCTTCTGAAATTAATTCAAATCTTTACTTTTGAAATCGTTGAAATCTGTATGCTTCAGTTATATTAATGAATTTAGTTGAAGGACAGGAAGCGGTAGTACTAGTAGTTGTAGTTGTAGTAGTAGTAGTAGTAGTAGTAGTAGTAGTAGTAGTAGTAGTAGTAGTAGTAGTAGTAGTAGTAGTAGTAATGGTAGTATTTGTAGTAGTAGTAGTAGTAGTGGTAGTAGTAGTAGTAGTAGTAGTAGTAGTAGAGTAGTAGTAGTAGTAGTAGTAGTAGTAGTAGTAGTAGTAGTAGTAGTAGTAGTAGTAGTGGTAGTAGTAGTAGTAGTAGTAGTAGTAGTAGTAGTAGTAGTAGTAGTAGTAGTAGTAGTAGTAGTAGTAGTAAAAGAAGAAGAAGAATTTGTTTCTAGAGCAGTTTAACATTCACCGCTATGTCTGAAGCTCGGAGAGTCAGATATTTTTTTTAAATTTCGGATCAGACACATATAATAATATTTCAATTACCCAGCAAAGGAGATAACGCTATGAGGTGACCATTTCCCTTTGTCATTGCATTTACTTTTAACAAATAATAATCCAAATATGAAACAAATGTTCTGGCAAGGGATTAGGAAAATAAAATCTGAAAATTGTGACCACCGCCAAAAAAACGGTATTACGTCGGGATGATTTGAATGCTTAAAATTGAACTTATAGTCAAAAACATGAGAATTGTATTGGGATTTCATGTTTATTGGGGAGAAAGAATGTTGATTTTTGAATTGGCAAAAATTTTCATTGTTTATTCCCGGTTATTTTTTAAATCTTAAATCCACCTTTTTTTGGCATCTGTTTCAACCCGATGTAGATCCGTTTTGACACATATTTTGGTCACATATTATGGTGTGTGATGACTAAGCTAGATTTTTTCTGGGGTGTAGGGGGTGCATTTATAATTTCTTCTGCCTTTCTGGCACTGTATCTTACAACATTTGTTGAGTCTTCAACATGCTCCAGTATTTGATTTCAAAAATATTTACGTTCATTTTTATGATCCATTTTTGTGACTAGTTTTACGTCTGATGAAATGAAAATTGAGATTAACTCCAGTTGACGAGATATTTGAAATTGATCACGGTTTTTGTTTCCATTTACTTTACTCAGTTAAGCTCAGTTGTCAATAGTTTGCCTATAATTTCAATTTTATTTTAAGGTCGAGCCCGACGTTTACTTATTTGAAGGTCTGATAACCTACATCGTTATGGCCTCATTGCTGTAATGGAAATTTTCTCAAACCGACGCCAAGTTAAATATAATTCTCATTTATATTATATAAAACGGGCCATATTTACGCCCGGTTATCAGACCTGAAAATATGTACATGTCGATTGAGCCCCAATAATACCGCTCTGAGACCGCCAGCTGCATTTCCCCAAGGAAGCGCGGCGGACCATAGCCATCGTTAATTTATAGCCTGACACTTTAACCCACGAGGACGTCATTTTTAGCTTTATTCAGCGTCTAGTGAGTTGTGAGTTGTCGTTTGTGGTGCTCAAGGAAACAAGTGATCCCATTTTTTGAACTTTTGAATACAACTCACAATTTGTTTTCTTTTGTGGCCAAAGAGGTATCTTTTGACGTCATTTTGGTCAGTGTCAGGCTATAAGTTTACGATGGCGACGGGTGGATAAAGCATTGACGGATAAAGGGCCAGGGTTATGTAGAAGTTTTCATTTTAAAAAATTAAAATAACTCAAGTATCAGATAAAAATATCAATCTTTATTTCTAGCAAGCGTTATCACTTTCTCAGTAAATATTTGATTTTAAAAAGCAGAAAAAATAACAGTCATCTTGAATATATTATTCTGTATACAATAACTTTAACAAATATTCTATAGAGATCAAATATCTTTAAAATATTGTATCTGAGGTAATGAATTTGTTTTCTGTGTATCTGTTGTGTTTCATGAGTGATGTGGTTAATCGTCCCATCATTCTGTTGTTTTACGCTTACTTTGGTATTACTTAGTTATCTTTAACCAGTGCTGAAAGAAAATGTTATGTACAATGTGTAGGGGAATCTCTATAATATTATCTTGAGAGATTTTGATGTATTCATTCTTCTAGCTGTTTTTGATGTTAAGGCACCTTTTCGCACGTTTGCCTGTAAACGTTTGTTTATGTGAGCGCTTGCGAGATTGCATTCTATGTACAAAGTATTTTATAATCATCTGCCACCCCTTACAGTAATCCATTAATGAAGACAGTATACACCACATATACTCTTATCAACGTAAGTCAACTCTATATTGTTTAATTTTGTCGTTATTCTATTAGTATGTGTATGCTTGTAAAAGCCTTTTTGTGTCTGTTCAGTTGTTCAATATGATCTATGTACAATGGAAGTAATTAATTTATGCCATGTGTTTTTATCTAGTATTCTAGCAGTGTTTGCAGGATTTAGGACAACGTGTCTTCATGTGCTCAGCTCTCCTGACGCATTCTCCTCTCTTGGCCCACATATCGCATCGGGGATCGTTGTCCAGGCATGAGTTTGCAGGCTCGACATCACCAGCTGAATAATAAAGAAGATTTTAAATTATTATCAGCATCAGCATCATCATCATCATCATCATCATCATCATCATCATCATCATCATCATCATCATCATCGTCATCATCATCATCATCATCAACATCATCATCATCATTATCATCGTCATCATCATCATCGCCATCTCCATCAATTTCAACACCACAACGACCACTTTCTCTAATTGTCCAAACATCACTTGCTAGCAGAATTCCCAAAGACACACAAGCAATGTAATTTAGTAACCAAAGAGAGTTCCGACTTTTTATAAAAAATTCGTCTTGTGTTTTTCCCGTCATATTAAGCAATAACATTTAGTACGCAGGTATAACACCCTCAAATTATGAGAAACCACGCCTTTTTTGCAATTTCAAACATCTTTTTTTAATATAAAAAGAGTTGACTTCTGTTTTCATAGGTTTTTTACGCATCCAAATATCGTTCGTATCAGAAAATCTACAACCATTTCCCTACTCCTATTGACTAGTCACGTCTAGGGCCACTGAGTTAATAAAGTCAGTCTGAGTCACAGACATTTTCTATGACATTGAACACTAAGCAAAATCTGCTTGTTTTGAAGTTTCTGTAGACAATGACGATCGTCACATGCTACCCGTCTAGAATAATATTATTTTAGACTGATATATCATAACCCATTTTATTTACTGGGGTAGTTTGTTTGTTGTTTATCTTTATTTTAAGTCGTATTCAGTTAGAAGACTCACGCAACAAGATTTCAATCTATTTATGAATCGTGATATGGACCGCAGCACTCGCTTGTTCTCCTTCAATTGTGAGGTGCTTATCTGCCTGACCATATTTAGATCCAGCAACCCAATCACATCACTGCTAAATAGATATAACATACCAGTTTGGAACGGTACGGGGTAGTTGATGTTTTTCTTGTGAGTGAAGAAGTCTATTAAAATTAAACTGCAGTCTCCCTGATTCTCGTACTCAACAACATAAGACACGGTTCGTAGAATTTTAAAGAAAATTCTTTTAGTCGACCGTTCAAAAAATCAATTCATTCTTCTCTCTTTCTCTCTCTCTCTCTCTCTCTCTCTCTCTCTCTCTCTCTCTCTCTCTCTCTCTCTCTCTCTCTCTCTCGTCACCCTCGCTCGAATTTTTTTTCCAATTCACAACTTTTGACACTATGTTTTTCTTAATACTCTTTGAAATTTCCGTCCTATATACACAAACGGATCTAATGTATAGAGTTCCAAAAGCTTGATAGTCGGTGAAACAGATAAAACTATACGTTTGACAATTCATGAAGCTGTCAAAATTCTCTGTTTTTTTTTGTTTTTGTTTTTTTTTTTTTTTTTTTTTTGTTTTTTTTTTTTTTTTTTTGGGGGGGGGGGTTTCTGCACCAATCGGAAAAAAAAAATCCAAACTATTATTCGCGATCATTGGCTCACATAAACGATGAATGATCTGCCTTCAGTTATAACGTTTACTCTTATTTTCTCTTTTTAGACTACAAACTCTGGGTATTTAGGTCTTAAGTGTATCTGACAGAAAGTACTTTGTGAAAGTTAGTAATCGTTAATATCCTTTCGCTGAGGTCCAAATTAATCACACCTCAATAATCCTTATTATAGTTCTATATAATTATGACATATACAATTCACTTGGTGGGTTAGTACTTGGTTAATTAGTCTGATCAAATCAGTGACCAGATTGGTGACATTCTGCACATCTTTGACCCTAGCGATGTGTTTCTGTCTAAGGCACCTGAGCGCATTAGTCAGGTCAATATTGGCAGTGATGGGTGACCTAAGAATGAACGTACTTAAAGGATGCCTAATATGTGACATTAAAAAAAAAGAATATGGAATATTTGGATTATATCCCCTGTTTGGAAAATAAATTATGCTTTGCGCATTCATTTCGCATCAGTCATTTGCTGTAAAAAATTGACCCACCGCGTCAAAATAGTATTATGTCGGTTTATCCAAAAACTAAACTTCTTGTAAATTCTATGGAACTTGGATTACTTTGAGATATTTTGACAACAATCTATAAAATTACTTCACGAAAAAAAACAAAAAGCTTACATATTTTGTTCATTCTACTATTACAATCATGTATCTTCATCTTGCTTTCCCCGACATAATGTTGTTTTGAGAAGTAAAGTCACAATTGTTCCAAAAACAAGAGTCTTGATTATTGACCTTAACAGCGCCACTTTCAAATCTCTAATTCGTCTTTAGTGTTTCACCCATCGTGTATTGTTAATAAAGGGTAAACCAAAACGTCCACATTATTTGTCTTTGTAGATCAACATGAAGCTTCAATTCAATGTCTCATTGTCATTTAAAAAGAGCATTACACTACGGTATTCGTGCACTAAAGAGACGATAGATAAGTGATCAGAAAGTATTCATACCTTCAGGTGTGCATTGTCCACATGCGACTGGACACTTGACATGCATGTAGGACGGGTTCCTTTCACACATATTCTTCTGTTTCCACACTTGACAATAATGGGTTGAATCCTTGCACACGAATTTCTCTGTAATGAATTTTGATAGCTTTAGATATGGGACCAACATATGATTTGTTTTTGATTCAGGTTATTCTTTTTATAGATTCTGAGCCAATTATTAGTATGTAACATTTCACAATAATTTGATATGCGAGTGGGAAATTGGTGTAATAAGGAAGTTCAAAATTATGGCTTTGGTTAATTACTATTTGTAGACAAAGTACAACAAATTGCCAACTCCATATAATTTGGAGGCGTAGCATTTGGTTTAGATCATGTTGGATAAAATCCCTTTTTATCATTTTCCCACAAATTATGTTTCTTTTTATCCTAATAATATCACATTTTATTAATGTATGATAATTAAAAACAATGAAATGATAGCGTTCTTTTAATCATTTTTATAAGTTTAATCTCTCTTTTGATTCTGCAGAGTTATAATTAAATCGTATTTCTTTTATCAAAGTGAATATAATGTTTCAAGAAAAAAAGATATTATAGAAAAATAAACCAA
>NC_088361.1:56124427-56129427 GCF_034508935.2 Berghia stephanieae | reverse complement strand
TAGACTAACCTGTGTGTAATGGCAGGTGTTAGTGGGACCACAAGCATTTTGACCATACTTATAGTCCTTAATCTCCCCGTACCAGCTTTTGACAGCATTTGTTGCCAGAGAAGAGTCGGATCCCGCGTTCGTGTTGTAGGCGAAATTCTCACCATACTTGTCGAATTTATGCTTGTACTGACAATTTTTGGCGTATGCCATTGCAGCGTTTTCCATTTGTTGGTCGTACTCCTGGCGGATAAAAAGAAGGATGGAAATACTGTTTTAAGTTTACAAACCTTTTGCTTTTAATTGTTGAATGCATAAAATTTGAATTAAATTTTTTAATCAAGACAGAGCAATGTCACGTGTATATAACATGAACTTCAACATTAATAGATAGGTTGTTAATTTGGATATGATAAACATCAGATAAAAAGCTCAGAAATGGAATATCCTGTAAGAATATCATTTCAGACAGTTTTTGTTAGAAAAATAGAAGGAGAATTTTATTCCTTTGCGCATAAAAGAAAAAGATGTTAAAAAGGCTTTCATATTTTAGATTAAGTATTCGTATTTTTTTCTCTGAAAACCAGATTCGGTATTTGATTTTTCAACCTGTTCAGAAACTCCTTAATATTTCATTTTCAAGGCATACTTTTTGCAAAGATAGGGCTGTCTCATAAGTTTTCAGTTGTAACAACTGAGTAAATCGAGATCTCTTTTTTTCGGTGTCATAGCTAAGAGGGGTATATTAATATCTTATAATGCTTTAAGATAAACCAACTTACAATTTTGTTCATGTGACAAGCTCCCTTGTTTTGGACGTGCTCTCTCCTATAGTCGTTGTGCATTTTAAGAACGAGGTCACGTTCGGATTGACCCCATCCAAAACCTCCCTGACACAGCATGGACAGAGCCAGCAAGATGCATAGAGGATACATTCTGTGTTGAACAAAATATATATTAACCAGTTAACTAACGTGCTCTGGAAAAACTTGTTTTTAAAAATTTGGCCAGAAAACTCGTCCTTCAAATATCGATTGATTTAATGACCCTCATCTTAGTTTGAGAGTTTTTGCCAAGGTGCGGGTCATTTAAGTCGAATGATATTGAAGAAGGAGATATTTTTGCCAAATGTTCAATACATGTTCATCCAGAGTACAACAGTTTAGCTGGTTAATTGTTTAGTTATCATGTATATATATATATATATATATATATATATATATATATATATATATATATATATATATATATATATATAATATGTCAGATCAAATATCTCAATATGGTACATTGAAAAGAATCCCATCCATTAACTTAAGATGGAAATGAAAGGGTTGTTATACGTGCATTACATCGTGATACCATGGCTTGTTCTTATATATAATGACTAGTAAATAGGTGTAGTAAAAGACTACAAAATTCTATTTCATGGTTTGCGTAGAGAGTTAATGTCTGAGACTTATGTATTATTAATTCTTTTTTCCATTATGCTACAAATTGTGTATATTTTCAATTTATATATTAACATCTTTCATTATCCTCAATATTCTATGATTGTTAATTTGACATTGTATTGCAACATGGACATTTGTTCCCATTGTCTTTATCAATTTTTAAAATACTTTGTCTGTGTCTAAGTGTTCAATACCATTCTAGTTGAGATTATCTAGTAACATGTCATTGTATAAGGCATTTAAAACGGGTAAGTTCTATGTTCAGCTGTAAAACAAAATAGGTAAGATAAAATATTTTTATAGCGGTCAAATTCCAGATATGTTCTCAGGTACTGGATTTATTGAACCATTTTACTGATTTGTCGTGAGGAACACACACACCCGCCCACACACATAGACATACATATATATATATATATATATATATATATATATATATATATATATATATATGTATATATATATATATATATATATATATATATATATATATATATATATATACATACATACATACATAGCATTCGCTACCATTAACACCCTATCTTAAGTAAAGACATTTTACATACGCCTCATATTATATGATTGATTAAATGACCCTCAAGTTATCAAAAACGTTTAAACCTGGGACTCCACTGAAGTTCCACATTTGAGAGATTTGACAAGATGAGCCACATCGTCATAGATCAATAAACCAAAATGTTTGAAGTGTGTTTTTTTTTTTCTTCCAGAGAATGGCAATATGGGCAAACTAGATCTTGATACATTCAAAATAAAACTTCAGAGACATTAGTTTTGTTGGAATTTATTATATTACCAGAGATTCATCAGCACACCGACGCTTGCTTTGTTTTAACATAATTTATGTATAATGCTACAATATTTAAAAACAATTATTATTATTATTATTATTATTATTATTATTATTATTATTATTATTATTATTATTATTATTATTATTATTACTATTATTATTATTATTATTATTATTATTATTATTATTATTATTATTATTATTATCATTATTATTATTATTATTATTATTATTATTATTATTATTATTATTATTATTATTATCATCATCATTATTATTATCATCACCATCATTATTATGATCATTGTTATTATTAACAGTATAACTATATGATTTCCGGTTGAATGAAATATTATTGATCTAGGCTGTGTTTGACTTTATTATAGTTTTCAGTTTGTGTCTTTTTTTAAATTTTTTAAAATTATTGATTGATTGATTGATTTACTTATTATATATTTATTTATATATTTATTTTCATTTACTTATTATATATTTATTTATTTATTTATTTATTTATTATTATTTACTTATTATATTTTTTAAATTTATCTATTTATTTATTTATTCATTTATTTATTTATTTATCTATTTATTTTCATTTACTTATTATATATTCTTGTATATATTTATTTATTTATATTCACGTACTTATTATATATTTATTTATTTTCATTTACTTATCATATATGTATTTATTTTTTTATTTATTCTCATTTACTTATTATTTATTTATTTATTTATTTATTTTTATGTATTCATTACATATATATATATATATATATATATATATATATATATATATATATATATATATATATATATATTATATATATTAACCAAACAAGAATAGATGTGTTTTAAAAAGTCATACTCACGTTAATATTCTAGTCAGTAATGAGCTGAAGAGTTTAGAATCAAACGTTGAGCTTCACTCCGAGCTGAAAAATGATGTTTTTCTTGATCCAAGCAGCGCCTTTATATATACACCAAGTAGAAAGTCCTACGAGACCGAATCTTACGATGCCAGATGTTTTACCAATCCCAATAAATAATTGCTATAATATACCGAGTTATTTAGTGTAAATTTATAGGTTGTTTATCTATCTGTTAGTCTTTTTTTCAAAGCCCTCAATAACTCGCCAATCGTAATTAATTTTGGTTAGTCACCGAGTAAATTGAGATTTCCACTACTGATCTGAATATTGCGTAGTTACATAACAATAGAAATAGAGCAATACGTTGACATTATAAGCTTTAATTTATGTTTACCACCCTTTTTAACAAGTAAGATTTCTACTTATCAAGTGTTTATATCGTGTTAATTACTGTGGCATTTCCATAATCAAATGGCATCGACGAATTGATTTGTTTTCATGTGGATGGAGAAAGGGGGTGGGGGATGAGGTAAATGTGTTTTTTGTTATACACAATTATGTTTCGTTTCTATTGTCATTGGGTACATTTTTATGTTTTCTTTTCTTTTTTATTAATTTTTCAAAGAATAGTCGAGTTCGTACTAAACAAGTCTTTGACTTGTTAGAGCCTTATGAGAAAAGCTAGTTTAAATTGTTTACTTGGCAGTACATAATTTGGTTTATAAAAAAACTAGAATAGCTAAGATTTGCAATCATTTCCCATATAGATAATCCTAATATGGCCACTCACATTTAAATTCTGGACCCGAAGAACATTTTGACAAATATTAACTGAACTATTCAATACTAAATTGAAATAATTCATAAACCAAATAACTTTATTATTGTATTAATTATCAAATTGGTTTCTCCATCATTGAGACGCCTGAAAGAACTATGATGAGGTATGATACCACAGCCTCAAACGTGACCCAACGCCTCGAAGCAATCATATTTCTATGAAAAACATAATAATTTAACATAAAAATTGTCAATAAGTTATATAAACTTCAAGTTTAGAAATGGAACTATCAGTGACACATTCAAAACGAGAGTTGACTTTCTCTCAGACAGCCACCCTTTCTAAGGCTTAATAACACTGAGTCCTTTCCTCGACCAACAGCATGTAAGATATCACAGCAAAAGGGCGGTTCTGTAACAATGTATCTCAGAGAATGCATCGCTGATTCTACAATTACGTGGTTCAACCAATAATGAACTTTAAAAGCTGTATCCAAGACTAGAATTTTCCCTAACAATGAAAGATTCTGATTGGTCAGATCTAATCACATGCGTCTGTTGGCCATTAAAATGCCCGGGCTTTGTGTGGTCACGAATAGCCTACGGCATGGTATCATGCTTTGTGTGTTGTTGATAATGTGTGCATGGGCGCGCGCACCCGCGTGTGTGTGTGTGTGTGTGTTTTGTGTGTGTGTGTGTGTGTGTGTTCTTATTGGTTAATGATTGAGTCGAAATCTTTATTAATGAAATTAGAGCACTAGCTTAGTCTTGGTTAAGAGCAATAGTTTCCTCATATTACAGATATTGTCTTAAGATAAACATATTTAAAATAAAAAAGAGGAAAAGTAAACAAAGCCTTCAAATAAGTAATGAACTGCCGATGGAAAGACGTGTAACTAACAAACAATAAAAACGATAAATGTAAGAATAGATTAACAGAAAGAGAGGCAGACAAGAGATAGATAGATAGATAGATAGATAGATAGATAGATAGATAGATAGATAGATAGATAGATAGATAGATAGATAGATAGATAGATAGATAGATAGATACAAACCAAACTCATGTAACACACAGTCCTGACGATG
>NC_088361.1:56109427-56119427 GCF_034508935.2 Berghia stephanieae | reverse complement strand
GATTATTTATTACCCGGACCGATTTTGATTTATGATGGCTCAAAAGAGTCGTCTTCATGTGTTAATGTCAACAATACAATAGTATTATAATTAAAATAGATTAGTGCTTTTCCGTAATAGCCTTAACCCCCCCCCCCCCCCCAACATTGCGGATATAACTATAAGAGAGCATATTCATAAGTTATCCTAATGTAACCAGAAGTCTTTTAAGTGTCGAAAAAAAGTGTGACATGATCACTTTTCTATCTTTTTAAAAACAATAAACAAATCGGTGTGAATTAAAATGTATTGCGGATGTTCACAATATCGTTTGCGATATTGTTTATGAGTATTTTACAAAAATCCAGTCTTGAAACCATAACAGTTGAAATTAAGGAGGATTTAAGATATTAGGTAATTATGAAAACCGCATGAGTTCCATATTTATAATCATGCACAAAGTGTCAGCTTTCTGGTTATTTCTTTCTTAAATTGTTACTATTACCCATTTGACGGTAATTCCATGCCTGTGTCTTTTGACTTTGATATACTGAGTCAACTGGGGTTTCTCCCAAAATCTATTTCTCTTCTCTGTTAAAATTAGTCCACTCTGTCTTCTTTCCAATAGACTTACTTGCGCTAACAATCTTTAGATCTAAAATTCTTGGCTTTCCGATTATTTTTATATTTCAGTACGCTCAGATATGACCTACAAGTGTCATTAGGATCGCCTCGTTGCTTAAAAGCAAGCGATTTATTCTTGGGTTTCATGACAATTTTCTTAGCGTTGAGTTATATTGCGCAATAATAATTAATTATAAGAGTAATTTTTGCTAATCTTGGGCCTTTATTTTGCGATATACATATTTAATACAAACAAAGACATTGCATAAATAAGGATTTGTAAATATTGAATAATTCTCTCTTGAAAACTTACATCCAATGCTCTGATTGTCAAATAATGATTGTAAATCACAGCTATTATTTTGACATAATGGGAGCATTCCCTTAAATGATAATCCCATTATTAATGAATATCAGAGAACCTGTTTAGCTAAATACCACATAATTACCTAGTAATAAGTGTAGTGGATGTCTTTACATCACTGCTCACTTTTTAAAAATGGGCAATTTTCGTAGTCTATCAACCGTCGTTTTGCTTGTCGATATGCATTGAGATAAGCTGATGATAATGTCTGTCGCCATTGTAATTTCCCCCATTATCCTCATAATATTTATGGTTAAAAGAAAAATCTGGATAGGGTGACAGAATATTGACCCCATTACAATATGTCGAGATTTGCAGACTGAAGAATGGTGTATAAATAACGGCTTCAAATCAAGATCTAGTATCAGTTGTGGTTGGAGGTATCAGCAGTATACAACTCTCATCAGAGACTGATTCTGTTTCGCTCTCAATACTTCCAGATCTCCGCTTATATAAGGTAAGAATATTCACATTGGCTGCTAATATTTTTGTTACATATTATTGTAATGTTCTGTTCATTTTCAATACCTTTGAACACATTAAAATGATTGTTTTCTTTGTCTGGAAAAGGTGAACATTTTTTTTTAACTCAAGAAAAAGGAGTTTATTCTGTGATGTGGAGTAATTGCTAATGCATTGAGTGTTCTAATGTAAATTCATCACTTTCTTTTGCTATAATTTCCGATGTCGAATGTTCATCCAGCAGTTACTGGGTTATTGCTTCTCTTAAGAATTATGTCTTTTGGGCCATGTGGCTCAAAGGGCATGAGATTATCGTGATTTCTTTAGCTTCAACTGACGATGACAAATTTGACCCCTCTCCTCAAAACGGTATTATATCGAAATGATTAAGAACTTATTAAGTCAAATTATAGTTAAACTGGTCAAACATGGGAAGGATCGCTTATTAGCACAATAAAATATAACATTCATTCTCCACAATGAAACATAAAAACTCAACACAACTCTGATATTTCTGGCTATAAATTCAATTTTCAGCATCTTAATCATCCCGACATAATACCGTTTTGAGGCGAGGGGTCACAAATGTTTGCCACCTTTAGAAATTACGCTGAATTGTCTCAAAGTACTTTCCAACAGATCTAACAGATTCAACTACTCAATTGCTGCCCCGCTTCAGGCACATTTTTTTTCCTTGGGCAAGACTATTAACCCCTAATTTGCTCACTTTTGGCGACATGGGTAACTCCTGATGAGATTAGACGTTTGTTTCATGGTTTATGTCCCGTCCCACATGTTAAATGTTGCTGTTGACCAGGGACCCCTTGTAAAGCTCTTTGAGCACATTTAGGTGATATTGCACTATATAAAGCTCACCTTTTTAAAAAATCTATATTCCTTCATAGAATGCCTATGCGGCAGAATATAGCGATGCCGAGCAGTATTTTTTCTATATTTTTACTTTTTTTAAAAACCATGGTTTCATGTTAAGGTCTTTTGATTTAACCTTTTCAAATGTGACTAATTCTCTCAAAACAATATTATGCTGCGGTGATCTTGATGATTCACTTTTAAGCTTTACTTGGGAAAACTTTAATTCATTTCATTAATGATGACAAGTTTTGTTGTTAAAGCTTGACAAACATATTTTAAATCTGTCCATTTGACTTAAAACACAACTTTCTTTATATACTTAACTCCGGCATAATACCAATTTGACTCCGTTTGATTTCAAATTGATTCTCAACGAATCTGAAATCAATCATTTTTTTTAAAAGATCAGGCAGAATTAGATTGATATACCATTAGTAAATTTAGATATCATATGTGTGACCTAAAGCCTAAAAAGCGGACCCATATCAGGTAAAATATATCAATGGTCAGCGCATCAAGTCTCTTAAGTCGGGACTTCAAAGCTTTGATCCGCAAACCATCGTGTTCATATAGGGGGTGTTAAAGTTAGTATGATAATTGCGTGTGCAATTTTTCATTATGAAATGTACACATTCTCCTAAAAAAAACATAAAAGATTATCCCAAGTCTCTTATTTGTGACTATAAATAAATCATTTGCCATCCAAACTTATCTGATATAATACCGTTTGGAGGCGATGGGTTACATTTGAACAAATAGAAATCTGAACAAATTGTATTTTTGTATTCAACGTGCCATACCTGTAGTGCCTTACACTGGAAAATCACGTAGATTTTAAAGTTTGGTCGTAAAACTCGATTAAACCACATATTATGAAAAATTATCAAACCCGAGACTTCCATAAAGTCCCGGGTTTGGCAGTTTTTGACAAGACGAATTTAAAACTATCTAGCTCTAAATTCCCGTTCAGGGCTCCGATCAAGTCCGACATAATTTCGTTTTGAGACGGCGAGTCACATATGCTCAATTACATGATTTTCATTCTCCCCTCAGGTAATTACCAAGCACCATGAAGACTGTCGCAATCCTTTTGACTCTAGCCTTGTGCTACCTAACAGCTGAGGCTGAATGGAACCAAACACTCCGAGACTACGTTCAAAACATGCACAATGAAATCCGAAGAAAGGTTGGCGCTTGTCAAATGAACAAACTGGTAAGTGTAGTCCCTTAATACAAAATATTCAGACGTGATCAATTTTGGTTTGTCTTTTTGTTTCCTTCTATTTCTATATAATTTTACAATCATAATACCCTAGCACCTTCATTGATTACTTATCAAAACTAAGACTTGATAATATGTGACAATACTGATCTTGTTTATTAGAATTTTTAAAATTCTACTTTAAAACAAATACACAGTATGTTAGACCCAAAAAAAAAGGAAACACACATACACGTATACTCACGCCATATATGTATATAAGTATTTATTTGTATACTTATATTTATATATGTGCATTGATATAATAATATATAATGTTTGTGTGTGCGTTTGTGTGTATGCGTGTTCATTTATTAATATCCCTCGTTATGATGCGTTCCTGTTATGTTCTCTGATAAAGCCGAGGGAAACAGTGCATTGCATTTATAGTTCATGTTAGAATATTACAAATCATTATTTTCGCCCACTAGGAATACGACATGGATCTTGAACACCAGGCTGAATCTTGGTTGGCCAATTGTCGTTTTGAGCACGAGATGAAAGACAACAGGGGAGAGAACCTGGCATGGAGTTCCTTACACGAAACATGGGAACAAATGATAAAGACAGCCATGGATGCTTGGTATGCCGAGATCCATATGTACACATACGGACAGCCATCATGCGGCATCTCCTGCCATTACACACAGGTAGGATTTTGATTTAAATTTCAAACTTTTCGTTTTAGATTTTGCAGCCTCCCAGCATATCAATGATAAAAAGGTGTCACCGTCAGCTTAAGCCCGATTTAAAACAATCTTGGTTATCAAAAATATATTTTACTCTAAAATGAGGTATTTTAAATTAATCGAATGTCCTACCAATTGTCTCTATGTTTCATACCTATAAGATAAAGCTCCTAGATTTCATGTGTTATACTATCTAATAACGTTTAAAAATTTAACAATGCGTTTAATTTGATCCATGGACATTCAGACGTGTCCAATTTGAATAGCTAATTTATCTACATGACGCTCTGCTTTTATTGCCATATTATAGGATATGACCTATGTGTCATGGCTTTCATTTCATCCATTCCTGATTTGCTCTATTTCCTGGCACAACCCTATAATTAAACAATCGGCCATGATGCCCTCTCTATCCAATTCCAATCTTATCGTGCATAACAGGCGTAATCTACATGACATGGATTACTAGTTTAGAAAGATATAAAAGCGCAATTTTTAGTGTAAATTTATTCTTAAGATGTAGATGTAGCATGGAAATTCATACAATTTACATATGTTTTCAGTTGGTCTGGTCAACAGTACAAAAAATGGGATGCACTGCCAGACGCTGTTCTCATCTCACCAACGCCGGAGCTGATTCCTGGTTTTTTGGCTGCTTCTACACCCCTCAGTAAGTGAAAGTGAGGGTTTTATGACGACTTGAGTCTCCATTACATAATCATCTCTGCTTACAATTATCATAGGTTGATTTATTTTTTATTTGAAAGAAATAAGTCTTTTGTGCTACAGCCTGCTCTATAACCAGCATGTGAGGTGACAGAGTGAAAAATGCACTGAAGTCTTCACCAAACAGACAAGGGATTTAGCTTTTGATTCCAGAATCTTTTCTTTTTCTTTTGACTTGATCTCTCTTAATTACTTCGTGGCGTTGCATTGCGGCTGGGATATTTGCTTGTGAGGTTTAATACACTTAAAAAGAATTTCTTACAAGAATTAATTAATAGATTAATAACGAAGAACTCATTTATAAATAATGCAATTTTGAAATAAAAAGAAATAAACACGATAGTGTCTATAAAATAAAAATGGCTATTAAACGTCACTTATAGATAGTTGACGTGACTCAGGTCTTTGTTATTGTTTTTTGCCATCCGCGTTTATGAGTAATGCTCACTAAACTGTAATAGCCAGACTATAAACGATCATGGTTACACACAATTTTGTGTGTTGGCCAGTTATACTTCCGGATGGCAATGTTGTGAACTTATTATTCAAGTGCATACTATCTATATCAAACGTATATTTTGTCATCAGAGGTAACTGGAACGGTGAGAAACCATACCAAAAAACATGCGACAAACCTTGTCTGGAGGGGCAGACTAAGGAAGACGGACTCTGTGTTGGAGAGCCCACTGGAGAGGACTCCACAGGTATGCTATAACACTGATAACGAATTGTATCAAACTGATCAAATTTAAATAGTTGTGTGCAAATTCAAATACTGCATGTCCATGTTGGTTAAAACCCTGCACAATGTATATTTCATAGTTTGTTTTGTAACGAGGCGTGGAAAAATGGGCGCCAGGCTATTGCAAAATACTTTCAATAATTTCTAACAGAGTCGGCAAGCAATTCGAAACTTTATAGTCAAAGAGTTCGGAAAAAAAGAGCAACTACACCTAGACCGATATTACTACTACTACTACTACTACTACTACTACTACTACTACTACTACTACTACTACTACTACTACTACTACTACTTCTACTACTACTACTACCTACCTACCTACCTACCTACCTACCTACCGACTTACCTACCTACCTTTCACTACAAATACTACTACTAAAATTAGCTTCTTCTTCTTCTTCTTCTTCTTCTTCTTCTTCTTCTTCTTCTTCTTCTTCTTCTTCTTCTTCTATGCCCTGTTCCTGAAAATAATATTACTGAAAAATAATATAATCCTACCCTTGCCCCACAGAAAAGAAATGTGCCGATGAGTCAGCTCGTTGTGAAGGATGGTCAAAGAGTGGTCAATGTGAGAAGAATCCGACCTACATGAAAGGTCATTGCCCCGTGTCTTGCAATGTTTGTGAAGGTAAGCATTGCGCAATAAGATTAATAAGCTTAACCAAGCCTCTACTTTTGACTTAGACACAGCATTAATGCTTTTAAAAACATCGCCTAATAATATAGTCTAGGTACATTTGGAATAATATATTTCTATAAACAAATCATCGACAAAATACGTTGTCGAACCTGATAAAGACAACCGACCATCTGTATAAAACTACCACAACACACCGACCAATAAATGTGTTCCTTGCAACACACGAATCAATTAAAATAGTTGAATAAAACACAATTTCGTGGTTCCCTTTGCTTTCTTTTGATAAAATATTATGGCTGGTGCCATAGATAGTTGTGTTTATATTTAATTGATTGGGTAGGTATGTTAGTGCCAATCTTGACATAATACGTATTGGTCACCAACAACCACTTTGTAAAGCTGTATGTTGTCATTTTGAAGGAAAACAATCCATTAAAAGTTAACACCATTTTAAATATCTACCAACTAATCAAGTGCGCACGAAATAATAGTACCGCGGTCCCAAGTGTCGTTGTCAAAATTATAAAAATAGAAAATATAATCAGCACCTTCCTTCCATGGGACAAATAAATTTGAGTTCTGGCTATTGAAATGATAAATTGAAGATTTAAGATAACATTGAAAAATGAGAGATAATGGACGGAGACACTAATGATGATCAAAGTACAGAATTCTATCTTTCCTCTAAAAACATTTCAATTTATATAAATTTTATAATTTAGAATTAGAGTCTAAATTTTTATGGTTTATTCTCACTGAATTGTGACAATGGATCCCATTTTTATACTCCTCTTCATTTAGCCAGATTCTTTTTTTTCATCACAGTTGCTATAATCGAGAATGAGAGAGCATAAGGTATTGCATAAATATACAAAGAAATTAGGTTCCAGAGATGCTGGACATGCCGCATTTTTTTTCTAGCCATATTGCTCAGTTAGAGGCGGTGTTCTGCTGCTTGGCTATTGAGGGAGAGGGGGGGGGGACGAAATAGACAATAATTGCGAATTTCCCCTGGGATGAATATTTAGAATGATTTTCTCTTCTTTATGTTATAATTTTGTATTGCATTTAGTGCTTTCGCTTTAAATTACTTTTATCGATGCTTTCAACTTCCAATCTATTATAGGCGAGAAATTCAAAGCCCCAGACAACCAACCAGCTTGCCACGATGAAGATGATGACTGCCCCAGATGGGCCAAGGATGGTCTGTGTACCAGAAACTCTGGATACATGGGAAATCACTGCAAGAAGTCTTGTCACAAATGTTAGAATAATGGATCAAACAATTTTTGGGTTAAATTTATTAAGATATATGTAGTTCTTATTTTCTTACTTAAGATCAGATTAAAAGATATTATTCTATCATATTTTTTAAAAGATGCAATCGTATATTATCACAGAATTAATATTTTCTTAAAATACCACCCTCATACCCTGCTTAAAAAAAAGCTGAGATCTCCAACAGTGGTTTACAATACTGTTTTCTACATGTTCCAGCTCAAATTTATTTATTACTCAGTGTGAAAAGTTGATGCGCAAAAGTTAGCTAAAGAATGAAACAGAGGATATTTTTTCAAAGACGTGCTACCTGTTAATTAAATTATGGGTATCTATTTATTTTAATCAAATGCTGTTAATTTAGAAAATGAAGTTGATGTTCAATTGTGATACAATGATATTATTATGATGCTGACGTGGAAAGAGAGGGAGAGAGAGAGAGCATGTGTGTGTTTAGAGGAAAGGTTTGGGTGCATGCGTGAGATGAAGATAGAGTGAGTTTTTGTTTTTGATTTTTTTTAAAAATCAATATTTTGCTTTCGTTGTGATTATTTATTATTTGATGCACCTAAATCAATAAACATTGGAAATATGCTAACTTTGCGTTCTCTTAGTATCTATCTAGTATCTAGCTGATTAAATGTCTAGAATTATACGTTTTGTGAGAGTATGAACATTCTAATTTCAAGAATTAAAAAAAAAGTGATGGTCTAACTTTTTTACAGGTCTATCTAATACAACGTATTGCCATTAAAGTTGTCAATTTCACACTTCATGAAGTGTCCACGTTGGGATAATTGAGTAGTTGATTATGTTAGATGTACCGAAAAGTACATTGCAATCAACAGCTGTCATATCTAAAAAATAGCAAGCAGCAATAGATTACAGAGCCATTAGACACATGGAGCCGAAGTTTATCCAAGTTTCTATAGCGCGGAACGGACAATAACAATTGCTTGTTATCCTTTGGGTAGGACTCTGGTCTATTGCAAAGTACATTCCGCCTAGTCTGTTTGAACAGGGGAGTCAGAAATAATATCGACTTCACATGGTAGTGATCTTAGTCCCTTCCTGTTTAAAGCGAGTGCTCTACTGAGCTCTCGAGATCCACAGTATGCAACTGTAGTTGCTCATTTCACGCTGAAAAAAAAAAACCGAGATGAATTCCAGGTCTTATGATTTCAAAATTAGATAAGCAGAGATGTAGTTTTATGGAAATGGTATGACAAGCATATTCTAATTTGTAGATCCCTTGTTTGAATCCAGCTTTGAGGGCTGCTAAGTTTATTCTTTAGATTAGGTTCTTTTCTAGACACACAAACTAGACATACAACGGTATTCACGCATTCAAAGAAAAATCCATTCAAAGACACTGAAACACCCATCTACAAACTAAAACATCTTCAAGGACTCATCTATCACTTTCAAAGACCGGAGCGCTCTTTCCGAATCGTGTGTGAGCACAGCAGATTTAGACATTTTCAAGCCACGAACAACGGCTGTTACATTAAACAACTCTCTCCGCTTTCAAACACAAATGTTCAGAATTGAGTCGACTTTGAATAACATTCAGATTCAGATTCAGATACTCACATCATTTAGTTGCACCCATGTGTAAAATGAGAACCTCGTCAGTGACAGTGATGGCTCTGTCAAAAACATCGTAATAGCACCTTATGGTAAGTGTTGCTGTTGGAGGCTTCGGTATTTAAAAACTCAATTTTTTTTTTACACGAACGGTTTTATACAAATGTTTTGGAGCTTCAAACTCTATTATCTATATCAACAATGCGTCAATCTTAGGAGGTTTAGGCACCACAAAAAAAATCGATGCAGGCTGGCATTTGGGAAGGGATTTTTTCATGTCTTTTTCTTACTTCAAATTAAAATTTTATACCGGTATCAGCTCCCAATTCTTTTCATGTTCATATTGTGACAATCATTACACGTGTTTGATAATGTCTTTTCAAAAAACAACTACTTAAGAAACCACTGCCATTGTAGATAAATATTTCATCATTTAATTAAAAGTCTTTGCGCATAAATCTTGTATATTGTTAGAATAAAATTAAAGGATGACCATCAGAAAAATCAGTTAGTCAGACTAATATTTTTCAAACTCCATAGTATTTCCAAGAGTTAAGAAATAATTTTAAACAACGCAACGACTGATTGTGTCATGGTAGTCAATTCATTTTGGCCTTACTGCCATCACCAATAGAAATGTGTAAGCCTTTCTTCATCTTTTTTTAACCTGGATATTCTACCATCCGCGTTTAACTTTCGAGGGTTTTGTTGATAGCCTAAAACTAGGTTGGGTTTATTCTTATTCTTTGAAATCAAGCCCCTTGCTTAGCTT
>NC_088361.1:56089427-56106927 GCF_034508935.2 Berghia stephanieae | reverse complement strand
TATACATTAATGCATACCACAATGAAAAAAAAAAAAAAAAAAAAAATCAAATGTATTTTAATTCTCCAGTAATACCAGGTGCCTAACTAACATTTTTTTCATGTTCGATCAAAACTTTTCGACAAAAAATTCCAAATCTTCTCAATTCTGTCCCTGTGGAGTTATTTACAAATTGTATAAACTTGTACATATTGGGCTTTTCAATTAAATACTTAGGTAAATATTTTCCTCTGAAATAGTTATACCGTCTGCATTCACAGATTATGTGGTACTCATCTTCAATTGAGTTACAATTTATACAGAGCCTAGAAGGAAAATCAATTTTTGGTCTCTGCCACCTCCCCCTTTCGCACATAAAATTATGAGAACCCAATCTAATTTTTGTAATGGCGAATCGAATTACTTTTTCTTTAATCTCGAATATATAGCGTACAGAATTGTCATTGTCCAAATGTTATAAAGTCTATGATCGCTAGTTGATCTTATCTCCTCTTTACATTTTTGTAAAAAAATATCTTTAAGGCGTTGACTGAAAGTATGTAAAAACATATTCTCATTTTCAACGTATTGATTAACCCAAACGTATCCAAAACCATATTTACACAACATTCCTCTTAGCAAAGTTACCCAGTTAGTACAAGAGATATGCTCTGTAGCCTGTGTTAATAATTTATTATAAATTATCTTGACTGGATTGTTTTCTTGTAGTTTTAAAATTTTAAACCAGTATTTAATTACTCTTATTAATCGCTGATTGATTAATGGGAATACTTTTAATTCATGATATACGAAAGCTGACGGTGTAGATTTCCTTACCCCCAGTATGGATTTTAAGAATCCTAAATGCATTTGTTCCATTTTTACCGCTTCACAATAGCCCCATATTTCGCACGAATAATTAAGTATTGGTGATATTAGAGTATTAAACAGATGGAGTTGGGTGGAAGGTGATAATTCCTGATATTGGTGGAGCAGAGAATATAAGTTAAACATTGTTCTACGACCTAGGTCTACAAGGTTCTGTATTCCTTTCGTAAATCTTCCACTACTACCAAACATAAACCCCAGATACTTGACTTGCCCTACTGTTTCTAATAATTTGTCTCTATAAAACCACCTGTCCATCATCCCGATCTTTCCACCTCTTTTAAAGGCAACGCATTTGGTTTTTGTTGTGTTAACGCGCAAACCCCGTTTGTAACAGTAATCACTTAGACAATTAAGTCCTCGTTGTAAACCTCTTCTGCTTTCACTGAATAAAACCATATCATCGGCAAATAAAAGGACAGTTAACAGCAATGTGTTAATGTTTACACCTATGTCGTTATGCTGTTCAAAAGCTTCGTTAATGTCATTTATAAACACAGAGAAAAGAAACGGAGATAGAGACTCTCCCTGAAGAACCCCATTTGTTGATGTGAAGAAACATTCATCATGAGGGTCATCGCACTTGTTCGTAGTGGATTTGAAAATTGACTGTTTGATGCAAAGTTTTATTTTACTGTACATATTTTGAAGAATGTTTGTGACTTTACAATTGACTTTGTTCTTGTGTAACTTAAACCACAGAGCCCTTCTATTAGCACTGTCAAATGCTTGCTTTAAGTCAATAAAAGCACAATATATAAGGGCTTAGAGTTGTTTAAAAATAATTCTAATAAACCATGCAAGATAAATATGCAGTCAGTTGTTCCTCTTTATATCGATATAGGAACCGGGGTAGACACCGGCCCCGTGGGATCTCAAAGACCACTAAATGTTATATCGGTAACCATTTTCTCAAAAGTTACTATTTTCATCAATTCATTTCGAATGCTCGGTATTTGATAAACTCGCGAACTGGATTTTGAAAAAGACCGGTGCTACTCTGAGAACTTGTTTTAATTACCTCATTATTTTTGTAGTTATCAGTAATCACAATCAATGGCCATAAAATCAGTCCAATAAGATTAATTATGAGCTTAAAGAGGAAAACAAAACATAGAGGTTAAAAATTACAACCATGCAATTTCAAACATTGGCAAAGTGTCATTTTCAACTCTACCGTTTTTGACATAGTCTTACTAAATTGAAAAAGCGAAAATCAAAAAATAAATACGAAAAGAAGGAAGAAGATTCGATATGTGTCTTTGTATAGCCAATTTCCAAGTTCCCAATGTACTTGGGACGCAATGCCCATTGGCAGGTAATATAATATACCCTATTTACATTCTGTACAGGGAACGTCACCTGTTAGGAGCTTCTATTTTACTCCACGCATGCAGTATCTGCAACTACCAATGGGTCATGCTGGCCGCTTGATTTTTGTCAAAATAAGAGATGTCACATTTACTTATTTATGCCATTATAGTTTTGGTTACATCAACCCTACCGTAAAAATGTAGTCCTTCAGAGCCATTAGACCCATGGAGCCGAAGTTTATTCCGGTTTCTATAGCGTGAAGCGGACAATGGCAGTTGCTTGCTACCCTCTGATTAGGACGCTAGTCTATCACAAAGTACTTTCCACCAGTTCGAACAGACCGAGCGACCCAATCATTGCTGGCTGGAAGGGGGGGGGGGGGGGGAAATAAATCTCGGTCCCTTTGATTCTGAAGCGACTGCTCTACCAACTGAGCTATGGGGATCTCCACCCTACCTTAGCCCTGGTGATGTTATAATTATAAATCCTCGTTTCATAGATTTCAAAAAAAATATTGTAACATTTATTTTGATATTTTAAAAAAACACGGTTTGTTGTTTAACTAGAAAATGTCAGTCAGATAATACCAAGCTTTAATTCTATCAAATGCACTTCCTGATGGCATTTGTATAGTCAGGTATGCATTCTCATACCTTACTCGATTGCATTAGTACGTAAAATGATCTACATAAATATGGTTTTAATAGCATTAACATTTATTCACTATCTGATAACATCCATTGACGCTTATTTTTTTAAAAGCTTAGACACAACACCCCTGGCTATTACAACCAAACTATTATTTAACAGTTGAGAACACTTGAGATTGTTTGAAAATCTAGAGAATAGTCTAAGAATGGAACCAATTTTAAGAGTTATCAATTATACTGAACCTTTTTTTTTCTTTCTAGAAATTGATATTCTTTTACTCCAGATTGGTGAATAAAATGTTTCAGATGTGTGCCGGTTTCCTATGCTTAATGAAATTGGTAGTGATTTCAAAAGTACAATGTATGGCTGTAATAACCTTTTTTCATTCCTAACCTATGGGTGCCTTGGCGCACTCCAGTTAATGTTTTGGAAAACTGGCTATTCTGGTTGTTCATAAAACCTATACCGTGAACAGGCAATAGCAATTACTTAGGACTTTAATATATCGAAAATTACCTTTCACCAGAAGAGACCCTGCTATCTGATCAGTGCTGGGTGGACAGTGGGCCAGAAAAAGAAATATCGACTTAACTCGTGATAGAACTCGGTCCTTTTACGGGTGAAGCAAATTCTACCAACTGGACTATCGGGAAGACCCTGTCTATAGTCAAAAGGTGGAAATTGTCTTGCTTTGACCGCAGTTCTCGCTATATATAAGACATTGCCGAAACCTATCATGCAATGGACCTTGGAGGAAGGTTGAAGGAAATGACGGCAAACAAAGTCTGGATGGACAATATAAAGAAATAGACAAGGTCGGATGCCCTAATATTATTGATGAAAGCTGATGACAAATCTGGATTGAGGGCCTTTACCGCAAAATTATATCTCATGACTTTTCTATGACAAACTTGGTCAGGAGACTGATTTAGTGAGAGAAAACTAACCTGTGATAATACCTCTATTACTCTTTATAGATTCTTAACTTTTTTAATGATTGTGAGTTGTGAGGCCCGATATTCGTCAAAATTACAGAAATGTTTTTGGTTTATTTCTTACAATACCTGATTATAAAACATTCAATAAATTTGGAGATCCGCCGTCGAATCTGGAATTGAAAAAAAGATTTTGGAGATGTTTATAGTTGTCCGCAATTTGCTCTCTGATTTCTTAAGCAATGTAGTAATTAATATGCAACATGTAAAAATTGAGGCGTTTATGTATTGTAATACCTAGTAAATGTTTTCCGTCACTGACCATGAAAAACAAAACATGAAGCCATCTGAAAAAAACGCTGTTACTGGCCAGATACTCATTCAATACCTAAGTATTGTTTTAATATGCGAGTAAAAAGTGTTTTCCAAGAATTCAACAACGATTCTTTGGGCAGACAAGGGCTAGGTATTCCTGTCTATATGACACATTCGACCAGTCTCTTATTATTCGCTGAGTGTATTGGAGTAGATTCTGCCCCCCCCCCCCCCCCACTTCCTCTCTCTCTCTCTCTCTCTCTCTCTCTCTATATATATATATATATATATATATATATATATATATATATATATATATATATATATATATATATATATAGCAGAGGCTGCTTTCTTTGGGAGGCTTTGAGAGGCGCAAAATTGAGTCTTTAGAATCGGTTCTTTACTCACATCCTCACATAATTGCACTATGGTGTAAGATCTGGACGTTAACAGATAACCCCATTATATTTTTATACAATTGCACTATGGTGTAAGGTCTGGACGTTAACAGATAACCCCATTATATTTTTATACAATTGCACTATGGTGTAAGGTCTGGACGTTAACAGATAACCCCATTATATTTTTATACAATTGCACTATGGTGTAAGGTCTGGACGTTAACAGATAACCCCATTATATTTTTATACAATTGCACTATGGTGTAAGGTCTGGACGTTAACAGATAACCCTATTTTATTTTTATACAATTGCACTATGGTGTAAGGTCTGGACGTTAACAGATAACCCCATTATATTTTTACACAATTGCACTATGGTGTAAGATCTGGACGTTAACAGATAACCCCATTATATTTGAATAGGACGCTTATCAATCGCAAAATACTTTCTGTCAGATCTAACATACTCAGCTACCCCAGCACTGTTTGGTCGACAGATGGAGATGTCAGATAAGAAAAACAATCTTCGAATACACCCGGGATCAACATCGACCCCCTCGATGGTGAGGGGAATGCTCTACCAAATTATCGGAACCCTTCATCACAAAGTACAAGTCACCAAATCAGATTGCCCAGAGACAAAACTAGAAGGGGGATTTGAAACCATCAACAAATGTGATGATGATTTCCGAACCTGGATTGATACCCTGAACATAGTAGCCGAACGATACTACTACTACCAAATGTGACCCATTGCCTTAAATAGGTATGGTGTCAGGGTGGTTCAGGTGCCAAAATGGCATTCACAACGAAAACATGAGAGTTTTTATCCTTTATTGGAAGGCAGGGTGAATAATAGATTCTTATTACTGAGCAATATCCAATCATCGTGCTCAATGCTCTTAACAAGGGGTCCCTAGCCAACAGCAACACTTAACATGTAGGCCGAGACATGATGCCTGTTGGGCGATATTACATTTTCCCCCAACATAGACAACTCAACCGAGACTTTGGGGTGTTTTGACTTATCGGGGCCCGTACTTTCCTCAATAAAAATTACGTGGTTCATATGAACAATAAGGCTCATGGGCCGGGGTTTATACCGGTTTCTATAACTCTAAAAGGGAAATAGCGATTACTGTACTTACGCCAGATCTAACAGGCTCAGCTACCCAATTATTGTGGTAGATAAGGGGGGAGAGGGAGGGGGGGGGGGGGGGAGGGTTGCGGAAGAAATAATTCTCCACTGTATCCGTAATCGCACTGATCCCTCTATGTTAATGCTCTGCCAACAGAGTAAAAGGGAGCACACCATTCCGGATAAATTTTTGGTAAATTTTATACAATAGCATTTAAATCAATGCTTTGGTAATGGAATTTAAACATAGTAATGTTTAGTCATAAGAGTTATAAATGAACAGGAGAAATGGTATTAGCCTTATAAGTATGATTTATTTATATCTTGAATATAACACATAATACATTTTACTGAATAAATATATATATCATTTATTATATGAAAATGAAAATAGAATTTGATTTTTTGAAAAAAAAATAGACTCTCACATAAAAATAACTGGGTTTTCCCTATTCTTTAACTCTCTCACAATATCAGCCTTTCAACACACATCAATTTTCATATATTTAAAAAATAGAGGGAAAGGAGTAGGATCCAATCTTGGTTCTCTGGAAGAAATAAATAAAAATATTTTGTTTTGGCAATATTGTTTAATCTTTTTATAATAGATCTACTATGTTATACACAATTTGTTGGACGGAATAATGACAAAATGACGAATGAAATTTAAAAGTGAAGTGAAACGATGTTAAAACCATTTATACAGAATCAAAGAGCTTTGATTTTGAAGGGCATTAACAAATATGACATAATTCTTTTAGTTTCTTATGGTCATAAGGACGTTGATTAATTGCAAATTTCATGCACAGCTGAGTGATGACAATAGAATTGAAGGTTTTTGCAATTATGACCATGTGGTAGAATTTGACATTTTTCTAGAACGTACATTTTGGTAGCCATGTCCTAAAAATAGATCGTCAAATTAAAATAAACGCTTCGTAATTATCCTGAGCATTCTACTATAATTAATTAGCAATATGTTTCCAATAGCATTGAATATGAAAATTGAAATGGTGGCTTCTTTTTAAGCTTTGATTTCTCCTACTTTGCCTGAAATACTCTAATATTAAATGATATATACTACGTTGGAATTACAGTAACTAATCGGGCCTGTGTGACCTAATTAATTGGCAGAGCAAATGAGTGAATATAAACAACACTCAATTAGGACACAAGTAGGTTGAATTTCCTAGAAACATAATAATTACTGCCTGGCTGACAGTTTATAGAATTTTCACAAGTCGATTCAATCCGAGACCGATACCTTTTGTCTGAGGAATCTACCAATTAATTGAGCATCTGAATCCCTGAGTCTATTTAGGCTCTGACAAATAAACAGTTTTGAGACAAACTACCATCTACTTGGCTAGAACATAAACTTCAGCTGAATGCTCTTCAATGCTCCAAAAGATTGGGCCTTTTTCTCTTCGGTAGAATGGATAAATTCTGCCAGTTAATAAATTTCTCAGCTAAAGCATTGTGAAAAAATAGAGCTATTGTTTTTATCTGTTTAAGGGGTGATTTTAAACTAAATTAAATATGGACGAAAGAGTATAAAGTGTGAAAGATAGAAACAAAGTCATGTAGCATTAATATCAGTCTAAAATAGAGCCTAAGATTGTAATCTGACACTACGTTCTTTTAAAAATTGTGTCCAGAATTATACTTTCTTATCTCAAATGATTTTAAAATAAAAGTGAAAATAACATTCAACATAAGCATATCAAAGTTCTCAAATTTTTGATTCTTCAGTGGCCTCAAAGTTAAGACGATTTGACCAGCTGAAAGTCATTTTTGTCTGAAAAAGAGAATGTTTGGCCAAAATAAAAAAAAAATATCAGTGTAAGTTTTGCATCTAATACTTACAAGGGCATGAATTGCAAGATTTCTGGCATTTGGATTTCATGTACTTGGGATTTTTCTGACACTCTCCACTGGCAGCCCAATTGCCGCAGCTTGCATTAGTGTCCTTGCATTCTAAAATTGAAATTAAAAATCAAATATTTTCTTTATCAAAAATATACAAAACAATCTCCCTTTTCTAACAAGTGATCTAGAATCCTGTAAAAGCAAAGATGAAAACTTCTCATTCTATTTGGTATATACATAATTTGCTTCTGAGCATATGGTGCTTTAGGCGCCATGCATATATTATCTTGTTTTTAGTATCAAATTGAACAATTCATGTTTTAGGCATTTGTACTTTTAAACATAATTAAATACATGTGGAAACATTGACTCTTAGGTGCCAGCAATCTTATATTATTGATCGCAGCATATTCCTATGGTTAGCCACATTAGACTGCCAGGTTGAAGCCAATTGAGCGCTAAATTGAAAAATATGAAACCAAACATTGGTATTTTACGGAATTGATTATGATAACGATTTCAATTGTTTTTGTTTCAGACAGTTTAAACTAGATAGCCTTAAATCTGGATTTGAAACGTGAGCTGCTCAAAGAATATAAACCAGAACCTATTGATCCGAAGGCGAATGCTATGCATACCAATTAAAACACAAAATCCTATAAGAAATAAATGGGATTTTAAAAAAAAAATAAAAATAACCACATCTGCGTGTGGAATCAAATATTAATTTCTTACAAAGTAAAAGTCATTTTTACACGTCCTTATTATATCAACTCTTTTACAAAATCCCAAAATGTATGCAGCAACATTACCTATTCGTTCCAGAGTTTGCTCAATAACACGTGTAATGTGTCGTTCTCAAAGATATCATATTGCAGTCATGAGAGTTTTGTTTTGTATTTCACCTATAGTAATTAATCAAACACTGATGCAAGCCTATTACTAAATTCAGTAAGTTACAGAGCAAAGACTGACACCACAAAATAGATTATATAGAAATTGGAAATAGAAATAGAATAGCCATGAAAATAACTTTGTCTAAGTCGGACTCATCATCATCATCATCATCATCATCATCATCATCATCATCATCATCATCATCATCATCATCATCATCATCACCACCACCACCACCACCACCACCACTACCATTATTTCCACTAGTACTATTCATTCAGAACAATCTCATACTTCATCAACATAACAGTATATATATAAAAACCATTACAAATATTTTTGATTCTTGACTACAATACTGAGGAGCTACATTATTAAAAATTAGATTTTCATATTGATTTCGTAGCATTAATCTATCTTTAGTTTTCATAATCATTTTTAAAAGAGGAATCAAAATTGTAATCAAACAATACCACTTACCTTTGACTGCCTCACCTGGAAAAATAGAAATATTTTGAGATTACAAATGGAAAGTTTTGATTGATAAAACTTTGAAATAGATTACCAATCAATTCTACGTAGTACATTTACAATATATTTTTTAAAAATAGTGTTGAAAATGAGAAAATTAACTGACAATATCTTTTATAGATTAGAATTTAATCTGGAAATCATTTTGTACCTTATTCATTTATTTAGAACTTGTTGAAATAGAGTACTTAATTGTTTTTCCAGATCCTCTTAAGGCAAAACCGGGTGACATGATCTTCTCTCTCTCTCTCTCTCTCTCTCTCTCTCTCTCTCTCTCTCTCTCTCTCTCTCTCTCTCCCTCTCTCTCTCTATATATATATATATTATGTATATATATATATATATATATATACATATATATATATATATATATATATATATATATATATATATATACATAGCTTACAATACTCCAGGAGTCAAGTTAGCTCAGTTGGTCGAGCATTCACATTTCAATCGAAAGAGCCGGACCTCTCGGTCCAATCAGGAGTGAATGAATCGGTTAGATAATGCGGTATGTACTTTAAGAAGATCGACTTTGGAGATCAGGAGCTCTTTGGACTCTTGCTGTCAGACTTTATACCGGTTTCCACATTGGTAAATGGACATTTAACTTCGAATAAGAGGAGTGTCTAAGGTAGATGTCCAATTGCCTAAGGTTTATGTCCCTTCAACACAGTATAAACCAGTATAAAATCTGAGTCCATGAGTCTTATGACACTGAAGAGCTCCCAATTTCATAATAGCGTGGTTACTCTTCGATTATAAATTTCCTCATTTTCCTTTTGAAAGATAAACATTTTTGTAAATAGTTCCTTCATGAAGTTTTAAATTACTACTTTATATCATTATATCTATCTATTTTATATCCTATTTTTGAGCACTGTTTTGTGATGAGAAATGTTGGATTATAGAAGCTATGTACGAGTAGAACATGTGTTCTTCGTCATTTTATCACTGGATTATTCAACATACCAACACATAGGCCTCCCTCATTCTTCTGTCCTTTCAAACATGGTGCGGGGCAAGTTGTCTTGTACGGTTGCTCTCCCATCCAGTTACCCCTGGTAGAATAGGTTAAAAAGCATTAATCACGTTCAATGCATAAGTTGGCGACCATCTTATAACCTAAACTAACAGGTATAATCAAAGGTGTCTTTACTGCCAATTCACAACGAAGGAAAATAGAGTGCAATTGGGCATTATAGTATCTGAAGAAATTTTTTAACAGCAATATCCACTAAACTTGCTCAAAGCGTTTCACAAGGGTTCCTTAACCAACAGCAATGCTTAAAATGTAGGACAAAAGATGATGCCTGTTAGGCGAAATTACAAATTTTCGGACATAGGCGCTGTTATTGACCAGATACTCATTTAACACCTGAGTGCGGTGAGAGAATGTGACTAAAGAGACTTTTCCAAGTGCTCGACCATGCGCCGCTCAGAGTGGGACTCAAACCCAGGACCTTCCGTACCGAAGGCGAGTACATAACAAGAGACGACATACTCGCACAACGCTTATGACATTGTGGCCTTAAGAGGAAAGAATTCAAAAATAGCTGTCATCATCATCACCATCATTCTCATCATCATCATCATCATCATCATCATCATCATCATCATCATCATCATCATCATTATCACCATCATCATTCTCATCATCATCATCATCATCATCATCATCATCATCATCATCATCATCATCATCATCATCATCATCATCATCATTATCACCATCATCATTATCATCATCATCATCATCATCATCATCATCATCATCATCATCATCATCATTTTCATCATCATCTTCATCATCACCACCAACACCATAGTGGTCGTCATCATCGTCGCCACCTCCATTGATCTATTCTATTTGTCATTAATCAATCACCAAATCATTATATTCAACTTAGCATCACCGTATCAACGTCAACTCTTATCAATCCTTGCCATCTACGTCATGTTCACCCCACAAGGAGAATCATGCCCAAAATTAAATCAATCAACTTGATAGAAAAGGGATAGACTTACATTGGAGTGTAGAAGCAGACAAGGTAGAAAGCGTCTCGAGCTCCGCCGACTAGATTTGGACATTGGTGAGCGTAACAACCTACTTTGTTCGTGGTAGACCATACCAGCTGGTAATGGAAAAAAAAATTATATAGGTTTGTTAGTCGATAACCTAAAGAAAAAATTAGCATAACAATGACAACAATCAGTTTAATGATAGTTAAGATATTGATGATGAAAATAATAATAATAATAATAATAATAATAATAATAATAATAATAATAATAATAATAATAATAATAATAATAATAATAATAATAATAATAATAATAATAATACAAAGTGATTATTTAAGAAACATTGACATTTTTTTCAAATACATTGCTCTGTCTTTTTGGGCAATGTGAAAATATCAACCAAAAGGGAGAGCGGCTTTGTTCAGTTAGTTTTCCGATCCAATCAACGCTATAACCAACACATAAAACAGAGTCTCACAAGTTAAAACCACAGAGCAACACACATTTACGATTGTCTAGATAATAAGATACAAATAATATGAAATATGTGTAACCAACGTTTAAAACCACGAGATTAAAAAGATAGACATATTGTTTATAAGGTTGAAAATAGATTAACAATGTCATGCTTAACCATTATTAAAAGGCAAGTAACTCCTGATGCAGTGGTTAATATGTTAATCCCGAGGAGCTAATAAAATCATCTCTGGTTATACTTTCAACCCTAGATAATCCAGGTTCGAACCTTAAGGAAGTCACTTTAAATGAATAATGCATTGTTCTTATCTTTATTATCAGTATTCGATTTATCGTTTGTTTGTTATATTGTTATTTTGGGTGGAGGGGGACACTGTTTCCTTTTATTTATTTATATATTTATTTATTTATATATAATTTTCAGTTTTTTTAATTATTTTTTTTCAATTTTCTTTTATTTTTTTAAGAAAATTAATGCATCGTCCATATCATTCTTACCGGTGTTTGTTTATCTTTTGTTTTTGTTTTTAATATTTGATGTTAATTTTTAGCAATGCATTGTTCTTACCGTCACGTTTCGTTTCGGAGCTAATAGGCTTTTAAAAATCGTTAATGCGTTTCGAAACTTTAATGCATCGATAATATTTTCCAACGTTTAACGAACAACATTCATTAATATTATTATTATAACAATTTCACACAGGCAAAATAATTATTCACCTGTGTGTAGTGGCATGACATGAAGCAGGAGTTCTGGCCATATCTAAAATCCTTGATCTCGTTATACCAGTCGTCGGTGGCAATATCTAATAATTTCTTGTCATCCAATTTGTTGGTGTTAAAGGCCAAATTTTCTCCACGTCCTTTTTTCATTTCATGTTTGAAGACACAGCGTTGAGCCCAGCTTTTAGCTTGTCTCTCCAGGTCCATGTCATATTCCTGTGTGTATAAGATTAAGGATTCAGAATAGTGAGTAGAGCAGGCACTTATGTTGATAATAACAAGAAATGAAGGGAGCTGAGAAGATAAAGGATAATAATTACTCACAAAATTGTAAACAAAATCGAGCGATATTACAAACGAAGTTATAAGTACTTATCATATGAGCGAGCTCTGGGGGCGAATGCGAAATGATATGAATGAGTAAGTTGTATATGTAAATAAACCCGTGCAAAACGTTTATAGTATGGATCCCATATACAATATTATATTATTGGTTACTCGTGCAAATTATATTTAAACAAACCAGCTTCCTTTTTAATTCATATGTAGAGAAAAGGCAGATATATTTCAAGATCCAATTTTGGTAAATCAGATTTCTCCACACACCCACCCACACCCACCCACCCACACACACACACACACATATGTGTGTGTGTCTGTATATATATATATATATATATATATATATATATATATATATATATATATATATATATATATATATTGCCAAACAGAATCCTGCAATTTTGGTCTAGTATAAATATAATGCTTTTAAAGATTTTGATAGTGGAAATACAGTCTTCAAATATGAGATTTCAATCTTCTTCTTGGTCTAAATAAAAGCAAGAATATCTGGGTGACATTACAAAGAAATAAAATGTTCAAAACAATATTCTATAAAAATGGTTGTCAACGCGCTTACTCACAAATCAATGGTTATCCTTCCCAGATTTTCTTTGCTTCACTTTCTATTCTTTATGTCTCATATAAAAAAGAAATGTTGCTTACCATTTTGTGCATTTCACACGCCTTAGGTCTCTTCCTCATGTCATTGTGGATGTTGAGGATGTAGTCTCTGAGACCCTGATCCCAGCAATGGACCATTTGACCAACGAAGGCTAACGTCAATACAATCACGAAAGAGTTCATGGTGAGGCAATCTGGTTGAAAATAAAGAGTGACAGATTTCTGAATTACATAATGTTATTTTTACAAGATCATAAATTATAATAATTTTAAGAACGCATAGCTCATGATATACAGTATGCTGTGATATGGGTAATATGATATTGATGATAATGATGATGGTAATGGTGACGATGATGTTGATGATGATGATGATGATGATGATGATGATGATGATGATGGTGGTGGTGGTGGTGATGATGATGATGATGATGATGATGATGATGATGATGATGATGATGATGATGATGATGATGATGATGATGATGAAGAAGAAGATGATAGTATAGTAATATTTAATGCCATTTTAAATAAATGGTCAATAAACAAACAAAAAAGTCCTGTCGAGACACTAACCATGGAAGTGGGATAAGAAATTCATGATTTTTATTCACTTTTACGGGCATTTACTAGAAAATGTGATACCTCTCAAATTTGGGCATTGACTTAGACCAATCCGAAATTCCCAGTCATTTGTTTGGCATTTTACCTAAATTAATCTGGCACTGAAACATCGTCTGACTGTCTTGACATTATATGCCAGCTAGTTTTTGTTGTGTGCTCTCTTCTTTCAATTTTTGATATTCTTGTTTTCGTAAAAGCGGTGTAAATCAATGAAGGCACAATGAAAGCCTATTTATCAAAGTTTGTAAATGTGTTCAACCACGTGTGAGTGAGATTGTTTTGGTTCTTTTAACCCCGCTCAGAATAGAATGTTGTGTTCCTTCAAATCAATTTGACGATCATGTTAAAGGTTAATGTTTATCTTGCGGTTGCTGGCTGTTTATTTAAGGCGGGATGGATCGAAAACATTCTCTCACCTACCCAGGTGTAAAATGAGTACCTGACCAGTGTTGTCTGTGTTGGAGGAAAATGTTATCTCGCCCAACAGGCACCATGTGTCGTCTTCATGTTGCTTTTGGCTTAGGAGCCCTTTTTAAGTGTCTTGAGCTCACTTAGTGGATATTGCTCAATATCAATGTTCTAGTGGGTTTATTTATTTTAGAATGTGTGTATATTGTGTGTAAAAAAAGGAGGGGGGGGGGGCATGTGTGGTTTGAATTTTAAAGAGATGTACTCACGTAACTGGCATTTACGATGGGCATATTTTGTAAAAGAGGTCCATTTGTCGATTTTCCTCTAGAGAATAAACTGTATATCACCCGATCATTGAAGCTTATGGATCCTTTCATAGTTGTTTCGGTATGGATTTCGATAAACGTCTGTTCATTGAGATTTGTGAATATCATTTTTTTTAAAGAGCTACATGACAACAGCAATTAGACTGCCATATGAAATTTTTTCTTTCGAATATCAACTGTGATAACAGTCATTCATAGAAGGAATAGAAAATCCAACCTCAATGCACTACTTATATACTCCAAAGGCATTAACATAACTACAAGTTGAACTGCTGTGTGTGTCGGGTTAATGGACTAGGATTCTTATTTATAGCATCATGGTGCTCTGCTCGGTGAATGATTTGTGTAATATTCGTATTGATGATTAAAATCAATTTGAGCAAAACGAATAGCATAAGATCTATATTTATTGACATTTTCTTCATCCGTATCGTTTGATTACAACAAACCTGTTCTTCCAATGATAAAACTGATTTTGTTTTGATTTCTCCCAAAGTCAGACCCCAAGGTGTGCAAAACTATATTTGACGGCCTGACCTAGTTATTTTAGCAGTAATAAGAATATCAGTTGTTTGTGGTGGGAAGTGGATAACCGTGGTTTTAAAACAGAAGAAAACAGTCTTTTACCTTCGTACAGCAGCCACAGGTACCTCTCATTGCCAGTAAGGCAGGAGAGATGCGCAAGTGCCAACGAAAATTTGCAAAAATTTAAACGAAAAGCAGTATCTGCTAAATTTGAAAAATATAGGGCGGCACAAAACAACTTCGCTCAATAGACCGATGATTTTATTATTATCCTGTGTGCGTGTGTGAGTGTGTGTGTGTGTGCCTGTGTGTGTGTATGTGTGTGTGTGTGTCTGTGGCTGAGTTGGGGAGATAATTCAGCTAAATATAATTTAGATAGAACGAGTAATTGGTTGTGAATTTTAATGGTTTTGGAAGCATGGCAGTAGTAACTTCAATTCGTCATTTGTATTTTTCTACATCTGCTTGAACGGCAGTATTTATACTAGACCAGAAAAAATTACCATAACAATGACAACAATTAGTTTAATGATAGTTAAGATATTGATGATAATAATAATAATAATAATAATAATAATAATAATAATAATAATATAATAATAATAATAATAATAATAATAATAATAATAATAATATAATAATAATAACAATAATAATAATAATAATAATAATAATAATAATAATAATAATAAAACAACAACAACAACAACAACAATAATAATAATAATAATAATAATAATAATAATAATAATAATAATAATAATAATAATAATAATAATAATAATAATAATAATAATAATAATAATAATAATAATCTCATCATCATCATTATCGTCATTATCATAATGATAATAAAATTAATGATAATCTTTTTATGATTATCATATTCATTAACATAATCGTTCTCAGCATCGTCACCATCATTGACATTACTATTATTATCATTATTATTACATGTATTATTATTATTATTATTATTATTAGTAGTAGTAGTAGTAGTAGTAGTAGTAGTAGTAGTAGTAGTAGTAGTAGTAGTAGTAGTAGTAGTAGTAGAAGTAGTAGTAGTAGTAGTAGTAGTAGTAGTAGTAGTAGTAGTAGTAGTAGTAGTAGTAGTAACATTATCAATATCATTACTATTATCATTAGCATAACTATTATCATTAATATTATTATCATCATCGTTATCATCATCATCATCATCATCACCATCATCATTAAGCACTTGTCTTAATCTCACAAATAACGAAATTGAAATACTTTCTTCAGACTTGTGGTGATTCTCTTTTAATATTACCACAGGTTATCATGGATTCAAACTCGCTTCAGTTAAATTAGTCATTTCTATATTTTGATTTACTTTTTATGCTGGTGCAATAAATATTCCTATTGACATCAGTTATCAACTCTTAGCTATTGCTCATCACTAATGCTGTTTTTGTGACTTTGATTGATATCCGGGTTTTTTCCCATCAATTTTTGTTTCAATTATCAATCTACACAATCTTTTATTTTTAAATATATTAAAATGTGTTTATGAAGCGGTACCAGGCAAAGAAACAAAATAACAATATCCATCTCATAAAAGCAGTCTTCCTCGACTGGTGATCAAACCTCGGACCTCCTGATTACTGATCAGAACAGCTCCCATTCATATTTTCAATAAATCTTTTATTTAGTTTTGTAGCGATAGGTATTTATAATCTGTAAGTTTATTGGATTGGCTTATCTATTTCACAATATACTCCTGGTTTAAAGTAAAGAATAAAAATTGGAGTAATACTCACAACAGTGACTTCTTGATTATGTCGGGCTGGATCTTTGATGACAACTCCTGACGATCACGTATTTATAGTACAAACAGGTTGTATTGTTCCTCTTTTAGTCATGCTATTTCAGACATTATCCAAAATTAATATGCATCCAATTAACCAGTTAATTGCCGTAATCTGGAAAGAAAAAACACGTATTTGAAAAATTACTTTAAATACGTGTTTTTCCATAGTACGATAGTGAACTAGTTAATACCAATTATGCAGTGTTATGTAAAAGAAAAACAGAAGTGATATACTTTGACAAACGCTTTATTATTTTAATTGGACACATTAACGATTCAAAAATTGTTATTCGTGATATTATCTGATTAGCAAAAGTATAAATATATATTAATGTGCATATTACATCAGTAACTTCTCTGTTGTTCTGTCGTTTGCTTTAGAAAACATAATAATAATTAGCTAGATAATCCTAATTAACAGGAATAATATCAGCATAATAGCTCAATTGAGTTAGCTGCGATAAGGTGTATGTAGAGAATCCAATTAAGTCACAATACATAAAATAATAAGTTCCTGAATGAGTGACGTATGGAGGTTGTCAAAGATCAACCTCAGTATAATTATATTACATAGACGTTTATATATTAAATAATTCATTTAGCAAATAACTGAACCCAAAACAGAAATTATCGCATCGAATAAAGCCAAGTCATGTAAGAAATAA
>NC_088361.1:56049427-56084427 GCF_034508935.2 Berghia stephanieae | reverse complement strand
TTGTTGGTAGGAAATCGAAAGAAATTTTAATTCCGAAATAAAACGTCCGTGTTCGATTCCTTTACGGTTCCGCAACTAAAACGAGTGAGTTACACTGACATTATTATGATAAAACAAGAGACCCACTGAGAGGACAGGTCAAATGGAGGGCAAGACGGACCGTAGCGTAGTGGAAATTGATTGCCCTCAGTTTACAGCCTTACTTATCCGTGGCCTGCACTTGTACACGTTGCCTACCATATTATGCCTCCACGACTATCTGTCCTCTGCCTCCCTCATGTACTCTGAGTTTGTAGGGATGTTGTTGTTGATAGCCTCAAACTGGTCAAAGACGTCAACCTCTGACGAACATGAGCTCTTTTCCCTCTATGTAGCCACTAAGTGTTAGGCTTTCAATGTACCCTCGTCACCACACATGGCCAAGAAAACCCATTTGCCTTTTTCTGATGATTTTCACAATTTGGATGGGTTTCCCTATTCTATGCAAAACTTCTACGCTTGTTTTTCTATCTGACCATTTGATGTTTAGCAATCTTCTGTACAACTACATTTCGAAAGCTTCTAGGTGGTTGTGACATTTCTTGCCTGGAGTCCTAGTTCCACACGGGTAGAGGAGAGACGAGAGAACGTATATTTGGATAACCTTTAGTTACGTGATTAATTTAATATTGGTGGCAGAGATGACTGGTCCTAAGTTGTGGAAGATGCATTTAGCGATCGCTATTCTTTGAATTATTTCTTTTAAAAATCTCTAGCGTCGTTCGTGATGGTTGCACTGAGATACTTAAACTTTTAAACTTGTTTAAAATGGGTTCCCTTTTGTTGATGAGGTGAAAAGATAGAACTTAGGGTTTTTATTTCGTTAACGACCATGCACTCTGTTTTCTTGACGTTTAGCAAAAAGTCACTATGCTTCGCTACCAGCCACTAATTTGTCAAGCATGATCTGAAGGTTTTCTGGTGTGTAAGCCATAAGAACTGCATCGTCTGTATACTTCAGGTTCGTCAAATTCTCACCTCGAACACAGATGCCTTATACTCCTTAAATTTCATGGAAGAGCATTATATTATTGTTATTATTATTATCATCATCATCATCATCATCATCATCATCATCATCATCATCATCATCATCATCATTATTTTTATTATTTTTATTATTATAATTATGATTATTATTAATATTATTATTATTATTATTATTATTATTATTATATTATTATTATTATTATTATTATTATTATTATTATTATTATTATTATTATTATAATTATTATTATTATTATTATTATTATTATTATTTTTATTATTATTATTATTATTATTATTATTATTATTATTATTATTATTATTATTATTATTGTTATTATTATTATTATTATTATTAATAATAATAATAATAATAATAATAATAATAATAATAATAATAATAATAATAATAATAATAATAATAATAATAATAATAATAATAATAATAATAATAATGATGATGATGATGATGATGATGATGATGAGAATAATAATAATAATAATAATAATAATAATATTAATAATAATGATGATGATGATGATGATGATGATGAATATATAATAATAATAATAATAATAATAATAATAGTAATAATAATATATAATAATAATAATAATAATAATAATAATAATAATAATAATAATAATAATAATAATAATAATAATAATAATAATAATAATAATAATAATAATAATAATAATAACACCTAGTATGTCTGTCCTTATTGATGAAAGTCTTTAATTTAGCTTGACCGAATGAATATCCATAAAAATGAGACTTCAATTTTAATTTCGGCTCCAAGTCACTGCGCCATATTATAATATAGAACCGAGTAGGCAATTGGTCGTATGATTTTTTGTTCTGCAAGTGTGTGTGTTGGTGAGTGGGGGGGGGGGGGGGGGGTTGAATTGCTAAAACGTCAAGTTTTCCTTTTCAGATTACATAATAATTATTGTGATTGAGTTCAGTACATTGTTATTTTCCTATTCAAAGCATAATAACACCGATCATTAGTTATATTAATAATACAATCGCTCCCCTCACCCCTCTCCCAAAATTCTTATGTAATAGACTTATAGACGCATGCTATTCATGGTAACATTCAACCAGAAAAAAATACCCCTTTCATGCATTAATGCATTATGTAAGTCAGTAGAGTTAATAGTTTTTCAGAACTATCAAGTTCTCACCAGTTTTTGATAGCAAAGCAATTAAGTGCAGCTGTTAACAATCCGAGTATGCATGTATTATGTAATGATTATCATTAATAAGCTCTGGGAGAGACAGAAATGCATTAGTTACTCGTCAATAATAAAGGTTCTTTGTGCAACTATATGGCCTTGTAATATCTATCTATCTATCTATCTATCTATCTATCTATCTATCTATCTATCTATCTATCTATCTATCTATCTATCTATCTACTATCTATCTATCTATTTTACAGGATCACTTCGGTAATTTCAAGACGAATTGAAAATAACTGATCTCCTCATTTTCCAGACTTCCCATGGACTTCTCTTTGTAGAGATACATTTGAAAAAAAAAATTATATGAAAACTCAACTGAAAACGTTATGGAACTAAAGAATGAAATCAGCCGCGTCATTCATGAAATTTCTATTGATACTTAATTTGCCAGTGAATTTTGGACAATTATGCGAAACGCATCGACATTTGTTTGAGTCAAAATGGGAACCACTTTGAACATCAGCGGAACTAAAATTCAACAGAAACAAGAATCACAGCCAACACTATAAAATATAAATTTCTCTTTTTGTTTTGTTCATACTTTGTTCTGTGACTTTGAAAATCGTTTCAATCATTGGGTAAAAACTTCTCAATCGGGTTAAAAATGGCGTTTTCAGAAAAAGCAGTACTTTCACTTACTGAACTGTTGAGGATTAATGAAATAAAAAAAAAAAGCAATATAAAATTAACACCAAACAAAACTTTAGAAGATGGCGGATCCTTTGATATGTGTTACATGATTCTGTGATAATATGCCGTTAAGTTATTAAGTTTTGTAATCCTACACTTTTTAAAATCAAAGCCGTATTTACGGCTCATTTCATTTTAAAGCTGATCACTTTTAATTCATGGAATTTGTTTTATACATATATACATATACATCTGCTACGTAAAGGGAGGGACATGCGGGAAGATGGAAGAAACAACGAGTTGTCGGATGACAGCAGTTTCTAATGGTTCTGACACTAGGATTTTATGACGATCTTTATCACCGCATGGTCGCGAACCCGTCAGGAAGCTTCGTCTACAGATTAGTGAGAGGGGCTTCAACACAACGCATCGTTCAACTAGATGCTCTGCGGTGTCGGGCTCTTGACAACAACGGGTACCTACATGCTTGACAGGTGGCAAGCCTCCACTGATGTAGTGAGCATGCCGTGAGGCAAGTTCTCAGCGAAGCCGATTGGCTGCCACCAGAGTCTACTTATAGTACCGGTCTGATCACAGCCAAAACTCGATACACTCTATTATAATATAACTGTACCCCTTTAATGATATAATGCAGATGTCGGTGTCACTCAAAGGCTTTCGTTTTCCCTCTTTCCCGGCCGTTTTCCCAATCGGTTAGCTAAGTGATGTCACTGTGATGTCATCAAAGAAATTCCTTAGTCGACGGTCTCACCATTAAAACAACCGTTCTATGCTGTCTTTAAAGTAATGTATACTGATACTGCTATTTACTACGAAGATAACGTGACCTGTCAAATTTCACTTATTTCTACATATGGCCAGCATGTAATAACTATATAACCTGTAGATACTGCAATTCTACGCAGAAGTTCCTCCAGGCATCTCTGTCTGGGCAAGCCAACTCAGCTCATCCATGTCTTTCAAGCCTCTATCATCGCCTCTTCAAATGTCCTCCTCCAGGCCCAGTGGCCTGTTTCTCTTTCTCTTTCCCCGTGGGGACCATCATAGTGCAATGTAAGGCAGTCTGGACTTTTTCATTCGGAGAACGTGACCCAGCTATTTCCATCGTCTGTGCTTGACTTCATCCACAATGTTTTTCATTCTTGTGCGCCTGAAGATTTCTTCGTTGCTGTTGCCAACCAAGTTTCAGGATTCTGAAGAGGTATCTTCGTTCAAACCGTCTGAGGTGACTCTCTATCTTCTTGTTCATTCTCCAAATTTCTGCTGCATATAGGAGAACAGAGCGGACGTTGGATTGGTAGATCATTATTTTGGGGTTGGAATGCAAGGATGTTGATTTCCAAATATTCCTGAGCCCATTAAAAGTGCAAGCTGCAAGTTCGATTCTTCTTTTTCAACGTTGCTATCAGCAGAGATGTAACTGCCCGGGTATTTGAAGAGTTCCACCTCGTCCAGATATGTGCATTGGATTTTGACCATTTATTGTTTGCTCTTTGTCTTTACTTTCACGAGTTTTGTTTTGCCTGGATGGATTTTAAGGCCTACACTTTTGATGTCTCATCCCTCTTGGTGATTTTCTCGGATGTCCTTCTGCTTATCTGAACAAAACTTTAGATACTACTACTACTACTACTACTACTACTACTACTACTACTACTACTACTACTACTACTACTACTACTACTACTACTACTACTACTACTACTACTGCTGCTGCTGCTGCTGCTGCTGCTACTACTACTACTACTACTACTACTACTACTACTACTACTACTACTACTACTACTATTACTACTACTACTACTACTACAGACACAAAACAGCAGCAATAGCAGGGGCGTGGCTATATTGGTTGATTTGGTGCCTGGCACCGTTCCATCTTTTAAAAATGGATTACAGCATTTTTTAAAAAAATAAAACTGAGAAATAGTAAATACCGCCTCATACTTATTTGAGTAAGTCTTTTCTGTATATTTTTGTTCTTTCTTTTGTATTTACAGATATAGCATGATTTTAAGTCATTTTCTTCTTATTCTGGCACCACCTTATATTGTAAGCACGCCACGCCACTGAGCAATAGATACATGGATAAATGGAGAGACAGATATCGTGTAGATAGAGGGACAGATAGATAAACAGATAGATTGATGGACGTTTATATAAAAATTCAGGAGAAGGAAGAAGGGGAGGGGGGAGGAAGAGGAGGAGGGGGTGATGAGGAAGAAGAAGAGGAGGAGGAAATGAAGAAGAGTACCAACAATCAAAACTGTGTGTTTATTAGTGCGGGGCGGTCCTTGGCAAGCTTAAGGACCACGGTCCTACGGTCCTTGGGAAATGAAGACCGCAAGGACCGGTCCTAGGACCGGTCCTTTTCGACATTGAACATTCCTGAGAGACTGTTGGAGATTCGAACCGGTTTGACCTTTGAGACCGTGGGATCGTTCATTCTTGAACCGTTAAAGACCGCTACACGATGAAAACCGTGGTCTACAGGAGTAAAACACACGGAGTAGTCACACTCATTTCAAATTGTAACCTAATTAGAGAAGAGGGGTGATGCCTTCTTTATTTGCTCACCGTACTTCATTGTTACTTCGATAATTTAATACAATTTGAAATTTATCCCCATTAACGGAGATAATGGCATCGCCCAAGGCGTTGATCGAGTTGTTCGTGGCGTTGATACACACACGCAACTCCTACCCCCCCCCCTCCCCCCCCCCCCCCCCCCCCCACACACACACATTAGAGGGCAGCGAGCATTGAAGAGTAAGAGAGAGACGTGAAGTTATAATAAGAGGGGGTGGATGAGGTAATAAGAGGGGTCGATGGTGACTTTTCGCCAGATCTAACAAACTCAGCTACCCATTCATTGCTGAGTAGACAGGGATTCAGAAAAAACTCGACTGCACCCGGGATCGATCTCTGGCCCTTTGCGTATAAAGAGAGTGCTCTATCAACTGAGCTATCGGGGTCCCCAAATATTCTATTGGACTTTTTTAAAATTCAGACGTTATAACTGGGTTTTTTGGAAGGAAGAAACTAATGAAACTCATATTATTTGATTAGTAAAAACACCAAACGAAATTTTAATATTATTGTATTATTTTAAATGACAACACTGCGATAGAAAGGAGTGGTGACAAGAGATGGACAAAAGAAAACAAAAAATCGGATTTGCTACTTGCTAGGTTCGACACACACAAACACACACATCTTTAGTAGTCACATACATTTCAAACAATAACCCATTAGAGAAGAGGGGTCATGCCTTCACCATAGATCATTGTCATTGCGATCATTATGGTGTAGTAAATTTTGAAATTTACCCCGTATAATGGAATCGTCCAAGGCGTGCGCCTCCTGTTCCCCCCATCTCACACACGAAAGGGCGGTTTGCGGAGTGGAGGTTGGTTGTCGTCTGCCTGTATGGTCGTCTGTGTCGTTTAGTGTATGGCAAAGGGGGGTGGGTGCGATTAATTAAGTGGGATGGGTGGTGATTGGTGGAAGATAGGCAACCGAGGCAACGAATCGCTGGGAAGTAGCCTAGTATGGCGCGAGACCGTGGAAAGGTGATAAGAAGTGAGGACCGCCGCCGGTCTTCCCTATCGGACCGATCCTCGGTTCACAGCTAAAAGACCGTGGGACCGGTCCCTGGACCGGTCCTCAGCGCGGCACTAGTGTTTATTGATCGTTTATTGTCTGATTGATACAATTTAGTGAGAACTACTCATAAAAATGGCTGGCGAAAAACAATAACAAAGAGCACAGTGCCGTCAATGTCTTTCTATCTATGTAACACACTTGGGCATGAATGAAACGAATGTTCGTCGTTCTCTCATCGGTTGAGGGACACGTTCGGACTGTTTGTCCCATTCGGGGAACAAGGAAAACACCCCATAAATCACCTCCACACCTGATCATTCTGCACGTTGTGTACGCCATGTTAGCCGAATAGTGTTCAGGTGTGGTGGACCCACCATTACGTTCTTTCACTTGTGACGGCACCCAATTTATATATCCTCCCAAGAGAAAGCACGTAGACGCTACCTAAAAAAAATAAATACGAAATTATTCTACAACGGAAATAAATACGAAAATATTCGACAAAGGCTTTAATGAGCACTTCCTACTCTTCGGTGTGAACGAACATAAAAACAAAACGAAAGTGAAACGATTATTTGTTGGAAATTTCTTCTGCTACGTTGATCAATAGCTGCCCTGCTTTCTCTTAACATTTCTAGTTTTTCTATGAATTCCGCAATTTCAAAAGCTTTGTCAGTGTTTATTTGGAGACGGGTTGTGTAGTAAAAAAAAATAATTAAGAATTATCTTCTCCATTGTGCACAATTTGCCTAATATTAAATATTATTATTGGCATTATTTCTTTTCCAGCCAGCAGTAGCAGGCTGCACTGCACTGCAATGATTTACATTGATGTTTCTCTACACTACACTTGATAGGTACTGAATTAAATATGAATAGTCTACTGGAATAACTTAACGCAAACCTGGGCTTGTATTATAAGTCAATTACGGAGAGACTCCCTCTAATTCTTTAATACTACTCTACCCAAGGCAGTGCCTGATCAAAGCCACACCCGCTGACCCGCTGTAATTCTAATTACCAATTACTACCGCAAGACTACACTTCAACTCAACTTCACCATCTTAAACTTCAAGATCACTATTTTCATCAGTTGATTCCCAGATGACCAATTGAATGTTGACTGGGCAACTGACTTGTGGGATATCAATTCAATCATATTTAAAATAGTAGTCACCAACTAAAGAGAAAGCATGAATAAGATCTCGAAAACACTTTTACGGCAAGATGGAATGGGCGTTGAGATCGGAGCAAGGATTTTTTTATTTATTCTTTTCTTGTAAGTAACATTCATTAGCATAAAAATACTGCCTGCTGCAATCAAGTCAAGTACATATATGTGCAGAGAAAATAATAAAGTAAACTAACAAGTTCCATCATGGAATAATTATAATTATAATGAAAGTTATTTTCCCTGCAAAATAGAGCCAGACAAAAAAATTGTGTTGGCTGTTGCACACCCGCTAAGTTTTTCACGAGGTTTAATCAGCCTGTTCTGGCTTTTATAGTATCATTTGTTAGATCCCTACTACTAATACTAAAGATATGATTTTTGTGGAAGAAAAAAATCTCTCATTTTCTTCGATCATAACTTTTTCTAAACCTTACCATTCAACCTTTAATACTTGGGCCATTGAATAATTTAAAAAGCTATATTTGGTATCATCTAAAAAGAAAAAATCGTTACATCTCTACCTTTTTAACAATTTAGATAAATTTATGTTAACATGTGTCATCATCACTACCGGCATCTGCAGCATTATGACATCATCAGAAACGCCACCACAGCATTGTCATCACTATTACCTCCACCTTGCCATCAGTGCCATAATCTCAGCTACTAAAGCCAACATCATTATTACAACTACCTTTGAATTTTTAAATTAGGATACTGATAGAAGCGAAGTGGCAATTCGGACCCGAGTCTGAATTGCTTCCCGTGGCAATGCGGACTCCTGCCACAAAGCGCCTGCACAATCACTGGAAGTGTTGGAAGTGGAAGCTGGATCGAAAGTGAAGCTTGGTAGGGTGGGGGGGAAGCTGCTCGTTCTCAGTTGTCAGTTGTCAATCGGTAGGAGGGCGAGTGAGCGAGCAAGTCACATTTTAGAACTCCCGAAGATCACTATACCTTTAAAAGCGGTGATCTTTTATTCCCCTTTGTCTTACTTTTTCTTGGGTACTTTTTAATTGTAATTCTAGAACTTTTTGCTATCCAATTTCTCCCTTTTTACTGGCGCTGATATGACAAATGTGTTGCAAGATTCTTAAAAACAAAAAACAAACAAACAAACAAACTTAAAACATAGATCTAAATATACATGGTCTTTGGAAGATTACAATTGTAGTCGCTATTGACAACGTTAACAATCAATTTGCCCTCGCAGAGATAAAAGAGTGTCTTTGTGTAATGATTGGAAGATTTATTTGATTTGCCATTAGCATGTTGCAAAAGATACATGCATGACATATCTACATTATATATTTTGCCATTTGCGACCGCGAAAAAGTGCGGGGAAAGGAGAATACGAGAATAATATGACTTTGGGCATTGAGCGTTTCATTTAAAAGGCAGTATGGGTCGGGCTTCGACAAAAGGCATTATCTTAATTCTTTTTTAATTTAAAAAATCTGCTGTTATTTCTAAAAATTATAATAGAGGCGATTCTTGGCAGCAATCCATGCAATAGAGCCCCGCCACTGGGGTAGGGGCAGAGTACTAATATACGTCTAATACTGATATTATTAGATAATATACCGGACTAGGTGCCTATTAATAAATAAATAAGCACTGGTTGAATATGGAGAGAAAATGATCAACTGGTAATGGGATTGGGGGGTAACCCACAAACGACTGAGGCGCTGGACGCAGGGGAGAACATGGTGATACGAGATCAAAGAGAAAAGCCGCCAGCTCTTGGTTTGTGGAAATGGTTGTTGGGGGTGGGGGGGGGGGGGCGGGTGTGTGTGTGTGTGATTATTCTGTTTTTAATTACTTAGAGATACTCATTAGTGTGTGTGTGTTTAGGAAGACCAATACGGTTTCTATAACTGCAAACGGAATAGTAACTGAGAGTTTCACTAATGATACTATTATGATAAGTTCATCATTCGGGCTCATTGCATTGCAGTATTCCGAATCGAAGAGCAATCGGAGACTATTCAGACTCGACCCTGGTTAGGCACGGAATTCTAATTAGTTTAGACTCAAGTCCGAATTGTCACGGGAAGCAATTCAGACTCGGGGTCCGAATTGCCATGGGAGGCAATTCAGACTCTGGGTCCGAATTGCCACGGGAAGCAATTCAGACTCGGGTCTGAATTGCCACGGGAAGCAATTCAGACTCGGGTCCGAATTGCCTTTTCCTACTGATAGCTCAGTTGGGAGAGCACTCATTTCACACACAAAGGGGCGGAGATCAATCCTGGATGAGGTCAAAATTTTTTTCCAGTCCCCATGTCCACCCAACAATGATTTAGTAGCAAGGTTTTCTAGGTCTGTTAGATCTAGTGGAAAGTACTTTGCCATCGACTTGTGTCCTTTCCAAAGGGTAGCAAGCAATTGATGTCTTACTTTTCTCGCAATCGATTTTGGGATAAACTCTGTCTCCATGGACCTAATGACTCAGAAGAACTACTTTAATAACTACTTACTATTACTACTTAATAATTACTGTAAATTGAACACCTCTTTAACAAATTTCTAAACTGTCATACCAACCTAGTAATTCAAAATGTAGAAGCTCATGCTGTTTCCACAAAGAATTAAAAAATAACAGAGCCTGTAAAATTATAATCATACTCTCTACATTGTTCAAAATATAAAAGAATATTAGACTATAGATTCAATGAAACATATTTCTATGCAAAATGTGAAATCCATCTTACTTGTAGTAAAAATAATAATAATAAAGGTTCTAGGATTGACAGTAAAGAGCTTATATTTTCAATTAAATTGGATATACACTTGAAGTCAGTTATTGGAGTGCTGCTTTATCAGAACAGCTGCTTAATTGGAAATATATATCAGTGATATCATGTTTGTCTACTGGTTAATCGGAATGCATGCTGGTTAAATGGAATGATTTCAGGAGAACAGTGAAAGATTTTTTTTTCTTTCCAAGAATCGAAAAATAAAGTTATCCCTATTTAAATAAACAATCATGGAATCGTGCTCATGTCTGAAAGGGACAAATAGGTCTGTTTGTAACTTTGCCCCTTTGGCCATCTTAGAGAATAACAAGTAATTAATGAGAACTCGCATAATGATGCAATAGTTTATTTGCTTGCAGTGCCTCATTGATTAAAATTGTATAATGCATTGTAATTTATGATAAAACCAAATTTATGTATCTGCAATTCATTTTGCCTCTATTTGGGGAAAGGAGTGTTGACAGATCATCTAAAATCACCACCACATAGCTGCATTACTATTACTTATATCATCATCAATGCTTTCATCTGCTAGTTATATCATATCAAGATATTTTGTCATGCACTGTCAAAGCATTCCTCTCTCAACCCTCGTGAAATAATATTGATTGTAATTACGTATGACTATCGATGGATTGTGATTTCTGTGGATCCATGAAACGGCTGCGTGATCTGCCAATCTATAGACAGCGGAACAATCGATGGATTGTTACGCATTCTGTGGATCCACAAAAAGTGCTGCGCCATCCAGTGATCTACATTGATAGTACGCACCTAATATATTTATATATATATATATAGACTTGATAAGTTGTTCTGATTATGAAAATCACTCATGGAATCGGTTAATTGGAATGATTTCTGCTGTTCCAAGTAAGAGGCTGTACTAATTTATGTAATTTATACTTCCACATTCAGAGCATACCTGCCTAATTTTATGGATCATCCTTAATTTTTATAGAAATTTAATGATTATTACAGAATGGAATAAATATTACGGATTTTGATTTCACAGCAATTTAGTCGTAATGTTAGGGAACTTTTTTTTTCTTAAGTTATTGTAATTTTAAGATGAATAAAAATTCTCTTAAAATGTACTTAAATTCATAAATCTACCTGCTGGTCAGTTTCACGTCAATGATAACTAAGTCGACTGCTAACTCGTAATGGTGGTCGTCAAAAATAAATTTTATTAGAAGGTTATATGTAGCATTTTTTTTTTGGGGGGGGGGGGGGGGGGGGGTACCTAGATAAGTATTACTGAAATTTTACCTTTTATTACTGATGAATTTTGTGTTGGTTACTGATTTTGAAATTTTCAAGAAGACAGGTAGGGTTCAGAGAGATTCTAGTATTGCAGTGATACAAGTACTGTTTTTTAGATTATGCTATGCTGAACTCAGAAAATCTGAAAAATAATTTTTGATTGTTATGTGGTTTAAGTGTGTAAACATGTTGTATCATAATTTGTGGTTAAGGCATTTTAAACTAATATATATTTATTGCCTGCGTACATTACATCTATTACTCTACTCTAATCTCTGCTCCTTGACCTCTGCAAGTGAAGAAGCTCTCATGTAAATATTGAGCAAAGAAAAACATCAAAATGAAATTGGATATATAATGCTCTCAGTCAAGTATGATTTGGGTCATGTTATTTAAAGATTTTCTGCTTTGTCTCACCATGCAGAATAACTGATGATGCAACTCCATTTAGAAGACAGATACAGCCTGAGGAAGTATGGTTGTACAAATTTCCTCACTCAGAAGATTTTATCAGAGCAAAAACAGTGATTGTAAGTTTTTTGCAATTGTGCTTGATGTATTTTGTTGGAAGGTGCAAATAAATATGATAATTTGTCCCCATGTAGGAGGCAGAGTTTTTATCAAAATTATATCAGATCATGTCTGTCATATAGTTATTGCTTTAGAACCTATTACCCCTGTAAAACTTTTGGCACCTTAAACAAACTTTGGAATGCAAAGAAAATGTCAACAAAAACAAAGATGCGCATATTCAAGAGTAATGTGTTATCAGTTCTTTTATATGGAGCAGACTCTTGGAAATCAACAAAAACCGTTTGTTGAAAATTAGATATTTTCTAAAACAAATGTCTACGAAAAATCTTCCACATTTTTTGGTCCAACAAAATATCAACTTAAGATCCTCTACAAAAAGTTGACATGACCCCCATTTCTGAAACAGTCAAATCAAGAAGATGGAGATGGATTGGCCATGTTTGTCGGATGAAGGAGGGAGCAGTCCTGAAAACAGCGCTCAGATGAACACCGCAAGGTAATCGCAATAGGGCAAGACCACTGGAAACTTGGAGAAGATCGGTGGAAAGAGAAATTACATCCTTCGGTGGGATCTGGGGTGAGGTCCGGAAGCTGGCAAAAGATATAAGTCACTGTTGCTCCTTACTGTCGGCTTTATGTGTTTATGAAACACCAAAGAGGAGTAAGTAAGTTAGTGTATTCATTTCACTTAAATTAATCAATTTGGAGCTTAGAGTTTAAGAGTTCAAACCTTAACTGAAAGTTGATTAAGAAGGGAAAAGGTACTTCTGTTACCTAAATTTAACTGTTGTAAAAATTGTGATTGAATTCATTTAGGTTTCAAATGATAGATCTAGTGAAATATTTTACATTTTTACTTTAAAAAAAAATAATGGTGATACCATGGTGGAATGTTTTGATAAAGCACATATTTTGCGGTAAAAGATTAGATAGGTGTTAATTATCATTATTTCTTTGTATTTTTGGGGGGCTTATTTTGGAGTAGGGCTAGAAGGGGCGGGAGAGATAATAATTAATAATGGATGTGTCATATCTATGTTTTTCCTCACGCGACAAGACTATCACATTTCCGAATTGTTTGCTCTTTCATAGACATTTAAGACCTTTCATGCCCACTTCATGAAAACACCATTTTATTCATTAATACTTCAAACTCTACTCAAGCATAAGTTTCTAATTTTTAAAATAAAGATTTTAAAAATTCATGTGATGTAGATTTCTTGATAGGGATAGCCATATTGACAATAACACTAATAAAATGATGCAGTTCAACTAGAATATATTTATTTAGCGAAGACATTTGGCATCATTTTTCAAACTTTACTCATTGTTTTTTCAAACATGGAATTGTTTTGTTTTTTCATTTCCAGCTTTGTAATGTGAGCATCTCCCTTTTCATTATTTGGATTATTTACAAGATAAATAGGAATAGAAATGAGGCAGTTGCTTCAATATTAGGTAAATATCGTAACTTGTGGTTTTTCATTTTACCCCATGAAATATGTTGCTAACATTACATGCATGATCGACATTGACACATAATACAGGATTCACAAGCAAGAAATGTTCTCTATCGACCATCAATCCCCCCCCCCTACCCTTTACGTTTTATCTATGTCAGCTGTTATCTCTATGACATTGCATAGTGTCATTGTATCACTGTTGAGTACCTGATAGTTTAAGTTTCAGTGGATAGTTGTGCTTTCTCCGAATATTTTCATTAATTAGCATCATCATCATCATGATCACCATCATCATCATCATCGTGCCCCGTGCCCCATTAGGTTTATCTGACCACTGCATGCTCTTGCTACTCCCCACCTACCGCCCTGTTTTTAAACGTGTAAAACCAGTAAAGAAAAGTGTACAGATCTGGAACGGAAGTGTGTGTGAAGATTTGCGTGGTTGTTTTGAATGCACTGACTGGAATGTTTTTATCGAATCATGTGATAGTGTGGATGAGCTGAATGACTGTGTGAGTGGGTATTTAAAATTCTGTGAACAGCTGGTGTCTTGTAAAAAAGAAATAAAATATTATCCTAACAACAAGCCTTGGATAACAAAAGATCTAAAACTTTTATTGAACCAAAAGAAAACTCTCTATACTAGTGGAAATAAAAAATATCTGAAAACAAAACAAAAAGAGATAAAGAGAGTAATATCTAGTTGTAGAGACAAGTACAAAAATAAAATTGAAAAATGCTTTTCTTCTGGGGATATACGGGACACGTGGCGGGGGCTTAAAACTGCTGTTAACTATAATCCAAAGCCCACGATTATATCAGAAGATATCGAAATTGAAACTTTAAATAAATTTTATTCACGTTTCGACACAGCAAACAAATTTGGTATTGAAAATGAAAAACACAAATTAGACAGGGCTTTGGAAGATGAAATGACTATTGAGGTCAGTGAAGAGGAAACGAGATTCGTATTTTCGAAACTAAACGAGAGGAAGGCTGCTGGGCCGGATGGATTGAAAGGAAAACTATTAAAAGAATGTGCCCATCAGCTTTCCCCCATTTATACACATATTTTTAACTGGTCCCTCCAATGCGTTTCGATCCCTGAAATTTGGAAAACTTCAAAAATTATTCCTGTTCCAAAAAAAGAAAAACTTGAAACTATGAACGATCTCAGACCTGTTGCACTGACTTCAATAGTCATGAAATCTTTAGAAAAACTTGTTCTTGTTAAAATTAGGAATCAGTTTATGCCATTGAGTGATAGTCATCAATTTGCTTACAAACCAGGACGTGGCGTAGAGGATGCCATTTTGCTGTTTACAAACAACATCTACAGGCATCTAGATCACGCTAGGAGCTATTGCAGATTGCTTTTTGCAGATTTTTCTTCAGCGTTCAATACAATGCAACCTCAGTTGGTTGTTCAAAAATTGACTAGTCTGAATTTAAACAAGTATATAATTGCTTGGGTGCTCGAATTTCTTACGGAGAGAGCACAATATGTTCAATTAGGACAAAACAAATCTTCCTGTATAACTACAAATACTGGTGCTCCTCAAGGTTGTGTATTGTCCCCTGTATTATTCACAATATACACGAATGACTGTAGAAGTCAAAACCTGAGTGTACCTTTAATAAAGTTTGCAGATGACACCGCTCTTCAAGGCCTCATAACAAATGGCAACGAAGTGGCTTATAGGCAAGAAATTGATAGATTTGTGTCTTGGTGTGATGCCCACCACCTAGAGCTTAACATAAGCAAGATAAAGGAGCTAGTGATTGACTTTAGGAGAGTGAAGGAACTGATAGAACTGTTAAAATTAAAGGACCAATTCGTCCAGCGAGTTCCTCACTACAAATACCTTGGTGTAACGATTGATGACAGGCTCAAGTGGGATGAACACTTGAAAATAATAAGGCGTAAGATGTGCAGTCGTACATATTTTTTTATCAAAACTCTCTCAGTTTAGAATAGATAAAACCCTCTGCACATTATTTTATAGAGCAGTAATCGAAAGTGTTTTGTCATTTTGTATAACAGCTTGGGGAGGCAATTGCTTAGCAGTGGAAAGGAACAAAATAAATTCAAATATTAAAAAATCCATTAAACGCTATATAAATGATGTTGACGATGTAGATCTTTTATACGAGAAATTTTGTATAAATAAAATAACTAAAATATTAAATGACCAGTATCATCCACTAAGACCATCAATTATTATGTCAGAAAGAAGTGGTCGCCCTTTCTCTATTTCAACGAAAACAGAGAGACACCGAAAATCTTTTCTGCCGTCCAGTATTAGGCTTTATAACAACAAGCAATAATCATTTTATATAATTATTTCTCATTTTTACTTTTTTTAAATATGAATATTAATTTATTAATTTATTTGTTTTGAAATCTTTTCAATTTTCAATTTATAGTGACAGTTTTAACTATTTTACAGTGTTGAAATTATTCATATTATAAAGCGCAGCTCTGGTTATAGAGCTGCTCCTTTTTTTAAATATATATACATCCTATTTCCATTGTATTTTTATCTTATTGTGTAAATTATAACACGTCTGTACAAAAAATTCCTTTTTGGGATGCAATAAAGTATTATTATTATTATTATTATTATTATTATTATTATTATTATTATTATTATTATTATTATTATTATTATTATTATTATTATTATTATTATTATTATTATTATTATTATCATTATTATTATTATTATTATTATTATCATCATCATCGTCATCATCATCATCATCATCATCATCATCATCATCATCATCATCATCATCATTATTATTATTATTATTATTATTATTATTATTATTATTATTATTATTATTATTATTATTATCATTATTATTATTATTATTATCATTATTATTATTATATTTATTATTATTATTATTATTATTATTATTATTATTATTATTATTATTATTATTATTATTATTATTATTATTATTATTATTATTATTATTATTACTATTATTATTACAAGAATTGTTAGACTAGTCCTTGGAGAATCACTAGAACCTGAGTAAAAAAAAATGTTCTTAGATCTCCTCATTGGCTACCTGTCAAAACCAGTACAGTTTGCTAAATTGTCATTCTTTACCCTAATGTTCTCGATGCCCAATCATTTTCTTACTACATTCTCAAGAACTGATTGTCTATACACCCCAAATCAGCATCTTAGGTCTCAAATTGACTGCAAATTCCCAAAACCCAGCTCAACCGTTCCAGTGATCTGGCTTTCTATGAAATAGGACCATCCCTATGAAATTCACTACGAGTGACAGATTAGGGAGCAGGCACTGGTGTCAGATGAAGATCTGAAAAAGTGTGTATGAAACAGTATCAGACAAAGCAGAGAGTAAAGTACCAGAATTAAACCATCCCAAAATTTCATGCTATCTCTAGTGGGGATCGAAACTAAGACCTCCTGATTACTTGTCAGACATGCTGCCATTACACCAATGAGGTTACCCGATAGTTGGGACAATTTAATGTCTATATTATATTTCTCAAGTGTATGCTTTTTCATTGTGAACCCCCACTGTCTCACAAAATACAAATTTGGAACACCTCTGTGGTGTAATGGTAATTTTTTTTTTTTTTAAATTTATTTAGGTGGATCCATGTCTTTACTTTTGTCAATGGTTGTACCAAATTTTATCAAGTTAGTGGTTGGAAGGTAAGATTTCTTTAACCCAATCTTTTCTATGCCTTTACTGTTACTACTACTACTACTACTACTACTACTACTACTACTACTACTACTACTACTACTACTACTACTACAACTATCACTACAGTGCAAGCTGCTTAATCGGAACAGCACTGTTATTCAGAAATCTTTCCAATTAAGCACAGTGTTCCAATTAACCAATTCCTCTTGGGGCCTCCATTGGTACAACATATCAAGACTACATATATTTTGCAGTGGCTATATATTTATATAAAGTAATATAGAGCATCCTTTTATTTGTTTATTTATAATGTCATTTTTCATTCATTGCTATGTTTAAATAACTTGTGTGTAGTGTAGTCTTGATCGTAGATGAAAGAGAATGTTTTACCCTATCTTATAACTTCACATTCATCTAGAATCGTCTCTGCAACCATGTCTTGAAAAGAGGCCAAATGAATCAAGTACACATGATCAACAACACATTAAACTATTTAAATCATCAAAGCAGCATGCATGCAAAATCCCTCGCCAAAAGCAAATCAACCTGGACTCTTATTAATGATTTGTTGCTCATCAAGACTGGAAAATGGCTAAATCATGACATAATACCATTTTTAAGGGAATGAATGGGTGTAGACTCAATGGCATTCTCAATTAACCAACTTTTTAATTAATTTGAAGACAGAAGATAATTCCAGATTTGTTCCAATTAAGTGGCTATGAATTTTCTCCTAAGATAAACCACTAATCAGTGTACTTGGTTAATCAATATGGACAAGGCATATTTTTTTAGGTGCAACTTGACCAAATATTTTTTAAGATATTACGAGCTCTTCATTTATGAATTATGATGTATTTAAGTGAAAGATTAAATTGGAATAGTGCTACATTCTTAAGGGGTGAATAAAGTGAAAATCTCTTGTTGGAGAAAAGAATAGAACTTTGGCTTTGTAAATAGTTTTGCCATAACAAGCCAAAGATATATGATGAAGCCCGGTATACCAACATTCTAATCTGCCCTGACTACATACTCAAATTATAATCCAGTTGTTCTTCATTTAAATTTTACAGGCCCCGACCAGACTTCTTTGCGCGGTGCTATCATGGCACTGACATGCCATCTGATCCTGAAGAATTGGCTATGGCAGTTTGCCCTGGACCAGAAGATATGATCATACAGGGATACAAAAGCTTTCCAAGCGGCCATTCATCAAGTATGTGAATTTACTGATGGTGACAAATGTCTCTAAGAAGCAGGATCTTACAATTATATTTTTTTAAAATATGAAGTCAACACAAAAATAGTTTTTCTGACTCATTTAAAAAACTTGGTGGTATTACAAATAGATATATCTTTAATCAAATGAAGTTTGTGCGCATCTTTTAATTGATGGTAAGCTAGGATGGCAGCATCGTGGCCCTGATAGTTCATTTGGAAGAGCAAGCAATTGCTATTGTCTGTTTCATGATATAGACATCTGGATAAATCCCTAGAGCCTGAAGGCTCTAAATCTAAAGGGTTAATTTTAGGATTGCAGTTTATTCATGGAAATATAGTGAGTTTTCTTTCTCTTTATTTTGAAGAATGCATCATACTGTACTTGTCCCTGAGGAAGAACTGCTATTATATATTTTTTTACCTACATTATTTTCTCAACATATGAATAGTCATGACCTGATGATTTCTAATCCTATGGTTTATAATTAAATGACATATTTTGTGAAGGGTATCGTTTTTATTATATACGGACTGATGCTTGATTTGAGGTATTTTATTTTGGGGGCATTTTCTGTAATCTGTTTAAGTGGAATGTTAATTTTGGTGTTAACTTACTGTTGATGTCGTTTTTTGGTTGTCATTTCTTGATGGAGTTGAGGCGGGGTAATGACATTCATCTGGGGTAGCCAAGCTCTTGGTGTGAATTTTAGGGTGTCTGGTATTATTCTCAAAAAGTGATTAAGAAATGTATCTAAGTTCTGAGCGTGTTGTGAGCGGGACCAGGCTGAAGAGCAGTATTCAGTATGATTAGAGTATCTCCTCAGAATGTTCCCGCCAGTTTCTTTATGATTCCATTTTGTTTTTTTTGTTTTTTTGCAGTTTGCTGTATTCTCAATGTATTGCTTGTATGTCAGTGTTCGGTCCAGGATCACGCTTAGGTGTTTGGGATTTTGGGTCAATATATATAATGATTTTTAGTATGATTACAGCTGAATTTTAATGAAGTAGGACCAAGCACTAATTGAACACTTAGGGAATGTCTGTCTGTTTGTTCATCCTAACTATAGCAAGTAATTTCAAGTGTTTTATTGTCACTAGCATCGGCAGTTGTATAGATTGCTATATTTGATATGAAAGATAGAAAGTAACTTTGGCTCTTTAAAGTATGTTCTACATTTAGGGAGCTGAACCTCAGCCATTTAAAATGAGGTGCTGTTCCAAAATATGAGATATTGTCAAATAAAAAATATTATATTTATTTAAAAACAAAGGTATATGGTAAGTCTTATGTTTTAAAGATTCTCAATTTACCAATCTGAAATAACCATTGCAGCAGATATTGTTCTCATTTATATGACATAATAAAATTGCTTTTTCATGAATTTTGATTTTTCCCCAGTGGCTTTCGGTGGTATGGCTTACCTATCATTCTACATTGCCTGGAGTCTAAAAGTGTTTCAACGCTCCCAACTACCATTTCCATCTTTAAGACTGTTTGTCTTTTTGACTCCACTGATTTTAGCCACTCTGGTTGCTGCATCTCGAACTTGTGATTACCACCATCATTGGCAAGGTTTGGTGATATACAATTTTCTCTTTTGAATTATTGACAATATATCATAACCCATTTGTGAAGGATTTAAGATATGTTTAATCTACTTTACCATTAGAAAGTTTTGGGCTCCTAAAATGTAATCGTCAATGATTGTGCAAAATTCTGGTCTCATTGTTTTGTTCTTGGATAGGACACTTAACACACTCAACTAGAATCAGCTGTGAATGAGTATCTAGTTATAGGTAGTGACGGATATTGTTAGAATGTGGGTACAAAAGGGATGCCTAACAGGCAACTGGTGCTGTGTGAAATGGAAATATGATTCCATATGGCCTGCTTGGGGAATCAAATATTGTAAAATGCATAGAGCATGGGAAATTTGTCGAAATGCACATTATAAATGTTCATATTTTAGTTTATATTATTTATGCAGCTACTTCTGAAACATAATACATCCATGTATGTAACTTTACAACCCAGAATTCTTCATTATCTGGATAGGTTGCTTGGGGACAGATTTTTTCTTCTTCAAACTTTAGGGACTGATTCCATTATCTCTGTAATCTGAATAAAATGCTGGGAATGGAGGTTTTTGGATTGAAGAGATGTTACTGTACTTCTTATTGTTTTCACATAGGAAGTGATTAGTGAGACCTGTGGAGGGCCTCCCGAATGCTGTCATAAGGGAGACCCCCTAGTACTAGCGCATGCAAGCTCAGGCAAGCTTTGTTTCCATTCGCCAGTGACTATGCCTTGGATTTAAGTTCTGAACAACCGTTACCCATATTCTCACTGTTTTAAACAAAGTTGCTAATTTTCGTATATTTACAGAATTCAGTATGTTATAAACGCTCATTATATTTTCCATTCACCTGCTGAATAGACAAAAGTAAGTTCATAATGTCTTTTTACTGGAGTTCAGTACTCAGAAATGGGTCTGTCTATGTGTCCGCATAAAAGTTCAGTAAATTTTAGCAACCCATAATTGGCGACCCTGTTTAAAGCTGTAAAAAATATATCTGTATGAGTTCTCATGTCTCACCTAATATTAGTAGTGTTCAAGAGTGACTACCCCACCCCCAAACTCCTTTTCCTATATTCCAGTCTCCCAACTTGAAAACTGGTGTACTTTACTTTTATTTAAGGTGCCATGGGAGACCTAACATAACTCTATTTATCGCGTAATTTGAGCAACACCTAATGCCCGCCTCAAAGAATTAAAGAGACAGGCAGGCAAGTTTGTCTTTGAATGGGCAAACTGCAAAGGGAAAAATAAATGAAATTTTGACTGTTGATAAACTGCCTTTTACAAATTGGGAGGTCTCCCAAATATCAGGAGGGAGAAGGAAGTAGGGAGACCCTCCTAGGGTCCCCCTAACACGGCACCCAAAATCATGCTGAAACTGAAAATTTAGCAAAAAGCCCCGTTTTCGGTGATCTAGCCTGAACGACATTACCACTTGACGAGTACAAGATATAAATCTGTCACTGAGTAATTAATTACCGCTGCAGGGTATTGAGTAAGGGGAGATCACTGAGTAGGAAAAAGCATGTATTTTAAAATTATTCTGTGACTAAATTATCAAATTATGAGTAAGATTCAGTTTACTTAACCCATTGCCGCCCAAATCGCCAGTAATCGCCCGCTAAAAAAACATCTGCATAAGTCCGGATCGCCTGATATCGCCCGCCAGGTACCCAGTGTCATTGAACCCGTATATTAAAAATGTGTGTAGAACCACTTCTTTTTAATTGAAAAACGAAAGTAGAGAAAGAGTAAAAGCGAAACTAGCCGTTTCCCGATTGTTTTTATCTCAATTCGTTTGTCTGCTGTGATTTTCTGAAGTTTGTCGACCAATTCGGTTGTGGTAACGTCCTTTTTTTTTTTTTTTTTTTTTTTTTTTTTTTTTTTTTGCTGAAATGGCGTTTGAATTCCTCAATTCTCGGGCGTTATCAACGTTTTTTAATGGATAGTGATGATGATAGTACTCATTCAGACACTGAATCAGACATTGAGGTTGAGTTGGATGCGCATTTTGATGACATTGACAATGGGTTTCATGTGTTTTAATATTATTACATATTTTTCAACTTTAACATTTTTTTTTCAAATCAAAATATGAATCAACAGTCCAAAACAATACATCAAATTAAAGGCCATTCATTCTTCTTTCCAAAACAGCTTTTATTTTATTTCTAGCATGCCTCACATTCTTGCAATTAATTTTTTAATGAAGTGTACTATGACATTTGGAAGAGTTATCTCCCCTCGCATGGTCTGTGAGAGACATTTTTTCAGATTATGCCCGGGCAGCAATGGGTTAAATACCCATCTTTCTTCTTTTACACTGCTTTTAAATGAAGACATTTCATTCAGAAATAAATTATTAGGGTATGAACTAAAATGGCACCTAAAATTTTGTTTTTTACTAAAAGTACATAGATTAAAATATTAATAGTATTAAAATGTCACTGTACATATTTCATATGTTTACTTTATGTGATAGTTAACATGTTCTATTTTATCATAGTGAAAACAGAATTGCCAGTCAAGCGATGGTTATTGAGTTATGGTCATTTGAAGTGAAATCGGCTAAAATCCTTGAAAGTGAAAGAATGTTATGTTGCTGACAAAGTTAATAATTTGTCCATATATTGTTATGTGTAGTTTGTATTAGTAATCCATATTAATCTTGTTAAACCATAAATATAAAAAAGCCAATATTTATCATGGCTTCTCTATCGTTTAAAGGACACCAACATTTGCTTGTTAATCTTTAGATAGGACAGTTCTGTATATATATAATATATATATATATATATATATATATAATATAATATATATATATATATATATATATATATATATATATATATATATATATATATATATATGTATATATATATATATATCTCAAGTAATATCAGATCAAACAATCCCAGCTACCAAATCCTGCTCGTTGGACAAAAGAATCAGAAAAAACAACTTTACTTCATCGGCAATAAATAATGGTACTTATATATATTTGTAAGCTTAGTGCTCTGTCTTTATCCAAGTTAATAACAGTTGAATTCCACATAGATATTTCCACTCGTTGTCCTGTTGGCATATTTTTATACTATAATATGCATTTCCGGTGATGTAGAGATTATTTCTGACCAAAACCCTCAAACCCCACACCGCTGATAGACTAGTGTCTGATCCAGAGGGTAACTAGTGATTTCTCCTGTAATACTACAGAAACAAGGATAAACTCCGTCTCATGGACCTAGTGACTCTTAATGACTACTATTTTTCTATGTAAATCTTAAAGAAACATTACAAGCATGTAACTTGGCTTTGGTGACTTAACTGTCCAAGAAATTAATTGGACTATAATCTACATTCTTCTGTTTTTCATTTAAGCCAAAACATATTTGGTTTATAGTTATTTAAATACTTCACTTAACAAAAGTTAACTTTTTATGGTCTTCTTACAATTTGTATGTCTAAACTTGTCTATGGTTTAACAAACAAGGGCGAAAATAATTGTTATGTGTTTGGTTTCATAATAATAATAACATTTGATTTTATCTCGTTTTGTTCACACCTAAAACAAATCTTTAACATAACATAATCTAAAAGTGTGCTTGATTAAAAACACCAATAAAATTGGCATATCATTGAAAAAAAAATGGTCAGTCAAAAGTGCTCGTACAGGTAGCACAATGGGGTCAGTCAGGGTCAGATGGTTGTCGAGGGTAGAGGTTTAATTTAATGTCTTTTGGATTTTCAGCTGAATGTTCGTTCATTCAGTGCCATGCTAATAATATTTAGGGAGACTCCGCTTGGGTCTCCCTAATGTCTACCTTTCATATATCAATGGTGCCATTCTCTAACCGTGTAACTGGTTATGATAAAATTGTACAGGAGAGACAAAAAAAAAACACAAAAAAACAACCTTCTTTGCACCTATTCTTGAAGCAAAGAAATATCCGTCGTGTACTTTTAATATGTGCTTTTATGACTACGCCTAGACGTCCTTTATGGGTAGGCCTCGCTGAACATTATTTTCTTTTTAAAATTTCATTTTTTTTACAGTTAGAGAATGATACCTTTGATATATTTGGGCCACTTTTTCCATACACACACCTATCTATATCTGTTTCAACTGTGAATCACATTCTATTCTTTGTATTTTTCAACCAGATGTAACTGTGGGATCAATCCTGGGAATTTTTTTATCATACCTTAGTTACAGACAAGGTTTCCCAAGCTTTTTGGAAAGTGACGATAAAGCCAGTAAAATTGTACCTATGTCTCCACCCATCAGAGAATTAGCACCTTTGACAGGCATTCGTACATTTTGATGACAGTAACAAATTCATTATGATTTCTAAAGATATGTTGTTATGTTACTCAAACTAATGGACCACATAGAATGATTGAAGAGTAGATCTCATCGCATTATGAATTCAGCTGGTAATATCGGAAACAATTTTTCATTGCCAATTTCTGTAAATATCCTGTTTGAATCTATCATTGAAGTTTTGTTGTGAGCTTCCAGGTGAAAAGCAGATTTTTTTGTTGTTTTTTTTTGTTTTTGGTTCCTTTCTTTTTCACAGAATGAATTCATATAGAAATCAACATTGTCTTTGAAGAGTTACACATCTTTCAGATAGTTGTGTTTTAGTTCCCCTAAATTATGGTTTCTAGATTTTGAAACACTCTTCTGATACGGACACATTATGCAATGAAATGACAAGAAAGTCTTTTTTAGATCACACAATATAACAAAAACTAAGATTGCGTCAGTATTAACAAAATTTAGTTGCTCTCAATCTCCTTATCAGTGCCCTCAGATCAGTAAATTCATTGGCGAGAAAAGGTGAATTGATCATAACATTGACAATTGATGAAATAAAAAGCACCCTTGACTTAACACATTAACCAATTTTATTATCATCTCACAACTAAAGCTTATGCTGGTCTTAGTCTCTGTCTCAAACCCTTGCTCAGAGACTAAAATTCCTATATCAAAAAATATTCTACAAATGCAAGTTACATCTTTTTTTACATTTTTGTGCATTTGCATATATTTATACATTGTCACCACAGTTTCTTAACTTTTTGTTTATACATTTTTATGCATGCCACGTCTGTAAACGAATTTCCATTTTTTTGGATGAATAAAGTATATATTATTAATATTATTATTATTATTATTATTATTATTATTATTATTATTATTATTATTATTATTATTATTATTATTATTATTATTATTATTATTATTATTATTATTATTATAACAATAATTGTTACATTCATTTATATAATTTTTTTCCCATCCTTTTTTTGACACAAGCTTTTGTCAGCGATGTGTTTGACTGAAGTGAGGAAAGCGGAAAAAAAACTATATTTGTCTATCCATAAGTTATGGCAGTGACATTGGGGGTTATACATAGGCAGTACTGCTTATTGCCAAACCGGTAAATAATTAACAGATTTCTGATTGGTTTCAATTTTCAAGAAAGTATGATATGTAAGTCTATTGATTAAGCATGTGTACATGTATTGATGTGCGCGCATGTGTGTGTGTTTGTTTGTTGGGATGTGTGTATGTGTAGAGGGCTTGGTATTGGTATTGATAGTGTGTGATTTACTAGACATACAAATATGATATGATATACCTTTGTAAAGCACTTTGAAACCGTTTAGTGGATATTGCACTGTGTAAAAGCTCAAGTTTTTATTTTAAACTCAAAATTCTTATTCTTGACTATAAAATCAATTTTCAACATCAATATCACTCGCATTTAATACCAGGTCGAGACAGTTGGCCACATATTTTGACAGCCATGTGATACACTGTGTTTCTGCTGATGCAATTCTATGTTTTGCATTCCTTGCTTTTCTAACCTCCTCAGCTAGTGAGCATAAAAATGTTCACTCCGGTGTATTTGTAAAGAGAATTTTTGACCCATTGCCCAAAGCTGGTATTAAATTGGGATGGACCAGAAAACAATGGAAGTCAAGTTCTAGTGGGATTAATATTAGGAGAATGTATACAGTAGTTTTACCTTCAATATGATCAACTTACCCAAATCTTATTGATTTGACTTAAAATTCAATTTTCGACTTTTAGTTCACCCTGGTACATATAAATATAATACAAATTTGTAGCCTTGAGTCACATTTAATTGTAAATACTTGTAGTTATAGCATATTGCTTGGGCTTTATTTTTTTATGTTAGCACAATATCCACTGAACATGATCAAAGCGCTTTACACACAGATGTAGAAGTAAATAATCCAAAGAAGAACATTTTGAGGGTCATTTTCTTTTGGGATTTACTATTGGTTAAATTATATGACTGATTTGGGTTTATTTAATTATCTTTTTCTTTCTTACAGTCTGTTCTTATTGTATTATTGACTGATTCAGGGGGAAGGGGGGGGGGGGGGATGTGTGTGTGTGTGTGGGGGGGGGGGGGGGGGGGGGGGGGGGGGGGGGGGGGGATGTGTGTGTGTGTGTGTGTGGGGGGGGGGGGGTCATTACATTCATTGGGGATTTGTAACTTGGCATTTATATATTCACCTTTAAACCCATTTCTCCACTACTGTTAGCCATATTGTTAATAAGATCTTCAAACGAGACCAAATCAAAAAATGGAAAATTCTGAATAAATTTTTAATTTTTATCCAAGGTTTGGGATCCCGTCATCTTATTGGCGTATAGCCATTATTGTCATTAATTTTTTCCTTGACCCCTCATTATTGTCTTATATTGCAATTAATCATTTTCCTCTACATTTAATATTACAGTCTTCTTCTATTTATGTTGCCTAATCTAAATATGTCAATTTTTGGCACATACCCAAATGAAACGTGATTTTTGTCTCAGAATATAAATATCAAAAACAATTTTTCTTATCATTACATCTTTTTTCCTTTATCAAACAACTGTCTTAATTTTCTTGGTACTTAAATGATGCGTTTGATACAATCACTATTAAACTTCTCAAAAAACAAATGTGTGTATATGTGTAAAACATTTAAATATTTTTTCTTTATCACATTCAATGGGATGTCTTTAAGTTCACTCTAAAATGTCTAGTCAAAAGCTTTTGGGTTTACAATATATAACCCAGAGGAATTACTGTAGAACACGAATTTTATTGAACAAACTAAGAGGGAATAAAAAGTTTGTTAAATCAGTAGTTCTTTATATCACCCCACTTGTCTCTACTCATATATTTTCTGTCATTCCTCAACTCTTCCTTCTCTTCACTTCTTCCATGCTTCTTCTCTCCATTCACCTTTTCTCTCTCTCTCTCTCCCCTCTCTTCTCCCTCTCTCTCTCTCTCTCTCTCTCTCTCTCTCTCTCTCTCTCTCTCTCTCTCTCTCTCCTTCTTCTCTCTCTTCTCTCTCTCTCCTCTCTCTCTCTCCTCTCTCTCTCTCTCTCTCTCTCTTCTCTCTCTCTCTCCTCTCTCTCTCTCTCTCTCTCTCTCCTCTCTCTCTCTCTCTCTCTCATTCTCTTTATATATATATATATATATATATATATATATATATATATATATATATATATATATATATATATATATATATATATATATATAAATTCCATTACAAAGGCGATTGCCCCTCTCAGCTCATCAAAATAATGTTTCGATCATAATACAATACTACTATTTTTTTTGTAAATGTCTATCTATGCACTTCATATGCTACTTTCCTGTGACGAAAGATTATAAAACAACGACGAAGTACAATTTCAGGCCCAGTATATTAACAGAGATTAATATTGTAGACGTTTTGGGTCTCCCCTTTATGAATAAACAAGATTATCAATAAGATACAAAACACAAGGTAGTGATGTTATTGATTTATTAATAATTACAACTATGATATAATTACAAAGACTACTTATACAGCCACAAAATCAACTGCAATGTAATCTACGTGTTTTGTTTTTTTTCAGTGTGAATATAAACTATATTAATATTACCCTTTTGGAGGATTCTAAAACATTTGGTATCTCAGAGATAGATAGCTGCTGGGTCTATTTTTTGTTAAAACTATTCCCTTTGTCCTACTTTTTTCAAGAATTGTCAAGCAATGATGTCTAACTATTCCCTACCTTTCTTTTCTTTATTGCTGAAATGACTGTGTTGCAAGCACAGTTCAACTTCTAAAACTAAACTAAATAGTATTATAGTTTCTACTTTCATCATAATAATAATGATTGTATATTTATATAGCATTAGCATCAATCCGGCATTTTGGGCGCGGTCCTTTGAACTCCCATGGTGATCAGGAGGTCACGCCATGTATTCTATCCCCTTATATCAGTTTTCCGAGTTGCTTTCTGTCTTTGTCTTGGAATGGGATATCTTAGTTTTGTCCCTGCCCTTGCTGGAGTCCTTGACTGGGAGGGAAACAGTCAAGTGTATTGTTATAGTTTTAGGAGATGATATTTTTGCATCTCTCTGTTATGTATTGTGAGTTATGTATTCTGTAAACATTTGAGTGTGTTTCTCTTAGTGGGATCATCTGGATGGGGTTCCTGGCCTGACATAGTGGGTAGGGAGGTACTTACTGTCTTCTATCCCCCTGTATCTGTTTTCCGACATGCTTTCTGTCTTTGTCTTAGAATGTAATTACTTGGTTTTGTCCTGGCCCTGGCCGGATACCCTGGCTGGGAGGGAAACAGTCAAAGGTATAGTTATTGTTTTGGGAGATGATTTTTTTTTTCCTTGTAAATCATCTCTCTGTTATGTATTATTATATTTGTTATTTTCAAAGTATAATGTAAGCATTTCAACATATTCCTCTTTGTTGGATTTTGTGCTTGTGTCCGGATATGACTTATAGGTGATCTCAAACTAAGTACATTGATGGTACCCCTTTTCCCCTTTGTTTTACTTTTTCTTGGGTACTTTATTCTAATTCTAGAATTTGACTATCCCATTTTCTTCTTTTTTTACTGGCGCTGATATAACCTAGATGTGTTGCAAGTGCCGTTAATTCCTTAAAAACAAAAACAAATGAGTGGGATCCCGTGCTGGTGTCTGGATGAGACTTTAAATAAGTGATCTCAATCTAAGTACATTGATGGTATGCTCTTGGTATCTACTTCTGTTCCCTATTTGAACCAATTCCCCTTTGTCTTACTCTTTATTGGGAACTTTGATTGTAAATCTAGAATATTTTGACTATTCCATTTTCTTCTTTGTACTGGCGCTGATATGACCTAAATGCGTTGCAAGTGCCGTAACACCCTTAAAAACAGAACAATCCAGCATTGCCACAGCTCTAGGCGCACATTGAAATCAGAGGAAATCACATAAAAATTATACAAATTAGATAAGGGCTAAAAATACATTAATAGTTCTCTTCATAAAACTATTTGGTCAAAGAATAATTCATAAGGTGTATTTTAAGGTACTTTTCAAATGTCATCTCAGACAAAAATACCTTACTTTTTAAATCTAATGGAAGTGAATTCGAGCTATTCAGGAAGGCAAGAGAGAATCGGTTAGATAATTTTTTAAGAAACGTTTTTAACTACACAAAGAAGGAACTGATTACAGCATCACCACCACTATAAGCACTCCTATAACAACAGTACCATTACCACCACACCCCTTTAACCATTGCAACATCATTGACCATTATATAAGAACACTGATTATATTATGGATAACAGATATGCCATTTTAATTTTATTTAATGCTGTATTAAAAGTGCATGTAGCTACAATAGTCATTTTCTACAGTGTTGACCAAATATGTTTATATAATATCAATTTTTTAGAGAGAGAATGAGAGAGAGAGAGAGAGTTTAATGGGGCATTGTAGATAGTATTTTTATTAATGGTGTTGTCTTACATATATGAGACTTTATATGTCAGATGCCAGAATTTATGTGACTTGTATCTGAAATTCTGAGGAGACAAACCCTGCATTTCAATGTAATATTTGTTATTTAATATGATGTTAACATTCTTCATTTCATAACAACCATTTGCAAAAGGTGTTGGCGAGGGACAGCTTATAAATAATTTTAAAAACCAAAACTTTTCCTTAAAAATGACTTCTTTTTTTTTTTTTCGAATTATTTTCGTGTGCTTAATGTTCATAATATGTGTTAAAAGTATGCTGAATCATTTGATGATCTATTTTAACAAAGTGGAATTGTGCCATACGACTTGAGTGGTCTTCGACTTGCCCAATAGCTGCTGTTACGTGTGTTTAAAAGGGGGGGGGGGGGGGGTTCAAGACAGCCGCTTTATCCAGTGGCAGCAGACAAATAGAAGTAGAAGGATCCACAGATAGAAGATCTCCGGGCTCACGTTATATGGTTATGATGAGCCAAGATGGAGAAAAGAAGAGAAATAAAGATAGGTAGAAAGAGAGACATCTAGATGGGACAACTTCCAAGAGAGTACACTCATCTAGGAATACGTGAGTAGGTGACAAAACGAACATGCCATTGAATTAAACATTAGTAAAAACACAAGTGTGTTAAAACAATTAAAAAATTATTACGGACGATACATACTATACCTCGACACACTTACAAACACTTAAACACATAGATACATTTTCAAACTACATGGAACAACCGGTCATCTCCATTTTCACACACATCCTTTCTTCACATGACACGAACAGGGACAACTAAAATCTGCTCCACCCAGATCAGTGAGCTTGAGCACCTGACCATAGTTGAGGACAACTCTAATTTAATTAATTTACGTTAGGGGATGAGATAAAATAATAATTTTCTCTCTTCGACCATAACAGCTGCATTGTTGCTGCTGTCTTCTAGACTGGCCTGTTGTGTGTTAATTTCCTTTGCACTGATATGCTAAATTTGATGATAAAATGATGGTTGGCATGTCCGGGTGGGAAGGGAAGAGAAGTGATGTAATGAAGTTTCGCTACACCATTTCATAAAAGTTCTACAACAGCTTTAGTAAGTATCCAGTAAAAATAGAATAATGATCTGTTGCATCAAGATGAATCCTGCGTACAGAGTATCTTGCTACAGGCCTGACCTGATCCCCAGTTTTGAGCTCCACCATCGTACCCACTGATGACTGATCAGAATAATCTTGGTCAAAGGCATGTAACGTTGCTAATCGTATCTTGTTAACCATCAGATCAATGTGCAGAGACACTGTCAGAAAAAGTGGGATTAAAATTTTAAATAGATCAGAACCAAATATTATATAATTAAAGTAAGAACAGAAAAGTAATACAATCCAGGGACAGATGACATTGTGCTGAAATTACCAAGGTTTACACATTGAACATGTGATGAGTTGTTCAATATCTTGAGAGGAATGTAATTTCTTGCATAACCATGAAAGCAAGAATTTTTATTGAAGGCAGAGTCTTTATTGCTTACTTTGTAAAACTTCACTAGAGCTGGTTCCTGGGTCATGTCTGTCTTTTCTTTTTTTGTTGTTGTTTATCTTGGCCCTTAAGATAAATTTCCACTTTGGATAAATATAGAGGATTTTAAAAATAATTAAGTGTGAATTTAGCTCCCATGGGATTTCTTACTATTCACAGATTCATTGACGGGGGAAGGCATTAGGTGGGTGCTGCTTGTCTATCTAGCACCAGCCCGGAGTTCACCTTCGCAGATGCTGAAATGAACTACAATGCTACAAGTTTCGTTTAACTCCAAAAGCAAGCAAAATAGTGACCAACCCGTTAAAAAAATTCGTTAAACTCACTGACATAATCATAATATTTCTAATTTTAAATTTCTGCATCAGTATTTTGATTTACACTTTTAATGACAACATAGTTGTAATTTGAAAATTATGCATTCTAAGAAATTTTCAAATTGATAGGCATTTGTATTTATATTCAAATTATTTTCTATGGACGAAACTAGTAAAAGAAGATAAAAGCTTAAAATTACATTCAATAGTAGGCAACTACACTTGTAACAATACTAGAAAATTCAACATAAAATTTACAAAAGCTATTTCCAAAATGATGAGTTGTGCAAAGCGGATCTTATACTCATGCCAATTCTTTTTCTCTTTGATTATACTACTTCGAGTAACATTCAGATTCAGAGAACACACTATGTAATTCATTTGGATTTTCCTAGACATCAAATTTCTGTGCTGTGCAATTTCACAACAATTATTTTCTGGACAAGGTTAACTCACTCAATCCTAGCCCTCTGCTTCCGTGCTGTTCATTCTACCATGGGATTTTGGTAATTCTCAAATATTGAGAGAAAAAGATATACCCGGTTACACAATCTAAACGAAAATTGGCATGTAAATATCGATTTATTCATCTAACATCAGCGTGTAAAAATTAGAAAACGGTAGTTTTAATAAGTTTTAGAGGAAAAAAAATGTAAATAATCAAAGTGTTAAAGAAACCTCAGTCAAATATCGAGATAGTCGGAGGTGTTAATCAACTTAAGCATATTTAAAAAAATGAATTTTGCTCATAATTTAGAGATACTATTATTGTATATCGATATAGACACCAATAAAATTACACCATAAAACTTACCATCAGCAGTACATGTCACATCTAGTTGAAAGACGTAATAACCATTCCATGGTGCTGTGAAGACACCGGTCTGAAGATTATAGTCATTGCCTATCATTGATATTTTTTCTGTGAATACAAGTGTCTCACCACCCTTAATGGTGGCAGGTTTGGACTTATCAGATCCAAGGCCTACACTGAAAGCTGTCATGGACGAATCTGGAAGGGATTCAAATAAAATAATTTATCATCACAATTACTTCCCAACAATCACACATTTCTGTAAAGAGAAAACCGTGGGCCCGAACTCCGAGCTTCATAATTTGAGTGTTCAGAGTGCCAATTACATGTGTTATACAGTAGGTATAGTGATTTTGGTAGCATAAAAGGAATCAATAAAACTGGGTTTTTGCGTCACATCATACCAAGCGTTTTAAATATCGAGTCCTGTGTTGTTTGAGATTACTAATTCAGTCTCCCTAGGGATTCGCAGAAAAAATCAAATTATTTTAAACACTCTTGATTATGAGATCTATCTTTTCATCTTTGAACTCATTGCTTATTTTTAAACTTCAAAAATTTCTCATCGTACCTTTTTTTTTTTTTCAATTTGACCAACATTTTAATAATATAATTGGAGGTGCAAACGATCGCTCAACATAAAGGTTTCGTTTATTTCACCCTACCCTCCCTGTTGCTAATAATGTGATCTAATGTCAGTTTGTGAGAAAGTTACTCTGTAAATGATTTTGGGTGTTAAAACAGTTTTTAACTCTCTATTTCACGCTACGAAACCGGCATTATGGCTCTAAATGATAGGGGGGCTTTTGTCGTCATTTGGACCTGTGTGTCCCTGGTTCGAGTCTTGCTGTGGAAGCACAAAGTGGAGTCCTTGGAGAAAGATCTTTACTCACGTTCTCTCGTCGTAAGTAAATCGGTATAAAATAAATACCTAGCCACAGTGTTGTCACTATCGCCTTACATGTGTCGTGTCTCGCCCTTCACAATTTCGTGTTGCTGTCGGACTGGGAAGCCTTGTCAAGAACTTTTTGTGGATATTGAGAGAGAGAAAGAGAGAGAGAGGGTGGAACAGGGAGAGAAAAAGTGAGGTGAGAATCGTTGAGGTCTTAAACAATGCAATTTTTCGCAAGGTGAATAATAATGATAAAATAACAAACTTCACCATGAGCTTCTTCACTCGTATTGAGTTGGATTAGATTGAATTCAGATTACGAGTCCTTGCCATGACTGAAAAGTTTCAAAATGACAAAATTAGGGAGCAGACACTGGTAAAATATTAAGATTTAGTACCAGACAACACAAGAAAGAAAAAAAAAACATCCCGAAAAATCAGCCTGCCTCGAAAATTCAAGAAAAAAATTTGCCTGCCTCGAGGTAGGCTGGGGTTTTTTTTTTTTTAATGTTATTTTTCTTCTTGTATTTTTCTTTCTTGCTTTTCTGTGTCACGGACGTACACTTATTTGCAGGTCTGTTAACCCATTTCCTTATGGCTGATTGTTGGAATGGAAATCTCAAAAAAATGACGCATAATATTGTCCATAAACACAATGTTAAACTAGGCCCATAAGGATGTTCGGATGTCAGACCTGCACATATGTGTACACTTCGTCTGGCACTGTTTCATACACATTTTTTTCAGATCTTTATATTTAAAAAGTTGTTCGTTATATGCAGTGATTAATTACCTCTTCCAGTTAGTCCATTCACTTTTTTCAGTTGTTTCACCAGTTTCTTCTCTTGAATATCAATGTCCTCTCTGCACTCGGTAATTGAATGATTTTGCTGTACGAAAATGGTGTCTTGATTTTTCAACTGGGTTTCTATCATACGTATGTTGGTTTTCTGTAGCCTGGTGATTTCTTTTAACTTTGTAACTTGATCTTGTAGATTTTTCAAGTTGTTTTGGGTGTCTTGGAAATTAATATTTGATATAAATATAAGTCAATCATATATTTTAAAATATCGTATACATTCAAGAAAAGTCATAAAACTAAGCTATTGAAAAATACAGTCATGCACTAAATATATAGAAGACTTATGAGTCCTCGTAACACACTTATACGTGAGCATATAATACATACATGCGCATTTATATAGAGCAATATCCATTATAGTGCTCAAAGCGCTTTACAAGGGGTCTCTAGCCAACAGCAACACTTAACATGTAGGACAAGACATGACGCCTGTCAGGGATGTTGCAATATTTTCCAACCGAGACAATGCTGTTAATGGTCGGGTACTCATTTTACAAATGA
>NC_088361.1:56009427-56041927 GCF_034508935.2 Berghia stephanieae | reverse complement strand
ATAAAAGCAACTAAAAAGACTGAAGCGGGGCTCGAATCCGGGATCTTTCGGTTCACACTGCACTGCCTTAACCACTCGGCCAATCCCCCCCCCCCCCCCCCCCCCCCCCCCCCCCCCCCCTCTCTCTCTCTCTCTCTCCCCCCAATAAGTATAAAGGCGTTGAGAAATGGAGTTGGTCACCATGGAACTCCATGTTAAGGGGGCCATAAACTTAATTATATCAATCAAGACCATAAACGTCAAAGGTAACACACAGTTTTAAGTGTTGTCCGTTTAATCTGGCTGGCGAATGTTGTAAGTATTTTACCAGAAACGCATAGGATCAATAGGAAACGCATTGAAAAAAGTGAAGTACAACACAATGATCTTGTTATCAAAGGCAAAGATAATAATACCCCCCCCCCCCCCTCTCACCCTCGACCAAATATCTAGTTCCTTCGGAATTAATGATATAAATACTTAAGCTACTGCGATTTAATCGACTGTTTTAATGATATATAAAGTTACTGGATTACCACGGTGGCCAACTCCATTTCTCCATTTCTTGTTTGATGGATTATCTTTATTCCTTTTATTCCGCTTCAGTCACTTTATTTTTTATTTATTTTTTATTTTATTTTATTTATTTATTTTTTTTAAATTATTACTACTACACATTGTCTACAGATCGGTGGGACCGCGGATCATCGTAAAGGTTATGGGGTTAATAATTTTGCCCACGCTATAAAAACAAAACAAAAAACAAAAACAAAAAACCCCAAAAAAAATAAATTTTTAAAGAAAACAATTTAAAATCAATAAAAACTAAAGTGACTGAATCGGGGCTCGAACCCGGGATCTTTCGGTTCACATTGCACTATCATAATAACCAGTCGGCCACTTTTGATGTTTTCCGCATCATCCGCATCATATTATGTAGCAATAGCTATAATTATGTAACATGTCGAGAGAGAGAGAGAGAGAGAGCGGGGGGGGGGGGGGGGGGGAATGCTGTGCATAACCCCCCCCCCCCCCTCTCCAACAAAAAAAAACCCCGAAATAACTAGCGTTTTATGAATGAATGAATGAATGAATGTATGAATGAATGAATGAATGAATGAATGAATGAATGAATGAATGAATTTATATAGAGCCTAGATCCACAATGTGCTCAGAGGCGCTTTACAATGCAAATAAAACACAACAATAAATTGATAATTTAAGCATAAAATCTATCATATTAGAATAGCATCAATCAATTTGTAATTTAATTACCACGCACTGTGCTACAAGATGAAAATCTAGGATATCTATAACGTGTAGGCCTAATAGAAATGTTAAACATCAAATGATTTTCTAAAGAGATGTGTTTTAAGTTTCTTTTTAAAATTTTCAAATGTAGGACATTTTTTGAGGGATGAAGGCAGTTGGTTCCATAAGACGGGTGCCGACTGGCTAAAGGATCTCTCACTAAAAGACGATCTACAGCGAGGAACCTGGAAGAGATCTTGGCCACTGGATATAAGTTCTCTCTCCGGCACATAGAGATTAACCATATTTTGTAGGTATACAGGAGCTGTCTTATTAAAACATTTAAAAGCATAGCATAGAATTTTTAACATAATTCGGCTGTTAACAGGGAGCCAATGCAAAGATATTAAAATTTGCGTTACATGCTCTCTCACCCCACAACCAGTCACCATTCTATTTTCCACTTTCTGAAGCTGTCTAATTATATATTTTGGTGACGATTGTAACAGAGCGTTACAGTAGTCTATTTGGTTAAGTACAAATGATGTCATTAATGTTTTGACAGTCTCAGATGTCTAATTCTATAAATTTTATGGAGATGAAGATGACAAATCTGAGCAACTTTACCAACATGAGCGTCCATACACAATCGTGAATCTAAATATGCACCTAAATTCCTGACATTTCCACCATTTACGATCTTAATTTGACTACCAGCAATGTTCAATGATTCCATTTCTGTTCTTTTCCGGTTATTTTCATAGAAACTTATTATTTCCGTTTTATCCTCATTTAACTTTAATTTATTTAAAACCATCCAATCTTTCACGCACGCTTCCATTCGAGATACAATGTCTACTCTCGTATCGTTAGTAACAGGGAAATAAATTTGAGTATCGTCGGCATACAAGTGAAAATTCAACTCATACGCCGAGATTATAGCATTTATGGGTGTTGTATACAAGGTATATAAGAGGGGCCCCAGGACAGAACCCTGGGGTACCCCAAACTGCAGAACACTAATACTAATATCAGAAAGAGAATCTTCAATGGCAACACACTGTGTGCGGTCAGAAAGATAAGCTTCAAACCAGTCCAAAACATCATTTTGAAGATTGAAATCGGTTTGAAGTCTGTTTAAGAGCAATTTCCGATCAATGGTATCGAATGCGGCACTTAAATCAAGCAGTATGAGCACTGCCGTCTTCCTATCAGCAACATAATTAATAAGATCATTGTGCACTTTGATCAAAGCAGACTCAGTGCAGTGTCCCTTGTGATAAGCAGACTGTACCATTGATCGAAAGTTGCTCTCATCTAAAAGGTATTCAATTTAGAGCATACATTTTTTTCTATTATTTTAGATAACGTACTTAAATTAGACACAGGCCTGAAGTTTTTATAGTTATTTTTGTCCAATGAAGGCTTTTTCAATAAAGGGCGCACAATTGCTTTCTTAAGGCATGCTGGAACTGTCGAGGTGTGAAGACTAGATTGAACGATGTCGAGAATCACCGGCGCCAGCTCTTCTACACAATCTTTTAGAACCCATGTGGGGATAGGGTCAAGCCGGCATGTCTTCTTCGGCAGTAGTTTGATTACATCTTTGATGTCTTGTAGTGTGGTGACAGACCATTTATCCAAAATGTGGTTCTTTTCTTTATCTGCTGCTTTGGATTTTTCAGGCTGTGCAGATTCATGTTGGTCGAGTTGTTTTCTGATGTTGACAATCTTGTCGTCAAAATAAGTATTAAAATTTTCAGCGAGCTCATTTGCATTTTTGTAATCTGGTAGTGTTTCTGATTCAGGAGAGGTAAGTCTGTTTATTATTTTGTACAGCTCCTTTTTTGTTGTTTTTATTGTTTTCTATTTCCTCCTTCAGACTGTTTGTCTTTGCTGCTTTGATTTGATTGTTCAATTTGCTTCTTGCATTAACGTATTGTTCTTTTCTAACATTCTCATCTTCCAGATCTTTGCAGCTCTTTCCTTGTTTCATTTTACTTTTCTTAATTTTTCTCCACCTTCTTTCCAGTTTTCGTACGATCCGCTTCTGAACACGGACTGCCTCCGTATACCAGGAGCCATTAATAGGGCTAATGGTTATCGTTTTTAATTTATCGGGAGCGTGTTTTCAAATATATTTTTCAGTCTTGAATTGTAAGTTTCAACTTTTTCTGACACGCATTTGATTTTGGAAATCGCAGGCACAAGATCTATCTTAATATCTTGTTTAAATTTATGTAAATCAAAGTTTTTGGTTTTCTTGTACACAATTGTCTTTTTCGAATGGCGTGGCTTGGAGTTCTCAGTATCAATTGCTATAAGCTGGTGATCGGATAGGCCACAGTCAGTCTGTTGGATCTGTGTTATTGAATTCTCACTGTTGTTATTGATGACAACGTCAAGAATATGCCCTTTCTGGTGTGTCGATTCTTTAACATGTTGTCTGAGATTAAAAGATTCAATAAGTTTTAAAAATTTTTGAGTATCGCTGTCTTCTGTGTTATCAATATGAAAATTTAAATCACCTAAAATTAAAAGCTTTCCTTTTTCCGTTATTTTGTCCAAGAAATGGTTTTGAATTCATCAAGGAACTCACTCACCGTAGATTTTGTTCTTTGTATTTGGTGGGGCTCTATAGATTCCAATCACGCGGTAGCTAAAATTAGCAATGGCGACCATGAGCTCAACATGTTCAAAGTTTTTGAATTCAATTTCATTGTGTACTCTAAGAACGTTGAGTCCTTTTTCATAAATAGCAAGTACACCGCCACCAGACTGGTCTGACGAACGATTTTGGACTTGGGCACAGTAACCCTCAGGCACAATTTCATTTTCTATGTTTCCTTCTTCGTCATGAAGCCAAGTTTCCGTTAAAATCAATAAAGCAATGTCTTTCTCAACAATCAAATCATTTATTAGAATCGTTTTGTTTCTTGCTGATCGTACATTCTGTGTTGCAAATTGTAGACGTGAATGTTTTGACTTCATTGTATGGACAGGTGTGTTGGCTACAATGGGGACAGTTGTGAGTGTGGAGAGAAGTCGTAGTGGTTGAAAACGGGGAGGCGGTCGGTGGCCGGTGATGTTTTTGACCACTGATTGTTTTTGTTTACCTCCATGACGCCCCCGCCCGTACAGGTGGTATGAATGGAACGGGTAACTGGTTGTTACACATTATGATTAGTTGTCGACGTATCAAAACAAGGAGTGGAAAATGGCGATGAACACTTCTTCTTGTTTAAAATAGTTGTCATAAATATAAGAATGTTGTAAAAAGTCACTGATTAAAATCCACAAAAAATATCACATAAGATGCACTGTCCTTTTAAATGTAAAAATTCCAATTGAATGTAAATTCCTTTCAATTAAAGATGTCAAATGAAACGGAGCAAACGACACAGCAGCCTGTCAGGCGCAACACATCATATTCATTTTCATATTTATATCGCGCAATTTCACTTAAACGTGCTCAAAATACTTTACAAGGGCCCCCAGACACATGTAGTAGGAGACATGACGCCTGTTAGGAAATATTACATTTTTTTCCGACAGAGACAAGGCTGTTCTGCCCTAACCAACAAAAGGACAGTATCTGGGCTGACCCAGATCCAGCCAGTTTTGCCGCAATCGACACATTTAGTTTTTTCATTCATAACTCTTTAATTCTATTACATAGTGGAAGTCTTCTAACATTAAATAATAGCTGATGATAAATTGCGCTTTTCTGTTAGTCGGCGATTTCATTGACGTAATATGTTGCGTAATATTTTGAGATACTGTTCTTTCTTGGTTAAAGCCAAGCAAATAACTCTACCTGTAACCAACAAAAGGACAGTATCTTATACGACCGTCTCACATACTGTTCACTCTGGTTAACCGCAATGCAAAATGCCTCGTCCGTATTCACCAAAAGAACAGTATCTAAGTTAAGAATATAGCAAAATACGAATAACTCGATCGACAAACGTTTCACGTCAGCGAGGGCGAGTGAGAGGCAAGGCTAAGTGTGTTTGACCTGGCGTGAGGGGAATGAATAAATTATCTCCGTCAAGTCTGTAGGCGTGACTCTGATATAATATTACTACATTGGACTATTCCTCAATCTTTTAGACCCTGACTCCTTTTTCAAGATGAATCTATTTTTATTAAGCATCATAGCTTTAATTTACGCTTATTGATGATTTTGGCTATCTTGTAAATTAGACTTTAATTGTGTATCAGTGTTTTGTCATTGTACAACGATATGGGGTGAGGAGTGAGTGATAGGGAATTAAACCTAAGAATAGCTGGAAAATAGGGTATGCCCCCCCCCCCCCCACCCCCAACACGTACACACATATCCCTTTTTGTTTTAAAATCAATATCTTCATTGTCATAGGAAACGAAAAGCATGAAATGGAATGAAATCTGTTGGTACATTTATACTGAATGAAATAGGCGACACCATTCTTACTAAATTTAAAAGGTGCCTAAATTATGAGCTAATAAGATAAACAGAAAAATTATTTTGTCTTTAGCTAATTTCGCCCACAGGGAGTTACAATAGTACAATTTAGATAAAACAAGGGAATTAATTAAAAGTTCTACTATATTAAATTACGAATTTTGCTTATTTTATTCATTTCTATGTACATAGATTGTATGGTGTTATTCACGTAGCAGCTTGTTATTATGGAAAGATGTTTATCAATGATGACGCTATATATATGCTCTATTTGAAAATTATATTGTGCTATTTCCGAGAGTAATAGGTGAATTATTTGCCTTCCACACATTAAAATCTCAGTTTTACTATCATTTACTATCATTTAATTTTAACTTGTTATGGTACATTCAAGATTTAATCTCATTAAAACAGCTCGAAATTCGTTGTATTAAGAATTCTAAACTACTTAGGGGTACTGAATCATATATTTGCGTATCACCAGCATTAAAATGATAACTCAGATTGAATCTGGATATCACACTAGAAAGGGGGTGCTTATATACAGAAAAAAGGACAGGGCCAAGAACGCACTCCAAAGTTGAGTAAAACTTGTTCTGACTGAATACCATTCACCACGACAGTCTGCCATCGATCCTGTAAATATGGTGTAATCCATTTAAACCCTCTCGTGTTAAGATTCTTTGAGGGGGGGGGGGGGGGAGATAATGAGTTCCCTATATGGCTATGTCAATCATGTAGACATCCTTTGATGATTCTTTGATATCTGCAGTCGCATTTTCGTTTTCTACGGTCACTCATGGTTAAACTCCGCCCAGAAACGATTTCATAAGTCCGTCCATCACCAAATTTCAAACTTTTGTTCTCGTGAGTTCTTAAGTTTTTTGACCGAAGAACGATTGGCTACTGAGCATCTTGACCCTTCATCGATTGGTCATTCTGACACACTCACGTGTCAACAGCCGTCAACAATGAATTGAATCATCGTTGATGCAGTGGAAGACGGCCATGGAATAGCTGCGTCATAATCGCCACGTTGATGAATAAATTATCCAGGCATGGTTGATGGGTAAAAAAGCCAAACTATGTTCTAGTTACATTTGAAAGAAACAAAGTATATCACTGATCTCGTCTCTTTGAGATATAAAGAATGATATAAAAATCAAGAAAATCGGCCGATAAATAAAAAAGTTGCCAAAAAAGCTAAAATAAACAAAAGCAATTTCTAAAATCAAATTCATTCGTAAAACAGTTGGTTTTCAACCGATTTTTATGAAACAAAGACCAATGCACTTCTTTTTTCAAGCTGATTTCAGCAATGTGACTTTCAAATGCCTCAGAATTATATTTTTTACTTTTAGATTTTAGCTTTTAGGCCTACTCAATAAGGTGTTATATTCCTTGCATAACAATAGCGTAATACATGGACGGGGAGAAGCGTCTTTGTTTTGGCCAGCTGGATAGATAGCAAATTTATTTAACGACTATTTTCCTTGGTGCTAAAATTACAAAGTAATAATTTCGCATCAGAAAAAATAACTCTGAAGTTCCTATCTCTTTATTACAATAAAATTGATACTTCGAATGACAAAATCGACCCACAAATAAGGAAGTTATAAATTATTCATAATATTTTTTAAAGTTTACAATAATTTTCTTCAAAGTCATTTTTCATCACCAAAGTCGTAATTTTTTCCCGATTTTTACCAAACAAAGTCCAATGTCAATGATTTTCACCCGCAAATAAAATAGGATCCAAATCGCAATTTCTTCAACATATTTTCTTTTCTGTCGGCAAATTTATAAAAATCAACGCTGAAGACATCCTGCGACAGTGCAGACAGGCATTTTCTTCTCAACGATTGGATTTTACTTACTGAGACCAGTCTTGACTACCCCGCCCATGAATATTTGGCCGTTGTCAGTTTTTGTCGGGTTGAATCTTAATTAAACAATGCCGTAGGGCTGCCAGATGGCCAGAGTTCCTCGTGGCCAATTTCAACTTCCAAAGTAGCCAAATACACGTTTATGTGGAATAACGCTCTGGCGGCCAAGAGAAACTCGGTCTTTTATTTTTAAAAATGTCAACTCCACTAGGGGAAAAGTATTTATTTAAAGAATCAATAAAAGAATTTTAAAAAACAAAAACACCATTCTAAATTTGGGTAATTTTTATAAAATTGGCCATGCACATGACCATCCGGCAATCTAGCAAGCCAAAGTCATGCACAGAGATTTCCTCTATGATGTCATGTTACGGATGACGTCATTGGCGTTGGCGACTTATGCCTCAACCAATCAAATCGTCACCAACAGTTTCGCATGGTATTGCTCGCCATACGGCGGCATCTTCGTCACGCCACTCGTTGACGCCACCGCATGCTCACGGACACCGTCGATATTTATGGGGCGGAATACGGCCGTCGGTGATACTGTCCTTTTGTTGGTTAACGATGGGGTTGAAATAGGATACTGTTTCAAGCAAATTTTTAATTGCCTCTAATTTCAAAAATATTTGAGTTATGATCATTCTGACAACTTTGTAAGCTTTCCTATGTCCCAGAGATTCGATTTAGTAATAAAAGTGATTTTATGATTTTTTGAGAGATACTGTCCTTTTGTTGGTTAGGGCAGTGTTAACAGCAATACTTACGGTGAGAGTGTGTGAGTAAATAACCTTTTTGCAAGGACTCCACTATGCGCCACTCATAGCGGGACTCGAACCCAGGACTTCCGATCAGAAGGCAGCAGCAGCTATTGGCTCCCACTACCCACGCCCTTATTACTCCGGTTTTCCACGTAGTCCGCCAAGACCTTACATCGGATCTCTGCCACCCATATGCGAACCCCGCTAGTGGGAAAATAATCGGTATACCCGGCTTAAGTCTCAAACAGCACGGGGCCATGCTGTCTTACTACACCGGGTACCAATACACGGTCTTCTGCGGAATTGGATGCAGAGCCCAGCCTGTTCCTGGATCGGCGACCAGGCAGGATGCAATGGCCTTAGCCTTCCCAACCACGTCAGTGGTCGAAGCTCTGCGCATTTACGCGGCGGCGAGGGGTCATCTGGGTCCCAATTTATGCATGGAGTTTTCTCCTTCCTGCTAGGAGTCTTTGTTCCCACTCCGGCTGCACCGTTGGTCCGAGTCACGGGCACCTCACACCCCCAAAGGAGGTGCCAAGTTCTCACATCTAGGTCTCGTACATCTCCCACCTACTAGGTTTTGCCAAGTTTCCACAATTGAGTCTCGTACCGCTCCTTCCAGCAAGAGGGTGGGATAGAATGGAGAGGTGTCCGGATAGCGGTGGCTAGCTACAGGTGGCTAGCCAGACGGTAGGTGTCCGGTGAGCGCTGGTCGTGAAGCTACATAAACAAACTATCACGATTTAGTGGCGTGAATGAAATGTGAGGATCTCGTTGACGACGAATAAGAATTTGTGTTTGAAACACGAGATGTCAAAATCGACAGATAGCTTAGGAGATAAATAAGATACACGCAGTGTGTATTCGGTCTTTCATATCGCTGATTTCACACTTCCAAAGTAAACAGTGTCATTTATGTCTGAAAGTACAAAAGACCATTCGAAATCCCAGATTCGTGGAAATCCCCTGTATTATGGTAATCGTGTAATTTTAAGCAATAGAAAACATTGCAGTTATACTACTCTTGAGGTCAAATTTAGTTTTAAAAAAAGAGATATCAAAAACTTCAATTTGCAATCATCCTTTAATCCCCGAAATTCAACCCCATTTATTGAGGTATGTTCCAGGTTCTTAATTCTCCAATTATCGATTATCGGCCAAGTATCGTTAGCGGACTAAAAAACAAAAATAGATCCTTGTTTACGTCCCGAAATAGATCAGACTCATGCAACATTTGAAGTAATTTTGATTTCATCCGTTATATTATCAAAGAACTGTGGGGGGAAAATGGAACAGAGCAACAATCCACGTTTGAATATTCCGGTAATCTTGTTTGGGAGCTATCTTTAGTAGTTATTCGAAGTGGCAATTCTGACTCGAGTCTGAAGAATAGTCAGTCCCCCCGTGGCTATTCGGACTCAACTTCAACTGCGACTCTAACTCCCAACTGCCCAACTCCAGGCTCCAGGGCGTGCGCAAACACAAGGGGACACAGTAGGGGTGGTATTGTCATTGTCGACTAGTCGACAAGACCCATTTGTCGATCTGCTGTCGACAACGGATGCGATTTGTCGACACATTTGGTGTATTAATAATGGAAGCCGCTATTTTCACTGTACTTAGGTAGTTGCATGAAAATTTGAGATTGCAGCAATTGTTTTCAAAATAGTCTCATGCTATTCTGCAAGAAATACACTTTTCAATGGTACCAAAATTATGACAATTTGACAATTAGAACCAAAGTTACGGGATTATTAGTCCGCAAAAGTGGACCAAAATACTTAATATAATTTAAGAGGAAAAAAGAAACTAAAACTGTGACCAGAGAGCAACCGAAAAGCGGGGGAAATGGAAAATCACGGTTATTTGGGATGGAATACATATAAAACCATATATCAAAATGATCGCAAAGGAAAGACGAAGCAAATTTAAAAAAAATTAAATGATTATTATGCAATATTATGCAACGTCATGCAATTACATAACCCTAGAAAATGAAAAAAAAGACGCGAGGAACGGATAATAACTTTAAAAACAGATTTGAGGGTGGTCTTCTTCCAGAGCATGCTTACAATACTATGGCTATGATTAATTTTGAACACAAAAATTGTTAAAACAAGAGGAAAGGAGCGTAAACGTATGAATTTAGACACTAAAGTTGTGTCCTTGGGGAAGGCACTTAATATTTGGCATTGGCAAATGAGCAACAGACGAAAGATGACTGGTATTCGGAGAGAAGAAAAAAAAAACAAAAAAACAATGAACAGGGCTAGAAATAAAGTTGAACAAGTGTCAGTAAATGCAACTTGCAAATGTACTGCCCAATGTTTTTGCATCCTTGGACAAGACATTTGGGCACCAACAGTACTCGGGAGAAACAAGCTTGCCGCTTTATATATGCAAACATGGTCAGTGATAAAAATGCAAAATTAAAAACAAGAACTACATAAGAGTGGTAGAGAAAACTTAACCTGAAAATGCAAAATTGAATATTACGTAACATATTACATAATAACAAACAATAAGCCGATAAATACCGACACTTTGCAAACTTTCTGCAACATAGGCATGTCATATATCAAACTGAACATCTCGAAGAGATGTATCATATGACTAACTATTAAACTACATTAAAATTGAAATGAACTTTAGAAAATTTGATAATTGCTTTGCATTCAACATCACTAAGAGAACAGATTAAAGGGTACTCACGTACTGACTCGCTTAAATCCATAAGATGGCTGATATGTGGCAAAAGACAGAAGACAACAAAATCTAGGCACTCTGGGTTGTTGGCTGCATGGAATGTAGACACAGGCAATATCCAGGTAATGATACTGAATAAATACATCGAAGTCCAAGCAATGATACAGAAGTAGTTGGGGGAGACTGACGATCGAATTCATGTTGTTACTTCAATTTCATATTTAAAATACAAGGCAGATTATTGGAGCTGGAGGAGGCAGTCGACGGGAGTTGGAGGTGGCAGACAATCAAATTCATGTCGTTATTTCAGTCTCATATTTAAAAATACAAGACAGACGACTGGAGTTAGAGGCGGCAGACGACTGGAGTTGGAGGTGGCAGACAATCAAATTCATGTTGTTATTTCAATTTCATATTTAAAAATACAAGGCGGATTATTGGAGCTGGAGGAGGCAGATGACGGGAGTTGGAGGTAGCAGACAATCAAATTCATGTTGTTATTTCAATCTCATATTTAGAAATACAAGGCAGATTATTGGAGCTGGAGGCGGCAGACGACGGGAGTTGGAGGTGGCAGACAATCAAATTCATGTTGTTATTACAATTTCATATATTCAAAAATACAAGGCAGATTATAGGAGCTGGAGGTGGTAGACAATCAAATTCATGTTGTTATTTCAATCTCATATTCAGAAATACAAGACAGACGACTGGAGTTCGAGACGGCAGACGACTGGAGTTGGAGGTGGCAGACAATCAAATTCATGTTGTTATTTCAATCTCATATTTAAAAATACAAGACAGACGACTGGAGTTCGAGGCGGCAGACGACTGGAGTTGGAGGTGGCAGACAATCAAATTCATGTTGTTATGTCAATTTCATATTTAAAAATACAAGGCAGATTATTGGAGCTGGAGGAGGCAGACAATCAAATTCATGTTGTTATTTCAATCTCATATTTAAAAATACAAGACAGACGACAGGAGTTAGAGGCGGCAGACGACTGGAGTTGGAGGTGGCAGACAATCAAATTCATGTTGTTATTTCAATTTCATATATAAAAATACAAGGCAGATTATTGGAGCTGGAGGAGGCAGACGACTGGAGTTGGAGGTGGCAGACAATCAAATTCATGTTGTTATTTCAATCTCATATTTAAAAATACAAGACAGACGACTGGAGTTCGAGGCGGCAGACGACGGGAGTTGGAGGTGGCAGACAATCAAATTCATATTGTTATTTCAATTTCATATTTAAAATTACAAGGCAGGAAATGAAACATGAAAATGTGGTGTCATAATGAACGTCTGACTCTGAAAACAAAAAAAGTACTTCGATTATGATTAAATCAACAAAATTAAAAGTTATATAATAATTTTTGTTGTGGTAAAGAGTAAAGTAATGAATGAAATATACTTGAATTGGCTCTATCATGCTATTCTGTATTATTTGTATTGAAATTAACCACATTAAATTAAACCAACACACTTAACCTGCAGAACAAACAAAAATAAAAGATAAAAAATAATATCAGTGGAACATAATTTTTAGTTGTCCGGTATCATCCCAGTTAAAAAGTCATTTCAGTTTCAACATTCATTCATAAAATAAAACTAAAATTATGGATGGGACTATTTTCAGTCTTTTTACAGCAATTATTTAGCTTGAAATTATTTATACAAGTCACAAAAGCAAACACAGTCGATAGTTTACAGACTGCACTGTACACAGGAGACTCGGGGATACATCGAGAGGCAATCCTGGTTGGCCGTCGCCAACTTCATGAACACGCATCGTATTTAAAGTCACTAAAAGACGCTTTCGCCAGCATCAATCACCACCAAAATTCACACAAATAGTGAAAAATGGTTGGCGAATAATATAACATTAATTAAAAATAGGTAATATAATGAAAAATGTATTTAAAATGAAGTTAAAACTTACCAAATTTTCAAACAGCTGGCATCTGAACAAAGAATGAACGGATTAAAAATCTGAAAACGCCGCCTGATGCGCTGGCTTCTCCTCTTTAAAATGAGACCGGAAGTGACGAAATTAGTGCACAGGAAGCGATTCCACGGCAATGGAAGTAAAACTATGTTCACCGGTAAACACAATTTTCACTCCAGAGCCGTAACATCGATATCGGGGCTCGATCAGCGGCTCAGCCACGGGCGATGCGACTACCTACTGTACGGTGAAAATAATCTGTCAGGCTATTTTCACCGTACGGTGATAATAGCCTGACCGTGTGTAGGAGACTATTTTCACCGTACGGAAATATCTTGGTGGACGGTTTTCACCATACGGTGATAAGGTGATGATAGTGTGGCCCACACTGTGGGAGACTTTTCACCGATCCATCACCGTCCTGTTATATTATGGTGGACGGTTTTCAGCGTAAGGTGATAATAGTGTGGCAGACTTTTTTCACCGTACAGTAATATCTATGTGGACGATTTTCATCGTAGGGTGATAATAGTGTGGGAGACTTTTTTCACCGTCCCGTAATAATTTGGTGGATGATCTTCAGCCTACGGTGATAATAGAGTGGGAGACTTATCACCGTACAGTAATATCTTGGTGGAAGATTTTTACCGTACGGTGATAATAGTGTAGGAGACTTTTTTCACAGTGAGGTAATATCTTGGACGATTTTCACCGTACGGTGAAAATAGCCTGACACACTATCTTCACTGTACGGTGATAATGGTGTGGAAGGCTATATTATATTCAGTGTACGGTGATAATAGTGCGGGAGGCTATATTCATTATAATAGTGATATTCATCGTATGGTGATAATAGTGTGGGAGACGATTCTCATCCTACGGTGAAAATAGCCTGACACACAATTTTCACCGTACGGTAATAATGGTGTGGAAGGCTATATTCACTGTACGGTGATAATAGTGGGGGCACTATTTTCACCTTCGGTAATATCTTGGTGATAATAGAGTGGGAGACTATTTTCACCGTACGGTAATATCTTGGTGGATGATTTTCACTGTACGGTAATAATAGTGTGGTAGACTTTTCACTGTCCCATAATATTTTGGTGGACGATTTTCAGCCTACGGTGATAATAGTGTGGGAGACTTTTTTTTTCACTGTACGGTAATATCTTGGTGGACGATTTTCACCGTACGGTGATAATAGTGTGGGAGACTTATTTTCACCGTACGGTAATATCTTGGTTGACGATTTTCATCGTACAGTGAAAATAGCCTGACACACTATTTTCACCGTACGGTGATAATGGTATCTTGGTAGCTAACAAACTTCGCAGCGTTTGTCTGTGTTGAACCCATGACCTCAAGAAATCGAGGGTAGTGGCTCAAAGTAGACATAGAAATTGAAATCACTATTTCTCGAGTTGTGAATAGCTCATACTCATACAATAGAGCCACGCCCTCCCCGGCCAGGTGTTGTTGTTGTACCAGAAAGGTCCTATCTCGCCGCCACGAATTTGGAAAGCTTCATCGGTATCTGTAACCAATTCTGAATCTGCCATCCCGCCTGTATTATTATAGCTTTGGGAGGCCTTCCGAAAGCTCATCATGCCAAATATTTGCTCCTAAGAAAAAATACAACCTAGTACCTTTAACTACCCCTAATGGGAAAATCAAACGACCTCTGACTACCCCTAATAGAAAAAAAACCAAAAAAACAACGCTAGGACTGCTTTGAGTGCCTTTCAATACCTCACAAATCAAAATGGCGGCCGAGAATCAAAACAATGATCAGATTAGGAAATTTTTAACTTTCACAAATCTATCAAGGTTTTTTCTATAAATGATGACAAATTGAATAAATAAACGTCTGACAAAAGGTCCAAAGTGAAAATACAAATTGAAAGAAATGCTATAACGAGGAGCTTTCGGGAGGCCTCCCTTGTTCTCGGCAAACTTTTTTAAAATTTTTTTTTTACTGGTCTGCACGCAGGAAGAAAATGATTTCGGGTCGAATTCTAATGGTCTGGATGCAGAGGCACAAACGTCACAGTTAGTATCCTGGCTTCTGATTGGCTAATACATACGGTGAAAATAGTCTGTCAGGCTATTATCACCGTACTGTGAAAATAGCCTAAAACTGTGAAAATAGCCTAAAACACTATTTTCACCGTACAGTGAGAATAGTCAGTCCGATTAATAATTCAGTATAAAATGAAAAAAAAAAAAACCGATATAAATAATATAATATAATAATAATAAATATAATAATATAAAAAATCCTCCGACCTCGAGCTAACTCTAATAGAAAAAAAACAAAAAACCCTAGGACTGCTTTGGACTACCTTTCAATACTTCACAAATCAAAATGGCGGCTGAGAATCAAAACAATGGTCAAATTAGGAAATTTTAAACTTTCACAAATCTATCAAGGTTTGTTCTAGAGTTTTTAAAATGCTTCTATCTATGATGACAAATTGACAAAATATCAAAGATACAAATTGAAAGAAATCCTAGCGCGAGGAGCTTTGGGAAGGCCTCCCTAATATTATTATTATAATGTATTTGCATTAAACACGATACTATTGAGAGAGCTAAAGTGATGAAGCAGTATGTTGTTGAAAGCTTGCTCGCTGGTTTTCCCGTGTATGTCTTGATAGGCTCCTAAGTGCGCAAATCTATATATATAGCTTTTTCACCTTAAACTAATAGAAAATACATGATCTACCTAACTCTGCGGCTTTTCAGACTCAAGTCTCAATAGTCTCCGATGGCTATTCGGATGCGATACTCCAATGCGCAGCATGTTGTTGAAAGCTTGCTTGTTGGTTTTCCCGTGTATGTCATGATAGGCATAGGGTCCTAAGTGCGCAAATCTATATAGCTTTTTCACCTTAAACTAATAGCAACTACATTGTTTTTAGATATGTACTTACCTCAAAATACTATTCCAAGTGTCATAACTACATTGACCGTACCTGTCAATCAAATGAGGTGTGTTGATTAAAAAACGAAAAAGAAAAAAAAACAATACCACAACTACCCCTTACCTCCACCCCACACCCAAAGAAAATTGAAGAAACTGATCTGATTATTGCGTGGATTGAAAACAAGATACATGAATTAAACAAGTATTTACAAGTAGTTATAATAAACAAATAATAATGTACAGACTAAATAAATTGCTTCACACAATGAAACATATCTGGCCAGTCTCCAATGTAAACATAAAAAAAGATAGCTGCCCCCTCTCCAGGGACATCAACCCGTAAACAGTGCCGAAGAAGAGTTCAGAGAAAATTTTGTTTTGTCCGTATCAGTCTCACTCAGTTGATATCCCTACTTTGGACTTTAGGATTGTTGTCTCTCATTCCTGATTTTACTTTGACATTGATTAAAGTTGTTGAGTTAGAAAAGCTTTTCCTTTATATACCCGTTACTTTGACTGACTTTTGTTTCTTTTTAAGTTCTAATGGAGTTCAAATTGATCAATGATTTTGTTTTTCTCGCCAAATATAGCAGGTTTCGACGTTTCCTGTGATGATGATAATGATAGAGATAGTAACAATACCATTATTATTTTCATTTTCATCAATTTTTATGGATTTGTCAATAATTGAAATTAAAATTACAATAAAATGAAAATTTAAAAAACAAAAAAAGAACAAAACATCTATATTGCCATGAAAGACTAGGATATTCAGACTCAAGTCTTAATAACTTTTTGATTACACATGCACATTTGAGTATCGCATTCGAATAGCCACGGGAGACTATTCAGACTCTCGAGTCTGAAAAGCTGCAGCAGAGTTAGGCAGATCATGAAATGAAAAAAGAAATAATGTTATCTATATCACTTTGTAATTAATCCACTTCACTTCTCACTTGCATGTTTATATTTCATTTGCATTGTTGAGGTTAGCAATTAACTCTATTACGTGATGTAAACAATGTACTTACTTACTTACTGCCTTTTATGTCAACTGGAGTGTAGGGCAGCAATGAAAGTTCTCCACCAATTGTCTCTGTCACTGTAACTAACATATTAATACACTGCTGGGACAATCATTGGTAATGGAATGGTTAAATTGAAAGCACTGTTACTGTTACTCTCACCCATCTGCTCTATGAAAGAAAAAATAAACATAGCATGATTGTTATTAACCCTCACTGAACTTACTTGCCTATTTGAAATAAAGAGTTGAAGTAGGAATAAATGTTTTCCCAAAATATTGTACCAGGGCCATATTTTACTGTCGTTTTTTCTATTGCAGGCTGCTTGCCATTGTCATTCATCTTAATTATTTTTTTCTGAAGCTCTTACCGTATCCGTTTTTAAAGATATTTTCACTTAATGCGTAATGCTCATTTCCTAACTAACCAGACCTGGGACCAGAAATGTGTGTACGCTCTCAAATAATTGGGATTTTTTTTTTTTTTGTACCATGAATTAAGGACCTGCTTATTTTATTATACATGAGTTGGGGGAAAAAATGAATGACATGATTTGACTAGTCAATTGATGTGCATTATCTGTGTTATGTTTGTTAATTCATATTTTTGTCCTGTTGGTCTATTTTCGCGTGTTCAAAAAGTTCCAACAATTTTTCACCAGCCATTTACAGGCCTGCATAACAATTTGGGAGCCTCAATTGTGTGGATTGCTCATTTGTCCTTTATTTTTGAGACAATTCAATGTTTTTCTTATATTTTTTTATCTATCTATTCTTAAATAATATACTCAGTAGTAGATAGAGGGAACTAAAGCTATGTTAATAAAAGGATTTTTCGGTCGTTGATGTATCTGAGTAAGTTATGAACTTCAACTAGATTCTCTATTAACATTTAAAACAAATTAATTTTATGATCTTTGTTGATAATTAAGAAATAGAATTATGCATTTCAATTATTACATAATATTATTTGCACTTTCCTCCCATGGCATCCAAACCGAGCAAGTTGGGGGTTAATAGTCATGCCCAAATAAAAAAAACAAAACAAAGTGCTTGAAACAGGACTAGAACCAGGGACCTCATGGGTCTTAACCTCTTGGTCACCTCACCCTCCTAATTTTAGTCTTGGTAATATTATTTTTTCTTTTCTTTTGTATGTATACAGTAAATAAATGGAAAACCCTTAAAGTTTGCAGGCATATAATTCTTTCCCCTTTGAGTCTTCTGTTATTAACATTGTTACTGTTAGACTGCAGTGCTTGGGAATTGCTTTTGGCTCATAAGAAAAAGTTTTTTTATCCCTAGAAAAGGTTCTCAAAGGCTTTAAATAACTTGAAACAAAGCCAGACTGAATGCATATATATATAGTTATGATCTCAATTTTTTTAAATTCTTCATTTATTTGGGTTTTTTTTTTTGTTGTTGTTTATTTTAAGATTGTTTTATGATTTAATAAAACAGAATAATACATAAATAAATGTTTCTTTCTCTTTCTATCCAGTTTGATGTCCTTGAGGATCACATCCAGTGTTCAATATGCCTGAATGCAATGCGGGGATCTGTGCTCACCCCATGTGGACATCGTTACTGCTACAAATGCATATCAGAATGGATAGGCAGAGAACACTCTTGTCCTTGTTGCAAAAAGCAGTTGCAAGTTGATGGCTTCTACTTTGATATTCAATTTGATCACTTTGTTGGTAAGTTCAAAATGCAAATATTTGCAGATTGTTGTTCTGCTCTGAAATGAATTTTTAAATTATGACTCAGTTTTATTTTTAAATTTTTTTTCTGCATCGAAATCTGAATGTTACTTGAAGTTGACTCAATTCTGAGTATTTGTATTCGAGGGCAGAGAAAGTTGTTGAATGTGATGGTCATTGTTGGTGTTTAGGTTGAAGAATTTTGATAATCTTCGCTTGAAGGTGCCTAAATAAGTTGTGTTCACACATAATTAGAGGAGAACATTCCAGTCTTTGATAGTGCGGGATGCAATTGAATATTTGAGAATGTTTGAGTTTACAGATTGGTGTTTTAGCATTTTTGAGTGGGTTTTTATTTGAGTGTGAGAATTTCATTGTATATCTAGTTGTTCGGGTGAGATGGCTGTCAATTTGTTTGTAATTTTGAACATAAGAGTTAGTCTCTCTCTCTCTCTCTCTCTCTCTCTCTCTCTCTCTCTCTCTCTCTCTCTCTCTCTCTCTCTCTCTCTCTCTCTCTCTCTCTTTCTCTCTCTCTCTCTCTCTCTCTCTCTCTCTCTCTCTCTCTCTCTCCCTTTTTTTTTTTTAAGAGGGAGGATGAAGACGATGTTGCACATGAAGATGTCTGCAAAATCAAAGTGGGGGCAATAGGATTGACAGAAAAATGTGTATTGGGAGGTTGACTCACATAAAGAACTACTGATATATCGCGTTTAATTTTCTACCTTGACTTGTTTGCCATATATCCTTACTGTACTCTACCTTGATATCAAGATTCTATCAAAATAGAGTCTAATTGTGATATTTTCAATGTTCTCCCATTTCAACTCAAAAAATCTAGAACAGATCCTTTTGCATCGGGACAAAGCAGAGCAAAAGCATTTTGATACATTATTTAATAATGGTAAGTCCCCTCCACCCCCCCCCCCCCCCCTCTCTCTCTCTCTCTCTCTCTCTCTCTCTCTCTCTCTCTCTCTCTCTCTCTCTCTCTCTCTTTCTCTCTCTCTATCTCTCTCTCTCTCTTTTTTTTGTTTTACTTCTGCTACTACTGCCACTACTACCACTACTACTGCTACTACACTACTTCCACCACCATTACCACTATTCTTTGGATCAAAATTGTAAAGCATTTTATGGAAAGATTGAAAGTCTGAGCCAGCATATTGAAAGGAAGTGTGTATCAAACTCAGCATATTTTATTCCCAGGTGCAGTGATGGCAGCTTAGTCTTTGTTTGGCTTGCTTGGTACATTATAAGGGAATAGTTTTCCCTGTATCATAATTTACAAGGACATTTTTCATGTTAATTTCCTTCTCCATGGAGTTTTTATTTTTAAAATTTTATTTGTAGGCAAGATCAAGTTCATGGTGATGTAATTAAATATCCGAGTAGATGAGATTCCTTTTTTTTTTTTTTTTGTAAAGGTGCAGAAGGAAGAATCTACTTGGACCATTAAGTTGTATAAGCTTTACTTGCCACCCATCCACTCCTTACTCGCTCTATAATATGCTGTGCTTCTTAATTCAATCCACCTCTAAACCATATATTTATTCCTAATGCTGTCAACTTGTAACCTTATCGCAGATGGAAGGTGTCAATCTCAACAGTGTGAATACCTGAATAAGAAAATGAAGAAGAAAAATATGTTGGGCTTTATCATTCAAATTTTCCTGCATTAAATGATCTATTATTGTGCGGCTATGTGGTCTTGTGGTATGACATTTTCTTTTTGATCGGAAGGTCCTGATTCAAGCCTCGTTCAGCGCATAGTTAAGTCCTTGGAAAAGACTCACATTCTCTCGTACCCGGATGTAAAATGAGTACCTAACCATTAACAGCATTGTCCATGTCGGAAAAATTGTAATATCATGTCACATCTTGTTCTAGATGTTGCGTGTTGCTGTTGGTCAGGGACGCTTGTAAAGTGCTTTGAGCATGTTTAGTGGATATTGCGCTATATAAAAGCTCACGTTTTATTTCACATTTGATTTAAAGCAAGGTCTTTAAAACATTGAAATTGTCATTTAAATGATTTATAAATGAAAACTGTTAAAGTGACATTAATGAGTAATTGCTTGGTTATAAATTAAGATAAATGTATTTTGTTGTATGTCAATTTTACATAAATCATCGATTCATTTCTTTTAGAATGGTGCTATTACTTTGTGGTACTTTGACAATAATTTAAGAATGATATGTCAACTTTTTCACCTGATTGCTTTTCAGTTACAACGACAGGCAATGGAGATAATAGTAATACAGATTCTCCCTTTCAAGAAATTTTACGCAGTAAGCATTATTGATAATGAAAAAAAAAAAGTTAAAACAGCTTGTATTTAATGCGTTATGTCTCTAAACTTAAATTAAATTTTATTTATTGCAGTGTCTTTGAACAAGCATAGTAGATAAATTAATAAATAAGGTCTAATTACTTATATATCATAAAAAGGAAAGGAGAGGTGCAATCAATAGCGACCGGTTTTAGGCAAATTTTAAGCATTTATTGAGGTGGAAGATTATTACAGATTATTAATCTAAAAGAAAATTTAATAATATTTTATTTAATGGTCTATTTGACACTGTGCCCATCACCACAAATCTTATAGACATAAATGCTACCTATCACACCACATCTGTCACTCAAATCATTCAATCCTCCCGGTGTTTTTATTTATGTGGAAAATAAACTGAAATGATGTTGGGTCTGTAATATCTATAATGTCATGTTCTAGTTTGTCCCATTCACATATTGTTCGAGGGAAAAGCTGTATTTATATGTGTTTGTTCTTGCCAATGGCTGGTAGAATTTGTCGATGTGATGAAGCCTGGTCAAATATCTGTTTGTTGAATTGTTAATGTAGATTGGAATGTTTATGGCTGAGTGTTTGCTTTTGACTGTTTTGTGAAATAGATTAGATGTATACACGCATTCTCTCTATGAGACTGGAGTGTTGGCCATCTTAGTGTGTCTAGAGTTGCTGTCACACGCCCTGGTTCCGTCTTGTGGCAATTTGTGGCAAATCTTGCAGCCGATCTATGAACAAGTTTAAATTCAACGAGGACAAAACTGAGCTGATTGTATTAAAAAAGACAGGAAAGGATATACTCATTAACCAACTGTCCCTTGTAGAATCTGTTATTTAAAATACCAATGTTGTTCGAAACCTTGGTTTCTATTTTGACATTCACCTAGACATGCATGCACACATAACAAAGTGCTGTCAAGCGGTTCATAGTTCATAGCGCTCTCCAAATGGATGTAGAATATGAAATGATATTGATGATGAAACATGCAAAACACTCATCCATGCCTTTGTTAATTGTTACCAGCTGCTTGGATTATTGTAACTCTCTCCTGTACGGCCTACCAAAAACATCGCTGAACAGACTACAGTTGATGCAAAACAAAGCTGCTCGTATAGTTACAAGGGCAAAGCCTTGGGACCATATAACACCGGTCCTTAAGTCACTACACTGTCTTCCAATTGAGAAAAGAATATTATACTAAGATAAATATAATATATGAATGCCTTGTGAGGGAATATAGACCAACTCGAACTCTGCAATCCGCCAGTTCTTCGCGAATAGAGAAAAACATCCCAAGAACAAGTGTCCTGAGCGTGGTTTTGTATTTTCGACTCCAATCGTATGGAATTCTTTACCACCTAAAACCCGACAATGTGAAAGTTTACCCATCTTCAAACAGCATTTAAAAACAAATCTTTTTCATTCTGCTTTTCATGATTTTATGTGAACTTCGAACAGGATGTGTGTCTGTGTGTGTGACTGTTGTGGTGATTTCGTAATCGATTGAATGAATTAGTGTGATACCAACAAAAACTATTGTAAAGCACCTCTGAGCAGTATTTGTGGCGCCATATCAAATAATAATTTTGATAATAATAATTATAATGTTTCCAATGGTTTTTATGTCCTTATTTTTGTGGGGATCCCATGCAGTACAGGCATACTCCAAAATAGGTCTCACAAGTTGAATATATACCTGTGCCTTTGTCTTCTCTTGATAAAATGTAATGTTTTGAAGGCCTTTGTCACAATATGGTGGATATGATGTTCCCACTGCAGCATGTTATTTAAGTGGACTCCAAGGTACGTTATACTATTTACACGTTTAAATATTTGGCCTCACATTTTGAAGTCAAAATATTTTTTTTTCTTGGTGGAGATTGACATCTCAGAGCATTTTTAAGGATGGAAATTCATTTGCCATGGGGTTGGACCACTGTATGAGTGAGTCTAAATCTGACTGCAGAATCTTTGCATCGTTATGATCTTCTATCGTTCTGAATAAGAGACTATCATCGTCTGCAAATAGTTGAAGATTTGTTTCATTAGTAAAAAAAAATGAGGAAGCAAAGAGGTTACAATACAGTTCCCTGCGGCACTCCTAATAGCACTTGGCATTTTTCTCCTGTTTTCCAATCAAGCACCACTTCTTGTGTCTGATCACACAGCCAATCTTTGAGCCAATTATGTACTATTCCATAGTTTTCTAATTTCTGAAGAGATACCGTATTGAAGGCTTTTGAAAAGTCAAATACTATTAATTAAAACTGTTTGTTTCCTTTCATCTAACGCTTTTGTTATTTGTTCAAGTGTATTGATGAGTTGGGTTTCACCCTTCCGAAAACCATGTTGGTAGTCAACTAATATCTGATGGTCAAAATGATCTATAATGTTGTGAAATAGAATATATGCTCAAGTACCTTGCAAGTAACAGATGTAAGTGAAACGGGCCTATAATTCGAGGCTATGTCTTGTTTGCCTTTTTTGTGAATTGCAGTAATCTTAGCATGATTCCAATCATTTGGGACTTGTTCTTTGTCGAGAGATTGCTGGAATAGGATGCAAAGGTATGGAGATATTTCATTGGCACATTCTTTCAGGATTCGTGTTGGAATAGAATCAGGTCCAGACGCTTTCGAGGGATTTAGATCTTTTAATTGTTTGGTAACACCCTCTCAAGTGATTGTTATTATTGGCATTGTGGGTATGTTGTTGTTTTCCATGCATGGCAATGTTTCATATTGTAAACATTGTAAAGACACTTTGGTATTGATTATTTAATATGTTGTATTTTTCTATGGTTTCTGTTGCCTCTAATCCGTCAGACCTTTGTAAAACAGAAATGCTTGTCACGTCTTTTGTTTTTGTTCGTATATATTTCCAGAAATGATTTGTGATAGCCTCAATATTTTTCCTTCTATGATCTAGGTCAAGCATAATTTTGATGTTCTTTTCTTAGTTCTTTATGTATTTTCTGTCGGAGGTTCCGGTATTCATTCCAGTGCTTTGTTGTAGTGTCTGTGCTTTTGATGTGTTAAAAGTTTAATTTTCGGTGTGGTCCATGGCAAGTTTTGAGGGAATGTGTTTGTCCATTAAGTCTTTTAAGAGCGTTGATCAATGTTCCCAATTTCTATGTACGTCATTGTTTCAAGTTTGGTTTATGAAATGGTGGTAATTTCATTAAGGCCATATTTGATGGCGTTCATGTCACCTTTGTGATATAACATGATTGTTCTGGGAGCCATTTGTTGGATTTTGGCATTCAAAGTCAAGTCATACAAGACAACATCGTGATCACTCATGCCCGGAGCTGTAGAAACTGATTGTATGAGGTGGGGGCATGTTGTAAACACTAGTTCAAGGGTGTTAGATTTTCTTGTAGGTTCATTGACTAGCTGTATGAGGTTGAACTCATGCACGATTTCTAACATTGCTTCATTTAGTTACTTTGTATATTGGGGTTTTTGTCTTATTGCATGCTTTTCCCATTTGATGTCTGGCAAGTTAAAATCCCCACAGAGAATGATATGTGGGTTGTTTCTCATCGATTTGTGAATTATCGCAAGGGATTTGTGAAGTTGTTTTAATGTTTCTATTCCACTTGAAGGTTGATGATAAAAACTGCCCACGAGCAGGTGACTTTGTTCTAGATAAACTTTCGACCATACAATTTCGCAATTTGTATCTGCTTCTTTTACAGCAGGCAGGGTGTCTTTTTTAACAGCTATAAGTACACCTCCCTGGCCAAGTGACCAATCTTTCCTGTATGGTAGTGGATCAAGGTAATTACTGTTAAAGATCGTATTGCTATTGATATTTTCGTCTAAATGTGTTACGGTTGCTGTTATAATATCTGGTTTGTGAGTTTCTCTAATTTGTTCAAGTTTTAGTCTCTTGTCAAAGCTTATTAGACTATGACAATTTATGATCATAATTCTAAGGTGGCGTTTTTATACACCTCCGTTGGAGGTGTACAAAAACGCACAGTTTTTATACACCTCCATTGGAGGATACACCGTCAACGGAGGTGCATAAAAACACTACGTAATTCTAATAGTATTTTAATTTTCAGTCTTTTTTATTTGCTGTAGTTATTGATGATGATGCTGTTGTATTGGAGGGGTGTTTTGCTTTTGTTGATCTGAAATTTGGATAGGCAAAGAATTGTCATTTTCATCACTGGTGATGATGCTGCTGTTGTTATTCTTGTTTTCTCTAGCTGGTGTTGGTGTTGATATCGCTGTGATTGCTACATTTTTCACCATTTATAAATATTGCTGAAGAAGGTATATTTGTTGTAACATATTTCTGGCATTGGTTGTTATTTATCGGAGTGACAGACATCAGCTCACTTAATGTTTTGTTGACACTCGCATTAATAAATTTTGTGTTATTGCGATCGTGTGTTTTGTCAATGGCAAGCTGTATTTGTGTCAGTGTAGCCGGCGGGTCTGTGCATCATGATTGAACAATTGGTCGGTGTCCAATTAATGTTTGTATTGGCCTTTGTTTATTTTTACCTCTGCGATTGCCTCTTGGTTTATAAAAATAGGGTTTGTGTCAATATAAACAGTGTCCGTTGATTAAAACTCTATTGGTAATGGCAAGGTTGTAACATGTAAGATCGATAAAAGTAAAATGTCCTTGTTAAACATATCGAAATACTTAAAAGTTGTTTTATAAAAATGGATAAAATATACACCTGGATACAGAAGATTCACAATAACACCATTATAAAATCCATAAAAAAGAAATAAGTATATCTAGGGGAATTTCATAAAAGAGTAGAGCACACAAACACAGCTACCATGCAAGATGCGTTACACTGCAAAATGTAGATGATCATCAAGATACCAAGAAAAGTCAGTTAAGTTTAGAAATTAGAGACAAGTTGATAATCATTAATAAAGATGTGATAATGATAATAATATTAATATTACTTAATATTGCTTAATTTCTACAGAACACTTGAAGAAGAGTATGATCTCAGTTGAGCAGTATTTTTATGTAAGTTTGTTTCACATTTTATGATTTAAGTTAATATCTAAGATTTATTTTTATTTGGTTTGTAAAGATAAAACATTGAAAGTCAACTTCCCTTCTTTATTATTCTTTACTTTTCATGATTCCTTTCCATCTCTCTTTATTTCATTTTTCTAAAAGCATGTTTTATACTCTCGTGACCTTTTTTGTAATTTTTAGCAATAACGTGACACAAAGGTTTGTAAGGTATATTTTAGTTTAGACTTGTAAGAGCAAGACTTAAAGCATTTATTTTGTCAATATTTTCCAATACAATTGTCTTCCATAAAATAAGATTTGTCAGAGACACAATCGTCAGTGACTGTAGTGGATGAAATTTTATTCATTTTTATTTTTAAAGATTCCGCCAAGACCATGGCTGGCATGTTGTGTATCTGTAAATTATAGAATCAAATAACCGCTTTATGTTAGATTTTTTCTTAGAAATCAAGGCCTATATTCCTAGTGGATTGATTCCCCCCCCGATTAATTCAATAAAAAGTGATTTGGATTATATGTTTGTTACTGTACCTTTTGTACTTTAACTCAGGAACCTTTCAGGCTCATTATCAATAAGTGTTAATTATTTTAAAATTTGTCACCTAAGCAAATTTTCTAACATAATAAAGTTATCAATCTCTTAGTGTGAATTATTTTTTTACATCAATTGGTTTTAATTAACAAAAGGGTTGAAACACGTCTTAGTTGAGAACTGCTCAGAGCATCATATCAAATCTGATCCCTTTCACTGACACACACACACACACACACACACACACACACACACACACACACACACACACACACACACACTGTTGGGAGATTCAACAACACATAGATGTCAACAAACTAACAATTTATATCTCCTTCACATCACTACTGCCATCAACCATCTCCTTGTTCGCTCTTCCATATTTCCCCTCCATAGCACCACATCACACTTTACTTTTACTCAACAATCCATTCAGAACTGATACACACACAAACACTCTCTCACACACTCAAACACACCCACTTGCACAATCAAACACCTACTCACGTACATATACATACACACAGCATCAGTGACATTTTTATTCCACAGGACTGGTTGCCAAGACGAACCATTATGTACTTAAATAGCAGGTAGCCATGCTGTTATTGTGCAAGTTTTTTTGTGTTTTTTTGGTGTGGGAACTGAGGACCCTCCCAAACACTAGACTGGAAGATGCACGTACGAACTTCAGATATAGACAGTAGGTTTGTCATCTCATCCTATAAAGAAAAAATAGCAAGCCGCTTCAAAATACTTGATGTGCACAAAGAAATGTGATCCAACCAGATCGTGCTATTGGGTGTTGTCTTCCATACAGAATGACAACATTTTTTTCATGATAGATTGCTGCTCTATAGGTAAATGGATTTGAAGTGTCTTGAATACTTTTACTGAATTTATGACTAAGTGAGAATGTATATGATGTTTAAACATGAAATAATATCGGGTTTGAGATATGAAGTGGTGTTGTAATTAATTCCTTTCTTTTGTTTCCTCACAGAGACTTCAGCAGGATTTTCAACAAAAAATTCACAAGTTAGAATGTGGTTTAATACCGGATGGTTTAAAGAATATGGGGAAAGGTATATGCTTGATTAGATAATTAGAATAAGACTTTGTCACTTCAAGGAAGTAAGATGACTAGGTTCCTAATAGAATCAGGATAGCTTACTCTACAGGCACCCCATGCCCAGAACAATTTGTGATACAAACCAACATAGTTTTTTTTTTAAAAACCCTCTATGACACATGTTCACATTAATTGTTGTCGAATTGATCGAACGTTCAAAGTGAAATTATTTTATTTTCGGACAAAGCTTGTAATCTTGGTATATATTTTGATTCTAACCTGTCTATGAAAAACATATTTCTTTGTAAAATTCTTCTATAATTATGAAAATTGCCCAATTTTCAAACATTTTAACCCAAAAGTCTATTCAAATACTGGTGTCTTCTTTTATCTTTTTTAGACTTGAGTATTATAATTCATTACTCTTTAATCTGCCCGATAATCTCTCAAAGAAAATACAGCTTTTACAAAATTGAACTGCATAAATTGTTTAGAGGAAGAAAAGAGAGAACACATAGACATATTTTTAAAAATGAACTTCACTGCTTGCCTATTGAGGTACGTATTTAATATAATATTGCAATGTATTACTTCAACTATTACTACTACTACTACTACTACTACTACTACTACTACTACTACGACTACTACTACTACTACTACTACTACTACTACTACTGCTAATAATAATAATCATAATCATAATAATAATAATAATACTTTATGAATTTGTCTTAAGGTCCTGAGGAGATTCGAAGTCAGATTGAGGGACATCTAGCAGAAAGTGAAAAGTTAGCAGCTGATGCATTAGACAGGTAAATAAATGGGGAATGATAATCCAACTTTAAAGTAATAGTGTGATGTTTATCATGTTATGATGTTATCATTTTTGTTGTCATTATTATTATTATTATTGATTTTACTAACTTTGATTTGTTGATTGGAAATATTATATTCATGTATGATTTGCTTAAAAATAAACCTTTGAATTGAATCGTTTCAAAGTTAAACCTTGTTTGAGTTTAAAGCACATTGTCTAAATTCTACATTTACTAGGAAGATTAATTCATTTTGTCACATACAATGCAGGACAGAAATCTCAAACAAGTTGGGACCAGGCCTGTTTGTTCGAGACATGTGTATTTTGCAAAGAATATGAAGAAGACTGTGAGGTAGGGGGAAAGGGGGAGGGGGGATAAACATGAGTTGTTTTGGCGAGGTCCCATTATAATGAAGTGTAGTGTTAAGTGCGTCTTGTTTCATTCAATAACAGAGATGAAGTAATGTTCCCCTTTACGTGTGCTATAATAATAAGACAAAGCCAGCACATCCCATTATTGATTACACACTCAGCTTTAGTTGACTTAAAGCCAAAAATCCGGTATCTGATCCCTACAACTCCTCACTTATCTCTCTCGTGCCTCTCTTCTCACCCCATTCACAAATCACTTCTTTGATTCAAATACAGTAACAGTAACAGCTTCAAGTCATAATTGCTTTGATAGTGCTAGCCCCCACTGGTACTGCTACACATTAGAGTGAGACATCGAATCGGACACTGGTTAAACATAATTCACACTTACCCCCCTCCCCTTTATACAAATGCTCAATCTACACACACACACACACACACACACACACACGCTTAATACTTTAACTAATGCATTTAAGGCAACAAAGATAGGGATGACAGTTCTCAGTTCTGTTCAACACAAACATTAGGCAAAATAATTTTATCAACAAATGCGAAAGTTAAGGTCCATTTTGTTAAGAGGTTTCCTTGTTAGCCTCTGATAGAGTTTGATATTTTCGTGTTGCCAGTACTATGAAAATAGAGGGATTAAAACGGGAATTTTGCATGTGTTGGAGATTGCAGTGATTTCAAGTTTTCCGTGTTTGAGATTTTCGTGCTGCACTCTACATACATATACAAATATAACACACACATGCATCCCCCCCCCCCCCCCCCCAAAAGGATGGAAAATAAAATTAAAATACCAGAATTGAAGAAGTGTAAAGCCAAGACACAGACATAAATAAATATAAAACAAAAATTTTACAATTTTCATATGTGTGCAGTTATGAAATATCTTACCATGCATGATGGAACATCAATCCATCTGAATTAAACGTTGCCCATTCGATAAGCTAAGAAATATTATTATTATATTTCCAGAGAATTTGCCATCTTATTGTTGTATGTTGTTCTTATAGCAAACCAAATTAAACAAAAGTTTATTAACTATCCTTTTTTCTATTTTCTTGTTTTGTAACACTCACTTTCCTCATTCATATATGGTTTTTAAACAATTGATCAAAGAAAATGTAAGCAACATAAGATCATTGATGTGCAAAAATATCTTGGTATGCAGTGACATCCATAAAACACGAAGTAAACTGAAGAGCAAAAGCAGATTAGATGACAAGAAAGATAAACAAAACATAACTTTTCTATCAGTTATAGTATTGGTAAATTTACTTTCTGGGACAATTAAGAGGATTATTGCACTCTTTCGAATAACTTGTTCCCAATATACATGCTCTCAAATTAGTGTGGTGATTGAGAACTCGATCAGAATTTCAAATTATTCATTATGTAGATTAACAATAACTTAAAAAGTCATCAAAACAGTCTTATCTTTTATAATCATTTATCGTTGTGACCAAAATTTCTAACCTCTCTTTCATTACACAGATACCTGACCAATAATATCCCAGCATTGGATTTTCTTCCTGTCACAGTGTCGGTCTACTGTAATGACAAACGGATACGACTGCAAAACATTGTTTTTAAACCCACAGACAAGTAAATAAATCACACACTCACACATACACACACACACACACACACAGACACACACGCACACATACACACACACACAAGACAATAAATTGATTGTCATAAGAATTAGCTCCTAGTGGCAAAAACGATTGCACTGACTTCATCTCCCTCATTCTCTCTTTGATATTGTCTTTTATTAACTTTTGTGTAGATATTTTTATGCTCAATTTTATTTGTCTTCCACCGAAAATGACTCAATATTTCTAATGTAATTTGTAAACTCACATTCATGTTCGGACAGACTCTCTTTTATATTTTATGATTAAATATTGCTTTTGGCCATACAATTATATTGTCCAGGTGAGTCTGTGAACTGTGATATTTTTCGTAGATTGAGTCCTGTAGAGGGACTGTTTTTGATAGTCATTCACTCCTGTTTAATCTTTAACCCTGTAACATCCGTTAAGGATTTTTAGTCCAAGTATTTTATCACCATTATTAAAAAAACAAACGCATTGTTATTTGTATTTCAAACAGTATTAAACATTTCTTTCTCAGGATGTTAGATGTGAGGACAAAGATAGAGGAAGGCATACAGCACAACAATGATGAGATCACTGAATGGATTGAGGAAGGAGGGACGATTTTACTTATGAAGTGAGGATAAGAGTGATAAAGCCTTGGGTAATTTTGCATTTTGGCTGGCGTCCTGTGATACAAGATTGTCTTGCAGTTTTAATTTGTCCATCATGCCATATGTCCTATTTTGTCTAGTGTACTAGTTTATGGATAATATGTCAGTAATTTAATAGAGAAACTGATTGTTTACCATTGTTTGTTAGATTTATATTGAAAGAAATATAGTATAGTTGTCCATTTTGTCAAATACCACAGGAAAATGCCGTTTGGCACTCCCTCAATATATCACCTTCAATAGCTTGAATAAAGACCCATTAAAAAAAAAAGGAACAAAGATTTTGGGTGTACAAAATGTGTAATTTGAGATATTAATATTTTGTTCTGCTATGAAATGTGAAGTTTTAATTCATTTTAACACCCTTAAGTTGAATTGGCTTCATTAGACGATGACTTTTATATCTATTCATTCCCTTGCTCGCTCATTACATGGAATTTTAAAAATCGGATTTACTTGACGTAATGCTTACAAGTGTTTTATAGTCATTATGGTATTTTAAAAAAGTTTTTAATGGTATCCTATATGTGTAAATTATATGGTATTCATCTAACTCCAAATTAACATTATGCATTTTAAATGAGAGTTCCTAATGTATATAATCATTTAATTATTATTACACAGATATAATCATGATTTGCAGACATAGGAAACAATTCACTAAATAGCCATATGGTATATCAATTATGATTTAGTACATATATTGGGGACAATTGATTAAATACCCATACCATATATTTATAATGTTTTATGTACATAAATATGAGACAATTCATTAAATTTCAATAAGGTATAGTAATCATTATTTATGTTTATATAAATTGGAAACATTAAATTCAATATTCATACAGCTACAGTGTATATTAATATTTTATTTTATTACACGAATTACAAAAGGGGATAACTTTGTGCAAATACACACTTACATTTTTCTCTCTTTAAGTCCATTATCCAAGATGGATCACTACAATGTAGATGACCTCATGTTTTCTGTTGCCAACCGTGATGATGTAAGCTTACTGTCTTGGAATTCACAACCAGTCCTGCAGAACTTCATGGTATGATAAAAACTGGAGTGCCGATTGATGATAATCTGAAAAAAAAAGACATATTGAACTTTCAAATGGCAATGAAACATATATATAATATATTACGCTATACCTCCTAAGTACACAATATTCGTGTACAGTCTTTAAAAAATATATAGATAAAATTGAACCATGTTTAATTAGTCTCCTTATTTAATTTGTATTTTCAAATTTGTATGTCATTGAAAAAAAACTTACTCGTGGTTCTGCTTCTTAATGAAATAGTTAATATTGAAAAGTTAGAAATTGTATTTTTTGTTGTCATCTTGTCAATGTGATCATAACTGGTTTATCATGCCACAAAACACGCAGCATACAATCACACAATACATACATGTGCCTTGTAGTTTATAATTGATAATTTGCACT
>NC_088361.1:55986927-56004427 GCF_034508935.2 Berghia stephanieae | reverse complement strand
ATGCATCGTTTTTATAATACCTACATTATTTTTGTTTTTATTGATTTTCAAAGTTCATCACTTCTGAAACATCAAAATTGACCCATTTTTGGACTTTTGACCCACTTTTACGCAAAATTTATCACATGCTAAAAATCATTCAAAAATGTTTACAAATAAAGGAAGAGTTACAAAATATATATAGCAAAAGCACAAACAGTAACAGAAAAAAACGCATTAAAAGTTTCAGGCACAGGAAACTCAGACAAGATCATGCATTCATGCGTGTCCTACCTCAAAATGACCCTGCTTGATATGTAGGCCCTCCCTTTTCAACCTCTTTTTCTTGCCATGCCTTTTCTCTGGCTTCAGAACATTTTTTTCCTCTGGGTGGGGTTCCTGACCTCCCATAGTGGACAGGGAGGTACATACTGTGTCTTCTATCCCCCTATGTCTGTTTTCCAACATGTTTTCTGTCGTTGTCTTGGAATGAGATTACTTGGTTTTGTCCAGGCCCTGGCCGGATACCCTGGCTGGGAGGGAAACAGTCAAATGTATAGTTAGTTTTGAGAGATGATATTTTTTTCCTTGTAAATCATATCTTTGTTATGCACTATATTATGTTTTGTTTATGTATTATATATGATTTGTAAACATTTGAGTGTATTCCTCTTGGTAGGGACCTGTGCTTGTGTCTGGATGAAACTTAGGTGATCTCAAACTAAGTACACTGATAGTGTGCTCTTGGAATCTACAACTGTTGCCTATTTGAACCAATTTCCCTATGTCTGCCTTATTCTTGGATGCTTTAATTATAATTCTAAAACTTTTTATTGTCCCATTTTCTTCCTTTTTACTGGCGTTGATATGACCTTCATGTATTGCAAGGCCGTAAAACCCTTATAAAGATAAAAACAAACAAACGTTTTTTCCTCCTGTTTTGCCATGTCTGATGATCTCGACTCAGATGTGTCCAGTCTGTGATGCTTTCTGACTGCCGCAAATTTGTGGCCATACATTCCAGTCTCAAACCCACACAACTATTTCAACTCCCTGATGACTTCAGGTCCGCTGTTTAACTTTGCAGCTGCCGAGATGACAGCAAACTCCACTCTTTTTAAAGAATGAAAGTTCTTGGAAGATCTGGACCACACAGAATGATGGAAACTTTCATTTGGGTTCTATGTGGCTTTTCACTCACATCTCCTCAGCAGCGCATCTGATGTCAGTCTGGTGTACACTGGCCCTATGTACTTGTGGAGTCTTTCCTGGTCCAGGGGAATGTGGACTCTTTTCTTGTGTCTAGTTGGGTGTCCTTCCATTGCTCTCTTGTAAAAGCACCATGAGTCTGTTCCAGGTACATGTGCTGTGGGAAGTCATCAGTGGAGTAACCATGGAAGATGCTGGCAAGAATGGCTCTCTTCATCTGTTCTGCCAAAGACTCCCTGCGGATTGCTCTTGAATAATATATTTGAAGTTTTTGGATTGTCTCCGCAGTGAGGCAACCATACCCTCTCCCACCAAGAGTAATTCCATTCTTGCTACAATTGGACTCAAGATTTCGGAGGGCTGTCCCTAAGCGCTTTCCAACATGATTGAGACAATCCTCTTTTTTCAATGATGATGTCTTCACCATACGGCTTTAGCTGCACTATCCTGTTGAAAGCTTTGGAATCGCCATCGCTGACAATGGTTGTGTACTGCACCTTGAACCTTTCCTCAGATCTCCCCCAAAGAACTTCCGCAATCTTCACCTCCATCATGCAGGATGTTCCATCAAAATTAATCAAGCACTGCCCTGATGCCACATGGGTCTTTCTTTTATTTGTCATATCTCTGGATTTTTCCTCCTGATCCATTCACCAGTTTTGGCACACTCTTGACAGTATAAACTTGTCACATCGGCGTCTATGACTAATCCAGTGAGGACATCAATCACACTCCCAATTCCTATGAGGGATTGTGACCTCTCGTGAGCCATGACCCATCGTATGACACACTGATGTCCCCAATATCGTCATCATCAACATGCAAGCAGTATTGCCGAGCATAATTGTGCCTGATAATGACTGCCACCTTGGAGAATATTTCTTTGCCCATATTTTTTTTTGGCATATATCCTTTTTGCCGCGTTCTCGAATGTCTTCTGGTGGAATCCAGGCATGTCCATAAACTTGTAAAAGTTTTTGAAGCTGTAAGCTCCCATTCCAGTAAGAAGAGCAGCCATTGCTGACATCTCATTTACAACAAAAGGCTTTGGCTTGCTTGTTGAGTTCATGTTCCTCCTCGACGTATAGTAGGTCAACACTACCTCATTGCAGGTGAACAAACATTCATTTTGATAGAAAATCCATTCTGGTTGACTGTACGGAGGTCCAATCCCCCCTCCCTATGACAAATGGGACAGCAGACATCTTTTAACAAATGAGAAAGCTGACCCATCTCCACAATTGTCCTCTGGCAATAAAATGTTTGTTTGACATCACCATGATATTCTTGATGTAATTTTAATTTTTTGGCACTGGAGGTGGAAGGCGTTGAGGGAGTTGGGTCCATCAAGTTTGAAGGAGTACAGGGACTCTCTCTCTCTCTCTCTCTCTCTCTCTCTCTCTCTCTCTCTCTCTCTCTCTCTCCCCCTCTCTCTCTCTCTTTCTCTCTCTCTATCTATCTATATCTCTCTCTCGCTATCGTTCTCAAGTGCATAACAACCCTCTCGCCCATTCTTTTACAACCAATACTCAATCTAGCTCGACAGCAACTGCGTTCATATAATGTAGAGACTTCAGCGCTTTTTCATTTTGCATCATGTTACGAAGGAGTGACAAATTCTAACTATAAAAATTCACAATAATATTACGCTTACCTCCTGTTCCCATCTTGTTCAAGCTGCTGATTTTGCATGTCGTGCAATTCGAGTCTTTCTAGGCATACTTGTTGCGTATGTGTTGGTACTTTTCACAAGTGAAGAAAAATGCAGTTGAAAACAAAAAATTTATGTCTCCAGGAAGAAGAAAAATCACAAACAGGAGAACAACAATGTTTATATACGACGCATGCGAAGGTGAGGTCAAAGCATGAACTTTGACTCGCCCGCTAACCACTCAGAAAGCAGTATCAGGTCATGTTATCATCAAATATTTTGATCAGCCAATGGGAACGGCGCTAGCAAGGCAAAGGTCACAGCAATCACTCACGATTTTACTAGAACGTCTATATCAGGGTCACCATGCAAAAGCATAGGGAAAAAAATATGGGTATTTGTTTGATCTTTGGCTGAGGAACGAAAGATTTCATTGATGTTGTTACTTGTACATCACCACTATTAAAGGTCATGTTTACTCAAGTTTGTTGAAGCGCAGGTTGTTTTGGGGCAGCCAAACCTCTTCAGATCCTCAATTTGTTAATAAGTGTACAGTATAATGCAGGGGACCTTTCCATGTTGCCTGATAATTTATCTTATAAGAGATAGGGAATGTTGAAGTTCAGCCACTGCAGAAACTTAGTCTGCAAAATTCGCTTCGGGTCATCTGCCCCTTTATCCAACCTAGCTTTCACATTGTAGACCTGTTTCTTGTTTCTGGGTCCATCCATCTCATTACCAGTTGCTTAAACACCATGGATTGGCATGGAGGCACCTTTAGGAACTGAAGACTTTAATACCACTAGATCTATACCCACTCTTTTGTGCATTGCTCCATGACTATATCAATCAAAGGTTGGATTTGTTAACATTGAAAACTTTTAACTCTTTCAGCCCTGGGACTGACTAAGCAGTCAGATCCACTGAATGCCACGTTTTGAAGCAAGTTACCACACACAAAGGTTTTCCACATGGCTCACACCAGTAAATCATTTCCTTTCTTTTTATTGTTGACTGCTGGTCTCCAGTGCAGCGGCGTTTCGCAGAAGAACATACAGCGCATTTACAGGATGGGTGCTCCTTTGGAGAGATGAAGCTGAGATAGTGTTGTTCAGTCAACCGGGAAGATGTTGGTCTTTGGATATTGGTTCCCGGCAGCCAGATGACGGTGATTTTTTTTCACCCCTCTTTTGACGATAGTCCGCAGCCATTTCGTGCCAAGTTGGAGAAGGAAGTCTTGCAATGGCATTCGAGGACGATTGTTACTGGCAGCACATTTGTTGTAGAGGATTTGGCTCTGGATGACTGTTAGCTTGAAAATGTGAGAGAAAACTTTTTTCCACCACTTGACAGTTTTGCGACGTTGAGGGGAGTACGCAAGAAGCTCGTCACTTTTGTCTACGCTGCGCATATTGAGAAAACAGTCCTGTACCGATGTTGGCTTTTCCTTGACGGATGAGGCTGTGGCAACTGTGACATTTACCGTAGGGTTATGGATGATTGTGAGGAGGTGGACAGGTTTTTTGTTATTCATTTCAAAGCCAGAAGCTGTCCTCGACGTCGGTAGTCAGAGAGTCCTCATTCCAAATTGTTCTGAATGAGATCTTTCGGCATGCCAGCCCGATTTGACCGGACAGTACCGACACTCATTGTGCTCCTGTCCACTAACTTGTTCGCTAACTCAGGGCACGAATAATAGTTATCCGTGTAGAGGACATGTCCTTTGTCAAGTAGTGGCTGCATCAGACGCATGCAAACCTCTACTGGCCGATTACTAATTGTCGGGTCGCCACAGTAAATCTCGAAGTCCAACACGTTGCATAAACATATGTATACATCTACTAATGAATAAAGGTGTTGAATAATATGGCATTGGAACAAAAACAATGGTCTCTATATATCCCATTATCCCATTTGCTAGTGAGAGTGTTTTTGGGTGGTTTTTTTTTCCTACCTTTTTTTATTTATTTGTATTTACAGCAAAACAGCAAATGTCAATTACTAATTATACTGATATTGAAACATATATTTACACTATGTACATTTTCTACTTTATATGTTTTACTGGATTTCTAAATTGTTTCGGCCGAATGCCATTTCTTGAAGCATTCTTTTGGATGTAAGTGCAGATGACCGTCACAGCCTTCACAGATGTAATTGGTGCGACATTTTTTTTGTGGTGTGCTGCAAACTTGGCATCTTCTGTCCTTATTTGTGTTAACTATCATGTGTTGTACACCCAAATGTTTGATTGTGTTTTTGACGCGGTCTATCAACTGGACAAGGACCCAATAGCATGCGTTGAGTAGGGGTGTGCTGGGCTGAAAGCTGAGTGAAGTCGTCGATCAGCAACAGCTTGAACTCCTTTAGTGGCATCAGTTTTTCTCCTTCTGGACGAGTTTGCTTGAAAATAACATGTGTATTCACACATAGAATTTCCATAATCCAATGGTAGATTTTTTTCCACCATTTTTTTGTTCGCTGGTTGTGCAGACCATAGTAGCCAATATTTTGATCCGCTTTGTCACATCCATTCATATTGGCATTGTAGTCATCAATGACTCGCGGTTTAGTCTTTACTTTTCTTACTACAGAATCTGTGTTGGTCTGGGTGGAAACTATGATCACAGGCTTCTTCGCTTTCTTATCTATCCAAGCTGTGCAAATAATTTTAATTTCTTCACTATGCCATTGTTGTCTTTCGCCAAACTTCATTTGGAGCGTTTTCAAAACCTGTGGGAAGCCTTTCTCCCAGACTGGAGTGTCCCTGTGAAATTGAAGCCTCTATTCAGCAGATGCTCTCCCGACGGATTATCACCTTGTTGTGGTGGGAGGGCTTGAGTATTTGAACCTCGGACCTCCAATAAGAGAAAAAAGGAGAGAGATCAGACGAAGAGTAATCCACCGGCCCTCCAGGAATGGGGGTTGAGCGTAGGGCTAACAACCCACCTCATAAAAAGCAAACTGTTACAGAAACAGAAACCAGACGTAAATCCACAACCGGCAGCAGCAGAGAAGCGGACCAGAATACTGGCTTCATGACGGTAGGAGGTCAAAGCCGAAAGGACGCCCCCGACCAGATTGAAAGCGGGGAAGACCCAAAGACACCCGGCGAAGGACCATGGAGAAAGAAATAAAGGAAGCAGGCTTGTCCTGGAATACAGCCACGGCAAAAGCAGCCGATCGCAAAAAATGGAGATGTCTGGTGGATGCCCTATGTGCGTCAAGGCCCGAAGAGGATTAAGTAAGTAAGTATTCAACAGATGGTCGATCAAAAGTCGTGTAGTATACCAATGATCAGCGTAAATATGGTGTCCAGTTCCAACGACAGAGAGGAGAGTGTCAAATATTATTACTGAGTTTCCACCCTGAGAGCAGAGCTGCCAACCCCATCTGTTGAGAATGTGTACAATGGGACCTCAAAATGGGGGAGATTTCATAAAAATGGGTACAATCCTGAAATCGACGGAAACTAACATTTGGTTGTTTGGGTCGGCTACACAGGCATGCACAATGACTTTTTCATCTAAATTACATTTCTTCTGAAGATATTCAACCCCTGATTTGAAATTTGACACAACAAATTTGTAGAATTTGTCTTGTTGCTCTACATCTAGGCCTTTCTCCACTAATTTTCTACATTTGTAGCCCACATCAATGTCAGAATTTAGAAGCAAGTTTGACTTCTTGGAAGCATCAATTGTTAAGAGGTCAGTATCCTTTATTGCCTGGGGTTTCAGAAATCGTGTGCAAAGCTCCTTGCTAACAGACATCATAATACATATAATCATAAGAAAACTGAAGTGACTCTGTACACTTAAAATGGGTACATTCTTGGGGGAAATGCGTACAAGCGTACAATCGCTGAAAATGCGTACAATTCCGCATTTGTTGCGGTAGGTTGGCAGCTCTGTGAGAGTCAGTGTCAGTGGTAGGGTCGTGTGAAGTGTTAGTGCCATAATATGTCAGGACATTCAATACATATCCAGTGATGCTGTCCACCAAACCAAAGCTTTCTATGTGGTATTTCTTTGGTTTGCCTGCGTTGTATTGCTTATATTTCCATCGCCCTTTCCAGCTAATGATCATCTCGTCAATTGAAAGATTCTCAGAGGGTACAAAAACATCACTAAATTTGGAAACCAAAAAGTTCACAAAAGGTTCAATTTTTGCTTTACCTTCAGCATCAGGGGAAGAAACATGTAGCATTGAACAATACAACATAACAAAACGGTCAAAACTAAACATGTTTTTAAAAAATGGAGTGAATAGGGCCTGATGAGTACTGTAATAGTCTGTCAATGCTCCTCTCTTGTCAATTCCCATTGTCATCATAACAGCCAGGAATTTCATCAGCTCGTACATATCCAGTGGATACCACCTCTGGAGATGTGTTTTTTCTCTTCCTCGAGCTTGTGTCTGTGCCAATCTGTGATCAACCAATTCATTTACTGACTCGATGAGGGTGACAGCCACATCTGAAGTAAAGATACTTTGGTAGCAGTCTAGAGCTGAAGCACTGATAGGTATAATAGGTGACACACCAGTTGGCCTTCGATTTTTAGTGTCCAAGAGTGTGTTTTGATTTTTAGTGTCCACAATCAACTCATCTGCAATTCTTGCCCAATTGTTTCCATCTGTTTGTGGGTCAGTTGGTATATCTAGGCGAGGTCTTTTTGTCCTATTTGTTTGTGACGATCCCAATCCTAATGACACGCCCACTTCTGAGTCACCACTCGCACTAGCAACCACTCTAATGGGCGCAGAAACCTCTTCATCATCACTAGAATCTACTTCAAACTCAGAATCAGTTTCAAATAATCGCTCTCATCAGAGTCAAGTTGACTGTAAATTTGTAAAGCTTTCTCAGCAGAAAAACGCTTAGGAGGCCTACCACTACTCGTACTAGGTTGATCCGCCCTGTTGGATTTCCAGGAAAAAACACCACAACAAAAACAATCAGAGTTTATCCAAAAAAAACCAAGAGAAAATGACGGTAACGATCCACAATCTAAACAATTTTCGAAAGGAAAGTGTCATTGGAAGTGAAAGTGAAAATAGGAGGCTTGGGGATGAAGCTAGTTTTATTATAGTTTCGAATTAAATTATGAGGTCAGTCGGACGATGCTGTCGTCCGACAACATAAACGAGAAAAGCTATCGGACGCTGGCATTGTCCGGAAACATAAAAAGAGTTAACACGTTTCATTCTTATTTCTATTATCGAACACATAGCTTAGAAGACAACATCAATGACTAAAAAAAATTTATTCAACTCACCTTGTTCGCATGTTTCTTGATTCAACATCAAGTTCGCTTGCTTTAGAAATTTTGCACAACAAAAGCCATCAGCAGCATGTTGAACACAGGCTATCGAATGATCTTGCCACTACAAAAATTGTGGGCTCTTCTCTACTTCATGCCCATGGTTTGCCTTGTTTTTCTTTTTCCTTCATCCAATGATGGACATTTTGACATTTTCCAAGGTATCATCGAAAGAAGTATGTTTTTGTTTTCGTAAGTGATGAGGATTGATTGATTAAGAGATGTCAGATGAGGTTACATTGTAGGGTGTTTCACAGTTGTGAGAAACGGAAACTAGGGTAGAATTAGGATGTAAACAATATTGGAGGTGTGGCCAGAAGTTTCGAGTTTTAGTGTTTCTGTTTGGTTGAATGATTATAATGAACTTTGTAAAAAAAAAAAAAAACTCACCTGCCGCATTATGCGGTTTGCGAAAAAACGTCAACTTCGCACAGAAATATGTGCGGTTAAAATATATTTTTCTGAAAAAACAAAACAAAAAAACATAACTGTATAGTACAAAGTGATCCTCATACTGACAATAATATATATATATATATATATATATTATAAACAATAAACCATTTGAAAAGGATTTGGGCGCATAACCGGTTTTGCTATGGAACCCTCATTTTGTCTCTTTAATATTCCTGGTGCCTGTTAACAGCTGCCACTTGCTCTCATAGGCTCTCCTTTTTTTTAACTCCAAATCTTTGAATTCAGTAAATTTTTTATAATAATTAGGGAGGGGGGGGGGGGGGGGGGGGAAGAGGGTGAAATGGCCAAGCTGCTTAAGGCATATTGTGACCCGTAGGGGAGTCCCATTTCAGGCATTTTTGTTTTTTCCTCAGGCAAGATTATTAACCCCCATTTGCTGACTTCGGACAACAAGGGTATTTTGTGCATCAGACATTTGTTTCATGGATTATCTATATTCCTTCATGGATTGAAGGGCGAAATTTTAATTTTTAAATGATAATTCATTAATCTTTTTTCACTGATAAATGTTAAATTCTTGTATGTTCTTGTATTCACATTTATCTAATTGAACAATTCCCTTGAAATCCTTTTAATTTGTGTTACTTAAGATATATGTGAGGTCAAAGCATGATAGGTTTGTTTTTTTTCTTCTTTTGTCAAGTATGAATTATTCAGTTGCTCATTCACAATGAATGCTGGATTATATATGATTTTAGCTTGTTTGCATTCATGATACTGTGGAAAATAATTCCTTGGAACCAGGTCTAGCCTGCAATTTTATTCATTATACCCACTCTCGACACTGCTGGAGTCATTTTATTGTAATGCTGTCATACAAACCTGACTTTTATTGTTGTTCTGAAAGAATTACAGTATTTTGCATCTTAGTCATCAGTCAAATAACAGCAGGGGATGGGAATGAAAGAGGTTGAGTAGTGGAATGATTGTATTAACTAAATTACAGTGATTTGATAACAGTTTGTCTGATTTAAAACTTTATTCTGTGATAAGACTTTATTTCCTTTCCCAATTAAATTGTTACTCCTTAATAATTTTAGCTGAATGAAGGTATATATTTTATTTGTCTCTACATACAATGTCTTTCACAATATGATTTCTCTTAATAATGTCTGAAGTTTTATGCTTCTCTTTTGCTTCCTCTGCTCTTCCCTTGTATTTCTTTGCTGATACATATTTGATATTCATTATCAAATATAACCATGAATAATCGCGATTACATTTGGAAAACCTAACTTTGAGTGCTGTTGTCAGCATCTCACTGTTTTCTTAAGCAAAAACTTTTTAATATCCAGTTGATGTCTGGGTAACCTCCATCCTTTCTTGAGAGAGTCCCGAAAGGAAAATTTCCCTTGACGATAAATAAATGGAATCTTAATTGAGTTTTACTCACTAACTTGATGAAAAAGGCAATTTTACACTCTGCAGTCCATTTTATATTGTATATATGTCATAATGACATTTTCTCTCAACTTTGTAGGATTGATGGAAAATAATCAGTTCAACTTAAATATTACACTGTTATAATAATAATTAAATCCTCCTCCTCCTGCTCCTCTTCATCGTCATCATCATCATCATCATCATCATCATTATCATCCTCTACTATCTATCTTTAGTATTGTTTAATAAAATGAATGATTTAATCCCTATATGAATACGACTTCCTTTATTCAGTTTTTGTCGCCATTCTTAAATTTTGATTTTCTTTAACAACAACAGCAAACAGTCTAGAGATCTAGACAGACTTAGAACCTAGGATATTTGAAAGAATCAGGTCAGATAGCGCTAGAATACCAATGCTACCCTTTGTATAGGACACTAGTCTATTGCAATGTACTTTCAGACAGATCTTACAGACTGGGCTACTCAATCACTGCTGTTTGCGAATGCTCTACCGACTGGGCTCATGTATATGAAGGGAAGGAGATAATAAAAGAAAGGAGTACATGAGAGACATTGTCACAATTGTTTGGGTATGTGTTAAAGATTTGTATCATAAGAGCATTTTCATTCGCTCAAGGCGCTTTAAATGATCAATTCAATCAATCAATCAATCAATCAATCATCAATTTCTCTCTTTCTGTTCCCTCTCTCTCTCTCTCTCTCTCTCTCTCTCTCTCTCTCTCTCTCTCACTCTCTCTCTCTCTCTCTCTCTCTCTCTCTCTCTCTCTCTCTCTCTCGGTGGGGATCCTGACCTCCCATAGTGGGCAGGGAGGTACTTGTTGAGTCTTCTATCCACCTATATCTGTTTTCCAATTGCTTTCTGCCTTCGTCTTGGAATGAGATTACTTAGTTTTGTCCTGACACTGGCCGGAGCCCTTGGCTGGGAGGGAAACAGTTGAATGTATAGTAATAGTTTTGGGAGTTTTCCCCTTGTATATCACCTCTCTGTACTGTACTGTTATTTTTATTTTTTTATTTTTAACATGTGATTTGTAAACATTTGAGTGTTTTCCTCTAAGTGGGATCTTGTGCTGGTGTCTGGGTGAGACTTTTGGGTAATCTCAAACTTAGTACACTGATAGTATGCTCTTGGAACCTACATCTGTTCCCTATTTGTACCATTCCCCTTTGTGATAGTTTTTCCTCAAGTCCTTTTAATGGTACATCTAGAATGTTTTTATTTTCCAATTTTCTTCCTTTTTTAATGGCGCTGATATGACCTAAATGTGTTGCAAGCGCCGTAAAACCCGTAAAAACAAACAAACAACATCTCTCTCTCTCTCTCTCTCTCTCTCTCTCTCTCTCTCTCTCTCTCTCTCTCTCTCTCTCTCTCTCTCTCTGTGTGTGTTATAAAAATGTTATTTCACGTTCATGTTCATCCTTCAGCCCTAGACTATTCTAAATTAAACACAATTTGGAAAATTGCACAAGAATCACAAAGTAAAAAGGTAATATTTTAGTCTAGATTTGAAGGTGTCTAATTTGTCAGTTTGTTATGTTTAGATAGAGAATTCCATTACTTATGTGCCGAGTAGAAAAATGATTGCCAATTTTATAAGATGCATTGGGCTTGTACTGTCGTTACTTGAGCAAAGATGGTTCGGAGTATTTTGTTTTCAGTAAATTGATAAGGTTAAGTGGTCTTTGTTCTTGGAGGATTTTAATTGTAATTCTTTTTTGGTCAGGCAGCCAATGAAGGTGGATGACAGAGGTATTGCATTTTTCTTTTTCCTCGTAAATAGTTGAACATCACTATTTTGAACATGTTGCAAGCTGTTGATTATTTTCTGAGATTTCATAAAAGGGAATTACAATCATCAAGTTTGGGCAACACAAAAGCAAGAAGAGTGGCGATGTCAAGGGAACAGAGATGTCCAATTTTACCTATCTTATGTATTTCGATGTACATTGATTCCATTATGTTGTTGACCTGCTTGGACATAGACAGCTCCGAGTCGATATAGACTCCGAGATTCTTTACTGATGCCGAAAATTCAATAATACACCGCCCAACATTCATCTATTTCACATTTACATAATTTAAGTGCTGGGTCTCGCAGCCAAAAGTGCTTCAGTATTCTCATTTAGTTTCTGTCCGTTCTTATCCATCCATATTTTAATCTTGAGATGTACCTCTTGAAGTTGTCCACGAACAATGACAGGTCATTAACCGATGCTGAACTATACTGATGCACAAAAAAAAAGTGACACACCATTTTAAATATCTTGATTTTTTTTTACATCTCTGTTTGAAAAGATCTCATCACGGTTGAAGAATGATAAATAATCACATCAACATTTTATTTTTAATAATGGAATGTGTACGTTCGAGGCGCAAAAGTTTAAAACAAACCATTTGCCATGTGAACTTGATCGGTTGCGGTGATCTGAACAAAACTGTGTTGTTAAGTTGTGCTCACCATGGGTATAAAAAGGCCACAAAACAAAAACGAAACTCTTATTCATTCATATTCAACGTATACAAGATTCTTAGATTAAAGGAACAACGGCATTTACGGGCCCTTTGCATATGTCACAAAGACAGATTGCAAGACCGCTAAATTGTTTGCACACAACAATAAGCCGCCTGAGGTCATTTCAAAATCCGTAATAATCAACACTCGACAGAAAAAGAATCTCTACAGCTGTAGGCGAACACGTCTGGAAATTAAAAGATTCCAACACCAGCCATAACATCATATAGGACATCATCTCAAAGCAGAAAAGCTATTCAGTGAAAACAGAAAGATGCAATCTATGTCTGGAGGGAAAATTTCATATTGTTAAGAACCCACAAAAGGCTACACTAAACAGACAAAAAATATTTAACACGTACCCACACAGAAAAAAAAACAAACATCTGCTATCATCAGTCTGCTTTTCACCTCAATAACCTCACACAACAATTATCCCCAAACCACCCCTCCCCCCTCTTTGCACATCAAACACACACCTACGTATACATGTATATACACACAAACACATAAGCACAAATTAGCATCCTTGGTGAGATTCCTGACCTCCCATAGTGGGCAGGAAGGCACTTATATTGTGTCTTCTATCCCCTTATATCTGTTTTACAATTTGCTTTCTACCTTTGCCTTGGAATGAGATTACTTGGTTTTGCCCTGGCCGTAGTGCTTGTCTGGGAGGAAACAGTCAAATGCATAGTTATTATTTTGGGAAATGATATTTTTTTCATTGGAAATCTGTTATGTATTTTTATATTTTCTTTTTTGAATGTACAATGTAAGTATTTGAGTGTGTTCCACTTAGTGGGATCGTGTACTGGTGTCTGGATGAGCCATTTAGGTGATCTCAAACTAAGTACATTGATAGTGTGCTCTTGGAATCTACATCTGTTCCCTATTTTGAACCATTCCCCTTTGTCTTACTTTTTCCTCAATTTCTTTTCATTGTACATCTAGAATATTTTCACTATCCAATTTTTTTCCTTTTTACTGGCGCTGATATTATGACCTAGTGTTTCAAGCGCCGTAAAACTCTTAAAAACAAACAATAAAAACAACAAATTAGCATCTACCCTTACACCAAGCACATATTTTTCACATCCTGCTCCTACTTATGTCATTTGTTTCTAATTTTCTTTTGGTACAACTAGATACAAACAACTGGGTGTCATCAGCATATTGGTGGTAGGATAGGCCAACATTCCTGATTACTTTTGAAAGAGAATGTATGTAGAGAACAAAAAGCACAGGCCCAAGAACTGGCCCCCGTGGGACACCACATTCCAAAGGACTTTGATCGGACTTCAAACTATTTACAACTACATGTTGACGTCTATCTACTAAATAAGATTTAACCCAACCGAGTGCAGTACCGGAAATGCCGAAAGTTATTTCTAAACGTTCTCACAGTAGGTTGCGATCGATAGTGTCAAAAGCTGATGATAAATCAAGAAAGTTAAGATGTGTGCAAGAACCCTTATCGATGAGTTGAAGATTATTTACAACCCGGACAAGAGCAGTTTCGGTCGAGTGGTTTTCTCTGTAGGCAGACTGAAAGATTTCTTCCATGGAATTTATATTAAGGTGAGCTAGAAGTTGCTTTGGGACCAGCTTTTCAAGAATTTTTTATAAAAATGGAAGGGTTAGAGACAGGACGGAAGTTTTTTTTTGTTTTTTTTTATGTTTTGGTTTTTGTTTTGTTTTTTCTTTGTCAAGATTGGCTTTTTTCAATAAGGGTTTAACGTATGTAGATATCAGGCACGACACACTACTTTAATATGTAATAACGCTTAGGGATTATTTATGACCGAGGTACATACATATTAGCATACCTCGTTTGTGCCCGATGTGTTCTCATTCACAGGTCTGATACCAAATTGTCGTGGGTTTATTGTTACAATGGAAATACGAAGACGAAAATAAGAATGCCATTGATAAAAATCGTACCAACATTATATTTGATTTTGACGAATCGTGTAACATGACATTGGATATTATTGTATTATACAGATCAATTATTTTTTATTTTAAATTCTCGAATGTACACGTTGGACATGCCAAATAAATGCATATAGAGTTAATTATACTACGAATGTTGAATATAACAAGATATGAAGTGAATAGAAAAGTGCCAGAAGACAACAGAGAATAAAAATTTTTTCGCGGCGGTGGTGGGGTTTGAACCTGCGACCTTATTGGTACGACAACTCCGCCTGGCAGGTGAGAGCGTGGCTCTACCGTGTGAGCTATCCACGAACACTAAAATATTCGTTTCAAACTCAAAGTCATTACTAGATCCCTCTCTCACCCACTTCTTGAGATCGCCGATTCGTTCGTACACCACCATCGCGAATAATTTTGACCAGCAGTTAAGCTTAATAGCCAACATTCTCAACACAAACATATAACATAGAAACGATTGAGACATTGAGTATGCTCCGGTGTATGGGGTGAATTTTAATTCAGAAAAGTGAGTGGAGCAGGCACTTATGTTGGCAACAACAAGATATGAAGTGAATAGAAAAGTGCCAGAAGACAACAGAGAATAAAAAATTTTTCGCGGCGATGGTGGGGTTTGAACCTCCGACCTTATTGGTACGACAACTCCGCCTGGCAGGTGAGAGCGTGGCTCTACCGTGTGAGCTATCCACGAACACTAAAATATTCGTTTCAAACTCAAAGTCATTACTAGATCCCTCTCTCACCCACTTCTTGAGATCGCCGATTCGTTCGTACACCACCTTCGCGAATAATTTTGACCAGCAGTTAAGCTTAATAGCCAACATTCTCAACACAAACATATAACATAGAAACGATTGAGACATTGAGTATGCTCCGGTGTATGGGGTGAATTTTAATTCAGAAAAGTGAGTGGAGCAGGCACTTATGTTGGTAACAACAAGATATGAAGTGAATAGAAAAGTGCCAGAAGACAACAGAGAATAAAAATTTTTTCGCGGCGGTGGTGGGTTTGAACCTGCGACCTTATTGGTACGACAACTCCGCCTGGCAGGTGAGAGCGTGGCTCTACCGTGTGAGCTATCCACGAACACTAAAATATTCGTTTCAAACTCAAAGTCATTACTAGATCCCTCTCTCACCCACTTCTTGAGATCGCCGATTCGTTCGTACACCACCATCGCGAATAATTTTGACCAGCAGTTAAGCTTAATAGCCAATATTCTCAACACAAACATATAACATAGAAACGATTGAGACATTGAGTATGCTCCGGTGTATGGGGTGAATTTTAATTCAGAAAAGTGAGTGGAGCAGGCACTTATGTTGGTAACAACAAGATATGAAGTGAATAGAAAAGTGCCAGAAGACAATAGAGAATAAAAATTTTTATTCTCTGTTGTCTTCTGGCACTTTTCTATTCACTTCATATCTTGTTGTTACCAACATAAGTGCCTGCTCCACTCACTTTTCTGAATTAAAATTCACCCCATACACCGGAGCATACTCAATGTCTCAATCGTTTCTATGTTATATGTTTGTGTTGAGAATGTTGGCTATTAAGCTTAACTGCTGGTCAAAATTATTCGCGATGGTGGTGTACGAACGAATCGGCGATCTCAAGAAGTGGGTGAGAGAGGGATCTAGTAATGACTTTGAGTTTGAAACGAATATTTTAGTGTTCGTGGATAGCTCACACGGTAGAGCCACGCTCTCACCTGCCAGGCGGAGTTGTCGTACCAATAAGGTCGCAGGTTCAAACCCCACCACCGCCGCGAAAAAAATTTTTATTCTCTGTTGTCTTCTGGCACTTTTCTATTCACTTCATATCTTGTTGTTACCAACATAAGTGCCTGCTCCACTCACTTTTCTGAATGTTGAATATGGCACTTATTTATGTATAAGACATTTAGTTCTATCAATTAATTGACGTTTAATACTATTTATATAATTAATAAATTGCATAAATATATGCATAAAATTACACAGAGCATTTAAAGATTTTTAGAACTTATTAGCTCTAAACGATACGATACTTTTTCAAACAAAACGCAAATTATCGTCCATTCCATAACGTTTGGAATGAACCCCATACTAGCGTTTTCGGTTATCAGATCTGCAAATAATATGAGCACGTCGTTTGTTATCCATCTGTGTTTTGTTGGGGTGATTTAGATTAGAACATTTATATAGCGTAATATCCACTAAACCTGCTTAAAGCCAACAGCAACACTTAACATATAGGGTGGGACATGCCGCATGTTAGGCGACAGAGGCAACGCTGTTAAAGGCTAGGCACTTAATTTACACATGAGTAGGGTGAAAAATGTGAATAAAGATCCTTTTCTAGAGATCCAGCTATGCGCCCCTCAGAGCGAGTCTCAAACTCTGACCATCTGATCCGAAGGGGTGAGTCATACCACTAGATCGCATAGCCGCACAGATGCTGATAATTGAATTACCGTAAGAGATATATATTTTTTAACTAAGAACAAGTAAAACGTTTCTACAAGTACGAAAGACTGAAATTTCATTATATCTGGATTTTTTTTTTTTTTTTTTTTTTTTTTTTTTTTTTTTAATTATTTTTTTTTAATCTTTAATTTGAAACTCACTTTTCGGCATCAGATTCATCCAGACTAAACACTGCTTTGAGGTGATGAGTCACATGTGTTACCTTTGTGGTCAGGGAAATTTCATTTGATTCTCTCTGGATAGGGATTAGTATGGCGTTTTTCTTAAAAGTCAATGTATTGGTGTGTGATAAAGGATCAGTAGTGAATTGTGTAACTTTTAGACTTTCAAGACCAAAGAAAACCAATCTATCAAAATCACACTAATGCTTCATTCCCCTAACCTCTCTCTCTCTCTCTCTCTCTCTCTCTCTCTCTCTCTCTCTCTCTCTCTCTCTATCTATCTATCTATCTATCTATCTATCTATCTCTCTATCTATCTCTCTCTCTATCTAATTATCTAATTATCTA
>NC_088361.1:55981927-55984427 GCF_034508935.2 Berghia stephanieae | reverse complement strand
TACATACATACATACATACATACATACATACATACATACATACATACATACACACCCATCCATACATACGTACATACATACATACATACATACATACATACATACATACATACATACATACATACATACATACATACATACATACAAACATACATACATACATACGTACATACATACATACATACATAAATACATACATACGTACTTACGTACATACATAAATACATATATACATACATACATATTTATACATACATACATACATACATACATACATACATACATACATACATACATACATACATACATACATACATACATACATACATACATACATACATACATACATACATACATACATACATAAATACATACATACACACACACCCATCCATCCATCCATACATACATACATACATCCATCCATCCATCCATACATACATACATACATACATACATACATACATACATACATACATACATACATACATACATACATACATACATACATACATACATACATACATACATATCAAAATTGTTTATTTCAGGAAATATACATGATAATGTAACAAGGGTAACATATTCATTGACATAATACCATTTCCTAAAATAATGTACAATGTATAGAGCTGGAGTATTAATTTGAACAGTGAAGTTTCAGACTCTTCCACAGAATGTCCCAGAGGTAATAATGATATTATTGTTGATGACGATGATAATGATGATGATGACGATGATGACGATGATGAAGATGTAGTAAGGCGATAGGTCGCCAGTCGTCGGCGTTGTCCTTGTTCCCATTATTTTTTGGTACCAGTGTTATGATACTGTGTTTCCAGTCTGGGGGGACTTTTTGATATTTTAAACAGGTGTTAAAGATGGCCGTAAAAATTGGTGCCAGTTTGTTTATATTTTGTTTTATATATAGGTGACACCGTCTGCCCCTGGTGACTTTTCATTAGGTAATTTTTTTCACACAGCTTGTGAGTTCGTCGATTGTAAACTCACTTGTTGATGGTGTCCATGCGGGAGGGGGGATAGTGACATCATCGGACCAGGGTGTGTCACTAATGTTTATATTGTTTCGTTGACATTTTTCTTTATAGATAGAATGCGCTTGGCCAAGGAGTTCACAACATTGCCATCCGGAAGTATAAAGGACCAACACACAAACTCTGTGTAACCATGAACATTTATAGTCAGGTTAATACAGTTTAGTGAGAACAACTCACAAACGCGGATGGCAAAAACAATAACAAAGACCTGAGTTACGTCATCTGCATACTATCTATAGGCAGTCTCTACTGTGTTGATATCTATCTCACAACTTGAGTGTGTTTGTTTACATCCGTTTCTATAGCTTTTCGTTGGTGGTTTACGAATATTGCTGTGAGTTCTTGTCATGTCACCTCTTTTTCCTCCTGTGCTCTTGGTGTGTTGTTTTGGATAAGGGAGGGCATAATGGAGGACTTTATATCTATTATTTTTATTTCGATGTATTTTAATAGAGCTTCACAATTGTTGATCGGGTCTTTTATAATTTTTTTCATCTGGGAATTTTGTTAAGATTCGTTTGCAGTAGCGGAGAAATTCAATGCTAAACGGCTGTCCATTATCGGGTCTTTGGATTTGGAATGTGTTGTTTTTGATGAAAACACTGTGCAGTGTTGAAAATAATTTTATCCATTTCGATGGGTTGGAGTGACAAAAAGTTGGTTTAATTTTAATGGGTTGTGTAGATATAGTATGTCTGAACATACCTTCTTGTTGTATAAACTTATTCCAAGAAGAATTACTGGTCGGTTCATGCTGATACTGGAGCCAATAAGAAATGTCAAACAAATCACAATCACTATTTCCGCCATTCACAACACGTTTTACAACATTGTAACCATTCTGTCCGACGTCTAGTCGAATTTTACCACTTTTGATACACTCCTTGGCAAGAAATCTGATCCTTGTCACAAGTCCTATACTCCTTCTAGACATTGTCTGTGTTTACGAGGACAGCTACCACGGATGATGGATACAAGAGACGGTAGATCTAGAGACTGCGAGAGACCCGACTGACCTGTCCGCCATCTTGAACATACATACATACATACATACATACATATCAAAATTGTTTATTTCAGGAAATATACATGATAATGTAACAAGGGTAACATATTCATTGACATAATACCATTTCCTAAAATAATGTACAATGTATAGAGCTGGAGTATTAATTTGAACAATGAAGTTTCAGACTCTGCCACAGAATGTCTCAGAGGTAATAATGATTTTAGTGTTGATGACGATGATAATGATGATGAATACGATGATGACGATGATGAAGATGATGATGATGATGATGATGATGATGATGACGACGACGATGATGATGATGATGACAATGACGATGATGATGTCGGCGATGCTGACAATAACAGTGGTGGCCATGGCGGTGATGGAGAAGAGGACGATGAGAGTAACAACGGTAGCAATGATATTAATA
>NC_088361.1:55976927-55979427 GCF_034508935.2 Berghia stephanieae | reverse complement strand
ATAAGGATTTATTTCATTTGTGCTTTGAATTTGAAAGAAATCCAATGACAAGTCTCAGAGATCCAAACATACAAAGAGCGGCGCGTTTTTGTGTGTGACCACCTGATATAATATATTATATTCCCTAGGATTAAATCTGGCATAAATTGATTCAGTTTTGTGTTCTTACAGACGTTTACTTATTTGCAAGTCCGATAACCCAACAGACCAACGCAAATTATTGTTAATAAACAATGTTTTAAAAGCCCATAATTGCCATTTGTTTTCAGACCTGTAAATATGTGCATCTAGCTAGGTTCAACCTTTTTTCCTCTGAATATTCACCTTACTTTTTAAGTGTGACAGATCATGTGTAGCTAAGCCATCATTAAAAACATTTTTTTTTAATTTTAAGATTACAATATCAGTTTGTGTGGCTTTATTTGACTTAATTTAATTTGTTTCTACTCTTGGTCTGAAGACAATTTGCGAGTTGTTTTTTTTTTAAAGTTAAAACTAAATTTGGTGATGGATGGTTCACAACAGGAAAATTTGGGTTTTAAATTTTTTTATTTTTTTTATTTTGGTCTTCTACTTTTTTTACCATTCGAGCCATATTCTGCCTCGGGGACAAAGACATAGCAAATGCCATTTCTATGTATCTTTTTCGATTCATTGACGCAAACCATATAATCCACTCAGATCCTTATTCTCGTGTACTTTTTATGCATACAGAATACGATGATAATCAGAATCAGACTTTCAAATCAGCGTGTCTTCAATCTATAGAACCATCCGCTTTCCTTCCTTTCTGGCTGTGCGTAAGATGAGCTTAGAATTCTTTTGTCCTTTGTATTCAGCTGGATTTAATTGTGCCAGATAGAATTTCTCTTTTTATGATTTTATCATTTTTATGTTTTTGAATTTTCCCTATCATGTTTTTCTCAATAAGTAAAAGCTTTATGATAATGGCAATTGATTAAATATTTCATTTATATTTTCGAAAGTAATGTAGATATAGATGTAATGAGAATTGACACATTATACAAAGGAAATAATACTGCCAATATACATAATAATAATAATAATAATAATAAATAATAATAATAATAATAATAATAATAATAATAATATAATAATAATAATAATAATGAATTAATATTTTATTATTTATTATTATTATTATTATTATTATTATTATTATTATTATTATTATTATATAATATATTATTTAATAATAATAATAATAATAATAATAATAATAATAATAATATATAATAAATAATAATAATAATAATAATAATTATAATTATAATAATAATAATAATAATAATAATAATAATAATAATAATAATAATAATAATAATAATAATATAATAATAATAATAAAATAATATATAATATAATATAATAATAATAATAATATAATAATAATAATAATAATAATAAATAATAATAAATAATAATAATAATAATAATAATAATAATAATAATAATAATATATAATAATAATAATAATAATAATATAATAATAATATAATAATAATAATAATAATAATAATAATAATAATATATAATAATATAATAATAATATATAATATAATAATAATATATAATAATAATAATAATAATAATAATAAATAATAATAATAATAATAATAATAATAAATAATAATAAATAATAATAATAAATATAATAATAATAATATAATAACAGTAATAATATATAGAAATTAGAAATAAAAATAGGCTACAGCCCCTTCTTTTCAATAAAATTAATAACGAAAAGCTTCCCATACTTCAATCAAATAGAAAAGTTCATTTGTGATTACAAATGTTGTGATTCAGTTTGTCGAAGCAATCTGGTTGAGCTTAGTTTTCCATTGGTATATTATAATATAAACGTACATCCTAATTCCCAGGATAAAACATAAGGATAAAAGTAGTTGGCTCATTGGGGGTCTTTAGGATATTATAGGCCTATAACAAATGGTTTTTGTCAGATCAAACAGAAACAGCTAACCGACCATTGCTTGAAAGATAGATGTGTAAAAACATATACAACAAATTCGGCTCAATCCAGAATCAAAATGCTTCCTTTCATCTTGAGAAAAAATCACCAAAATAAATGAAAAGTGCTTTGATTGAATCAAAACCTTTAAAAAATGGATAAATTATTTTTATACAAAAACGTTGTTGATGATATGACAAGATACAATTTTATAGAACATTTTCCAGTTCCTACTGTTCTAAAATCTAATTCACTTTAAGTATAACATATTCTTATTCTATTGATTTTTAATCGTTGTCAGTGTTTTCTTGGATCACTTTTTATTTTTTTTAACTTAAGTTGCGTCAAAATGACATGACAAACTAAAGAAAAGGATTCATTCAAAACTTATTTTCAAAATTGAAACAGTCAGTTTTCTAAATGCTTGAATAGAGCAAAACATTCAATTTCCCAAATTATTCCCATCCAACTTCAAATTTTCAGCACTTTAGAATTTTGAAAATAAATGTA
>NC_088361.1:55936927-55964427 GCF_034508935.2 Berghia stephanieae | reverse complement strand
TAAACAGGGTATCAATTGATGTGTATTTATTTTCAAATATTATATGTCAGTAGGGATCTATTAATTATGGGTCCATTGGTAAACAAATAGATCAAAATGAAAAGCACTATATCTTGAATCTTTGTTTTTAAAAAAAATTAGAATCTCCTTTATGTTTTAAATTATTTGCAATGCCAAATATGATATTAAACTTGATGGAACATAATTCCGTTACCGACAATGTGGTGCTTTATTCACGACTTTGTTAAATTAAATTAAATTAAATTACGGCGATGGTTACTTGAGAACTGGGTGCACATTTTCCTTTAGCCTACGTGAACATACTTTGCAAGTCTTTTATAACCAAAAGCAATTATGGGCTTGATTGAACATTGTTGTAAATAGCATATTTTTGCGTGTGTTTGAAAGTAGTTTCATTACAGTGTACCCATTCACTTCGCCTTTAGCATATCCCAGAGAAAGAAAAGATAGTTTAGATCATGTAAACGAGGAAATGTTTTGACAAAGCTACAATGTGGAAATAAACAATATGTATTAATTATTTTATGTTTCCAGACTTGATGGACAACACGAATTATATAACTGACGTCTGCCTTCCATCGGATGCAAGACGAGAAAATGACCTGAATCGTTCAGTGAGAGGAAATTCCTTAAAATTTCTCTATGTCCAACCCAGACAAATCCTTGTATTGGCATCCTGAATACTCTGACAAAAACCCCCGCACATTTGAAACATTTTGGTCAGAAAACTCATCCGCTGGTTATCGATCGATTTTAATTAAAACGCTCGAGTTCAACATCGTTTAAGACCGAACAAATTTGTTCAATTTCCCATCCATATAAACTCGAGAGAGAGTATAAAGTCACAGGTTTGAGAGGTTTTTTTTTTTTGATAAGATGAGAGTCATTAATTGAGACAATTCTTTGCCTTGACCAAGGAACTGATGGGACAACAGACACAATCAGCTCTCCCATCTTTAATCGATCGTGCAGATCTACCAACTCGCTTTGGTCAATATTTTAAAGAAAAAACGGATGCCATCAGGAAAGAACTCTCATCTGAATCGATCCATACAACATTTGACAAGTTTCATGGTGATTCATTAACACATTTTTCAAAGATTACTGAAGCTGACTTATGTGATTGCATTATATCGTCTCCAACTAAAAGTTGTGATTTAGACCCCGTAAATACTGCCATTCTAAAAAAGTGCATTGATGTAATGTTAACACCATTTACATGTATTGTTAATAATTCGTTGCAGTCAGGTGCTGTACCAGACATTTACAAAGTTGCTCATGTCAAACCCCTTTTGAAAAAACCTGATCTCGATAAAGAGAACTTTAAAAACTATCGCCCTGTCTCTAATCTTCCTTTTCTCTCTAAGATCTTAGAAAAGCTTGTTTTGAAACAATTACTGTCTCATCTTAAAAATAATTGTCTTAAAGAAAATTTTCAGTCTGCTTATAGGCAACATCATTCGACGGAAAACACACTTGTTAAGGTTGTTAAGATCTCCTCTCGGTTATAGACAATGGTTCATGTTCTTTGCTGAATTTGCTTGACCTATCGTCTGATTTTGATACTATTGATCACAATCTTCTTCTCAAACGTCTTGAAATTACTTATGGCGTGTCTGGTGCAGCGCTTGATTGGTTTAGGTCATATTTGTTTAATCGTAAACAGATTATTATGATGGATGAATATAGATCTGAAGAAATCTGTCTTGATTGTGGGGTTCCCCAGGGTTCAGTACTTGGACCCGTTCTTTTTGTTCTGTACGTTGGCCCTCAGTCTAAAATCATCAGAAGTTTCGGTCTGTCTTACCATCAATACGCTGATGATACGGAATTGTACTGCGTTTCCAATACGAGAAATTTACAAGAAGTATCAGCCAATAGTAAAAATTGTATCCAAAGTGTTAAGAAATGGATGAATGAGAACAGACTGAAACTGAATGATGATAAGACGGAGGTGCTGTATGTGGGGAACAGGAAGTGGAAAAGTGAAACAGATTTGAAGTTGGGGGATGCCTCCATTCAAATTGTTGACACAGTGAAAAACCTTGGCACATTCTTAGACTCTGGACTGTCGATGGAGCATCAGGTTAATAATTTGGTTAGATCACTCTTTTTCCAACTAAAAAAGATTGCGTCCATTAGACTGTTCATATCTGAGGATGTGACCAAGCACCCGGTTGTGTCCCTCGTACTATCGAAATTGGATTGTTGTAATGCTCTGTTGTTTGGCGTTTCGCAATACAATCTGAGACGTCTTCAGATTGTCCAAAACAGCGCTGCCAGACTAGTATTCATGAAGCGTAGGTGCGATTCTGTCGGGCCTCTACTTCATGACCTGCATTGGCTGCCTGTTGCAAAAGGATTAAATTCAAAGCTTGTGTTTTAGTGTATCGTTGTCTTGAAGGTACTGCCCCTTCCTACCTTTCGGAACTAATTGAAAGATATTCAAAACCCCGCCCCTTACGTTCGGCCAGTGATTCCACAAAACTAGTTGTCCCTCGAATTCAGAAAAATGCTGGAATGAGATCCTTTTCTTATTTCGTACCCTCTATTTGGAACGCCTTACCGCAGAGCATTCGTGAAAAAGAATCTTTGTCTATTTTTAAACCTTCGCTTAAAACATATCTGTTTCGATTTTAGTAGATGGTATGAGAAGCAAGATAGGTTTGTTTGTGTTGTGTGTTGTGTTGTGTTGTGTGTGTGTGTGTGTGTGTGTGTGTGTGTGTGTGTGTGTGCTTGTGTGTGTAAATGATTATGTTTCAGCCAAAGTAATTTGTAATTTAAGCGCTTAGAGTCTGGTGTCTCGGAGTTATAGCGCTATATACGTTTTCATCATTATTATTATTATTATAATTATTATTATAATTATAATTATTATTATTATTATTATTATTATTATTATTATTATTATTATTATTATTATTATTATTATTATTATTATTTTTGTTATTATCATTATTATTATTATTATTATTATTATTATTATTATTATTATTATTATTATTATTATTATTAAAATCCATGAATACTTGAAGGAGGAGATTTCTCTAGCCAAAATAATTTTTTTTAAAAATGTTTTGTGTGTGGCTCAATATATGTTGGCTTTGACGACCTATGTATCTCTTGCCTTCCACCTGGCCTTTTACCAAATAGTAATCCACCATTTCAAATAACTAAAAATAACTAGAGCATTTATATAGTGCGATATCCACTAAACGTGCTCAAAGCGCTTTACAAGGAGTCAGAAACACGAAACATGTAGAATGAACAGGACACCTGTTAGGCGAACTTACATTTTTTTCCGACAGAGACAACGCTGTTAACGGCCAGGTACTCATTTTACACATGACTACGGTGAGGGAATGTGAGTAAAGAGCCTTTTCCAATGACTCAACTATGCGCCGAGCGAGGCTCGAACCCAGGACCTTCCGATCCGAAAGCGAGTGTCATACCACTAGACCACATAGCCGCAACAAAACCAATATCACAATTTCACAATTCTGGTTACTCAAAATTTACATTTAATTTAGGTACCTAGTTCATCCCGACTGATTAATGTTCACATATGTTAACGTCTGAAACAAATTAGATAAAGAAATCAAAGCCCATTCCTATTCAAGCAGGCTCATGAGTAGTAATAGTAACTGGATTCAATAGTCTGATGTCACGTCCGCCCAGAAACCAGCAGCTTGGTTCTAAACAAAGGAAATCGGTACTTTTTATTCTTCATGCTGGCTAGAACGTTTTCACATGTCATGTGATCAGAATGTATAAAAGTCAAAACATGATCAGATTTATATTTTTCTCCTCTGGATACACTTTTATGCTCGTGGGAGAAGTATCATAAGAGCGTCCGCCATTGTTCCGATAGTTTAGAACCAGTTACTACATGCGTGATAACGAGGGAAGTGACGTCACGACTCTTGAAGCATATTGCGATTGTGTTACCTTTTGTCTGTGTATGTTTAGGGCCTTAGAGCACATTGTGGGTCTGCGCGCTATTCTGTTTTATATTGTAATAATTCCGTTTTGAGAGGGAAGATCGGAACTTGCCACATTATATTTGCTTTACAAATTAATGATAAAAAAAAGGAATTTCCTTCGAGGAGTCTATTTAATGTTTAAAAAAAATATGTGGCACATCGCCATAAAACGGTTTTATGTCGGGGTAAACCAGATATCAAATAAGGATTTTAACGTTGAAATGATCAGAGATGTGGACTTTAGTTTGTGTCAGTTATAAAAATTGCATTCATTACCCTGAATAATACAAAAACGTAACTCTCTCCTCACCGACAACATTCTGAATCCCCCCCCCCCCCCCCCAGGACCCCCCCCCCTAAAAAAAAGGCCTACTGACCCAACATAAAATTGATTTGCAAAGCTCTATTTCAAAAGGAATAAGTACCTACACCTTAACTAATTTTGTTCACAAAAACTGCCTCTAAAAGACAAGAGTTTTTTTGGTCATAACAATAATTAATAGAATCTGAATGAAAAAAAAACAACTGTTGTATCATAACAATATGTGACGTTTTTCCTATGATTGGTAAGGAGAGGGTCTAAACCAAGTCTCAAATTTTGACGATAAATTCACTTTTCTATCATCTAAACAACCCCGACATAATACCGTTTCGAGGTGTTGGGTCACCTAATAATATTTATCATCTCTTCGATTTGCACACTGCATTAACAACTCATCTGGTTCACAGTAATACTGTAACGAGAGATAATATTGTAGCCTCCAACGGCTGTTAACCTTTTCCATTAAACCAACACGCCCTGCTAACAATCGGCCTGTGTAATGTTTGCCTCAGACTTGCTAACCCCAAAGAATTATTCGTAATATGAATTAAACTTAAGCACTCTGGATTAACAAGATTTTGTAATATTTTAACATGTCAAAAAGTTTACGTTTAACACCGTTATCATCATAATCTAGATAATCTAAAAGACAGCTCATTTGATTTATTAGGGTAATGCATTTGTCACATATCATGTCCATAAGTGAGCAACACAGTGAGCACTATTAAAAGGACAACAATCAAAAGCACGCATTTCATAAAAACAAATCACAACACAGAGATTCTAGTCCCGAATGGATTGGTTTTGGACATGGTAGCTGATGCATTCACTAAATAAAAAATTATGATATTGTTCACAGGAATTGTTATACAAAATTATGTACCTACATGTTGATGATTCGATGAATAGCCCCAGAGCACTCAATATTGATGTACTGAAACCTCGAAAACAAAAACGACCAAGATCAGATGTTTCTTGCTTTGAAAGTCATCCCTCCGTTTTAAAATTTAGCGATGCGAAATAAGGAAAAAAGCCATTATCAATTCAAGATCAGTTAAAGGGCGGTTTGGGACTTTTCTAAAACAAAATAATAATTAATTACCTATATTGGACGATTTTAATCATTCTGTATAGTCATTATAGATTAAATAGCAACATTTATTTGTGAAAAATATTATATGTGTTGATATCCGTTTTGCGACCTAATTTGGGGGGTCTGGCATAAAAAAAATCTAACAAATAAATAATAGTCTGTGATATCAATGTATGAGCATTTGACGCAGAAAAACCATGAATAGAATCTTCCAGTGTCCCCATCGGGATTTAAACCATGGCCCTCTAATATATACTTGCGTGACTTCTAACTACAACAGATAAACCAAATTGTATGCTTAAGTAAAAATAATGAGAAAGACTACCAATTTTTAAAATATTTGCACTTTGCAAAATTCTTACTAATCTATTCGCTCAATAAGTAAAATATCAGACTAATGATATCCATTTGAGTTGGGAAACGGAATTTGGTTCCAGCTCTCTATTCCTTTTTTATCCAAGTTGTGGAGAACCTGCAATATTTGCGGAAAAATAAAGGCCAATACGACAACAGGCACTCACCTATTTTTATGATTATACTACTGTACTATATTGTGGAAATTAACATAGATCGAGAAGACTCGTTTGAGCCATCAACTTTGAACAGTCCGGTTGGGCGGCCAAAGTAGACCTATCCACACCGGATTGGTATCGAATTGCTTTGGATTGGTGTTATAATGATTTGTGTGGTTTTGTTCGTTCTGTTCCCTTGTAGAAACCATCAACCCCCCCCCCCCAAGTGTTTATATATGTGTGTCCTCTTAATAGTATTCACTGTGTTGGTCACAACTAGGTGACCAAATATGTGATAAACGCATTTACCTAAATGTGGTATACTTTTTAGGCAGTATCAGACTATCAGTTTACAAAGATCAGAATCTTCGGCGGTACATTCAACATTTAGGCAACTTCAACTGCGGAAGGACCACTACTTGAAAATGACTCAAAATTTTTAATGTGCTTTGGTCAAATGGCAGCTCTTTGACGCAATCCATCACCTTGGCAGACGAATCGTTCAGTTTATTTACAGACCCATTAGCATGGCACACACACACACCGGTGGCTGGCGGTCGTGCCTTTGAGTTGCTGGGATAATATTAGCTTGTTATGACAAAGCCCATTGATTTGGTAATGCATGCAAAGATAATAAAATAACTCCCACTACATTTCTTGATCGTGTTGAAACTCGGGTTTTTGGTTACGAATACGTTTTGTCCAAATTATAAGGCCATGGCTCGGAGGAATAACATAAGTAGTTATTTGGAGCATTTCACAATAAAATAGCATCAATAATTTTGGGGGAATTTTTTTGAATCAGAAAAAAAATCTTGGCGTCTTCTTGAATAATAGCTAACTTGATTCCAATTTCATTCAGTTAGAGCTAACATTGACAAAGCGACATACTTGTAAACCAGTATATGAAACCCCTTATCTAAAAGTCAGTCAATTGTTTCAGAACATGTCCAAAGCTTTCAGAAGAAATTGAAAATTTATTTTACGAGGAAAGGTTACAATACTTAGCATCTCTAAAATAGAAAGGATGGAGGGGTGACCTTATACAAAATTGCCCATAATTTTGATCAAATTGACCACACTACACTTTTAAAGTACTTCCATGTAAAATTTACCCGCTGAGACAAATACACGTTTTTTATAACATAATTTTCTACAATTATTCGGTAAATTGTTTTTATTGTACTGACAGTTAATACATGGACAAGTTTGATATTTATAACCAAAGACTCCAAAACTATAGATCACTTTTATAAAATTAAAGCAATCGACAGGGAGCTCTAAAACATATAAGATTAGTGTCACGAACAAGTTATAATTGAATCTTGTATTTTTTTTTTTTGTTTGAGTAAGATGTTATTGATGATCATAGTTATGATTATATCAGAAAGTTTCAACCTGAACCTTTTATTTTATAACAGGGTATTTTAAGGCCTTTGACCTAAGCAACCCTTACGATGATATGCAATGGCATGTAATTCTATTTGGAATTGTTACTGAAGAAAAGCACGTCATAGTTATGATTATATCAGAAAGTTTCAACCTGAACCTTTTATTTTATAAGCCTAAGCAACCCTTACGATGATATGTAATGACATTTAATTCTATTTGGAATTGTTACTGAAGAAAAGCACGTGCTCTTACCTTTCAAAAAACATTTTTCTTATTTGATACCTTCTAATTTTAAAGTTTAACTTTGTCTCTTTGCACGGATGTACATCTGGGCACAATGAACAGGAAAAAAGTACAAATATTTTAAATCAAGTTTAACAGTTGTAGAAACTTATTACGATTATACAACGAATAACAGTCGTCTAGATTTGATGAAGACACGATCAACAGCAGAAAAAATAAATACGAGAAAAGCAAAGAGAAAACCGGTCAAAAGTTTACATAATATAGGGGTTAAGAATGAAACTCACATTTGCGCGCGTCGGTTGGAACGTCTGAGCAATAAAACAATATAATTCAGACGATGGTTTGGGCATTCATGGGAGAGATATAGATAATCAATTGAACAAACCTCAGCTGTCAACAGGAATCGTTGCGGTGTCCAAGTCGCTAAAGTGGGGATTATCAGTTTCACCTAATTAACCAGTTAACTGCCGTGCTCTGGAAAGACATGTATTTAAAAATCTGACCAGAAAATCCGATCTTCAAATATCGATCGATTTAAATGACTTAATCTTGGGAAAAAAAACCCTCTCAAACCTGGGACCTCCTGAGCTTTAGGTGATCAGTTAGCAAAAGGATTAAAGTGGCAGCGGCAGTTATTAATCTCAACTAAGCAAAATTTTGGGTTTCAGTGTCTGCTCGTACTCACACATCATCCTCTAAAGATAAAATTCGTTGCTAACTACGAGCTGGCTTTTCATTCGGACACATCTTTGGCGTTGTGGAATGGCTTGCTATCGATTACTTGTATTGCCTACTGGATTTAATATCGATTACTGCGTCCATCACGCACACAAAAATAGCAGAGCGCAGAAAAGAACGAGACGTTATCTCAAGGGTCACTCTTCTTTTGTCTTCCCAAATGATATTATTATGACTAACCTGTACATATTTACGAGTCCAATAACCCAACTTGTTATTGGGTAATTATTATCAATTTTAAAACTTCCAGAACTCAAATATTCTGTATTACAACAATTGTAGAATTAGGTCATGATTGCATTTTGTAATAATAATAATAATAACAATAATAACAACAACAATGATAATAATAATAATAATAATAATAATAATAATAATAATAATAATAATAATAATAATAATAATAATAATAATAATAATAATAATAATATTGCTAAAACATATATAACTCTGTAACTCGGAGACATCAGACTCAAAGCGCTTAAATTACAAATAATTGACTCTACTTGACTTATTGCCGATCGTCTCCTAATCTTCGGACTGGGACGCTTGGGCAGATTTTTCTAATTTGCTGAGTAAGTTCTTTTCACTGATGACGGTCTGTTGCTATGGATGTCAAGTGTCCTAAATCCTTTTTGCACATCAGTTACAAACTACTTTAGCTGAAACAAAACACACAGAAGCTTGAGCTTTTATATGGCGCAATATCCATTAAACGTGCTCAAAGCGCTTTACAAAAGGTCCCTGAAAAACATCAACACATAACATCTAGAACGAGGCATGACGCCTGTAAGACGATATTACAATTTTTTTTCCGACAGAGACAACGCTGATAACGGCCAGGTACTGATTTTACACACGTAAAATAAAAACGTGTACGGTGAGAGACTGTGAGTACAGAGCCTTTTCCAAGGACTCTGCTAACTTAGGAACTTCCGATCCAAAAGCGAGTGTCATACCACAAGTCTACATGGCCGCACACATATACACACACATATAGGACACACACACGCGCGCGCGCACACACACACACACACATACACACACCAGACCCAAAAATTCAAATATTGAAGAATAAATACAAAAACACCAGCCTGCTGGGCGTGTTACAAAACTTGGCCCTTCTATATTCTATGCACACGTAGGTTTTGACGTAGTGTTATTGGATACATCCGTGCATGCTGTTTGAAGCATAGGTACAGGTCCTGGGTCTCTGTCGTAAAACAATATTGTATTATCCCCTACAGGCGTCATGTCTTATCCTAGATGTTAAGGGTTGCTGTTGGCCAGAGACCCCTTGTAAAGCGCTTTGAGCACGTTTAGTGGATATTTTGCTATACAAACTCTCACCTTTTTATTATTATTATTCATAAACATTAGTTTCATTTTGATGTTTTAAAACTATTATCTATTAAAGAGGAATCATTTAAAACAATTTATAGTTTAATTCCACATTTAAGGACCCAATGGCTTAATTGTTTTTATCAACGCTTCTCTCTGGTGAGCGGAATTTATTTCAAGCAAAATTAATTTTAAATATAAATTAGAATATTTCAGAAAGGTGAGGATTTGAAAAACAAAGTCGCTTACGTCTGCAAAATATTTGATATTTGTCGAGACACCATTCTATTATGTTGTTTCTTACATTAAATCTTGGAATATCTATCATGTAGTTGATATTTTGACCGATCCAAATTTAAGAGAGCTCACAACTTGAAAGTCGAATGCTATTGTATTTTGAAAGTCATCGGTTGATAATTCAAATATATATTGAACTACAAATAAATAATGTATAAATAGATAGATAAATAAGTCGATAATTAATAAGACAAAAGACAGATCATTAAACAAAATGAGCTGAACTGAAAATGGAAAAAATACAAAGCAAAGAAAATTATAGACAATATGAATGAAATTCGACACTTAAACCCAAATCTGTAAACCAATCCATTGTAGAAAATTTAGATAGACGTACAAGTGAATTAAAGATTTAAGCCTCGAGTGTAATGTGTCTCGCTTCCCTTGTTTTTTTTCTTGTAATTTTAATTCAACATGTTTCTTTGCAGGAATAATCGATTTATCTCATCAAGAATGGTGAGAAGCAACGGAAAATGGATTTAAAAATCTGGCGAATTAGGAAAATAACCCAAACACACATATTCGGATGCACTGCAAGAAATAGAAGAAAAAGAAAGTGAGTGAGTGAATGTGAGAGATAGAGAGAGAGAGGAAGATATATATATATATATATATATATATATATATATATATATATATATATATATATATATATATATATATAAGAGAGAGAGAGAGAGAGAGAGAGAGAGAGAGAGAGAGAGGAGGGGAGAGTGCGAGAGAGAGAGAGAGAGAGAAAGAGAGAGAGAGAGAGAGAGAGAGAGAGAGAGAGAGAGAGAGAGAGAGACGTTAAATCAAGAAGTTGTCAGATAATTCTTTTTATTCTCTATGGTATTCTGGCATCTTTCTATTAACATCATTTTCTGTTACCATCAACTCCACTCATTTTTCTGAATTAATATTCACCCCAATATCGGAGCTTACTCAATGTCTCAATCGTCTCTATGTTATAAGCTTGTGTTGAGAACAGGGGTTTAGCATTACTGCTGGCTTGTAAACAAACTTCGCGGAAATGGTGTGTCTTGAACCCATGACCTCAAGAAAACTCAGGGAAAACACAACGTTTGAAACCACTTTTTATTTTTTAGAGTGGTGAATGGCGTCGACCGCATAGCGTGCCTCTCACGGCCAGACGGAGTTGTCGTATCAGTAAGGTCATGGGTTCGAGCGCAGCTTTCGTTAACTTACAGATAGAATGAAGATGACGTCACTCTGGTCTTTGTTATTGTTTTTGCCATCCACGTCTATGAGTAATTCTCACATAACTGTATTATCTAGCCTATAAAAGTTCATGGTTACACAAAGTTTTGTGTGTTGGTCCTTTCTACTTCCAGATGGCAATGTTGTGAGCTGCTTAGCCAAGCGCATACTATTTATAGCCTGACCGTAGCCATGTAAACTGACACTGACCAACAAGTCTTTGACCACTGAAGAAAACAAATTGTGAAGTGTATTCAAAAGTTCAACCTATGGAATTACTTGTTTCCTTGCGCTCTTCTAACGACAATTCAATAGACGCTACACAAACCTAAAAAATGACGTCAAAATAAAAGTCCCATTGGATTTCGGTGTCTGGCTATAAGTTAACGATGGCGACGGCCTGACCGTAGCCATCGCTGACACTGAAACCCAAAAAGATTGACATTTTGACGTCATTATTTGGTTTTTGCACCGCCTAGTGAGTTGTCATTAGTAGTGCTCATGGAAACAAGTGGTCCCATTGGTTAAACTATTTAATACAACTCACGATTTGTTTTCTTTTGTGGCCAAAGACTGGCATTTTGACGTCATTATTTGGTCAGTGTCAGCTGTAAGTTAACGATTGGCTATGGTTCGAGCCCCCAACGTCAGAAAAAAAAATTCTCTATTGTCTTCTGGCACTTTTCTACTCACTTCCTTTTCTGTTATGGTTACATATAGTTTTGTGTGTTGGGCCGTTATATTTCTGGATGTCAATGTTGTGACTAACTTAGACAAGCGCTCAGCATCTATAGATAGAATAAAGATGACGTCACTCAGGCCTTTCTTATTGTTTTTTGTCATCCACATTTATGAGTAATTCTCACTAAACTGTATTATTATTTACCAGACTATAAACTTTCAAGTCTACACATAGTTTTGTGTGTTGATCCGTTATATTTCCGATGGCAATGTTGTGAGCTTCTTAGCCAAGCGCATACTATCTATACTACCAACGGGTGGATGATAATGACCGCAAGAGTTTCTGGCATCAATTTGGTGTGTATCATGAGTGAGGCATTTCACACACATAACCCACATAAACTGGTCTGTGAATGGATCATTGCCAATTTCATAGGACTGATATTGCAAGTCGTACAGTACAAAATATCAGTTTGGTCCCTAATGGCCTACTCCCAGAATAAACAAAGAATTATGAAGCGTATTGAAGTTTGTATATTCGATTTAATAAAAAGATCATGCACCTACAGATGCGTGCTTTCATTCCATCTGTTTAACTCATACGAGTAACGCATAGAAAATATCGATACTGAACTTAAACCAAATTGATTTTTAAATGACTTACAGCAAACAAAATTACATTCAAACTGACAATGTAATTTAATCCGTTTCCGAGAGAGGTAAATATCACGTCCATTTTGTAAATAAATGTGCAGGATTTTCAGAAAGTCAATGATTTAAAATAAACAAAAAAAATCACGATTTTGTTAAAGCTGAAAAGAGATGAATTATTTCCGTAAAATATTTGAACACGAAATGTCAAACAATGTTGAAAACAGCATGTAAAGTGGATCAATAATAGACGCCTCTTTAGATTTGAAGTAGTGAACGCAGAGAGCATGTGCTGGAGTTAGATAAAGATCTGAATAAGTATGAATAAAATTTCCTTTATTCATCCCATAGGAAAAATTGTCTTTACGGTCTATTCTAAGGGAAGACTGGAATAACCCAGGGACCTTTTTCATGAACGCGGACTAGTCTCTGAATATCTCTGACTTAAGTCAAGGACTTGAAAAAAAATCGGATTTCGTGTGAGCTGACTAAGCAAGTCCCAGACTAACATTACGGAACCTTCGGACTAAGTTTGGCCAACTTTTATTCATTTGCTGAGGCAGGACTTCAAGTCTTAGTCTGAGACTAGTTACTAGGATTTCTACATCATAGCGTCTGCAAGGTAACAGCTATTTTTAGATTGAGCGCTTCGATTCGGAAGGAACGTACGTCGGTTACGAATGACAGAGGCAAAAAGTGTCCTATTGCTATTGACACTGGCTTTAAAAACTATAAGATAAGTGCAGAACGTCGAAAGTGCACATTTTTGTGAGTAAAAACTAAAAAGAAAACAATTTAATTTCATCGGCTCGCGAGTTGCTATTGACTCGTAATGAAGGGTTTGCGCCAAAGAACAAAAAAATTGGAAAGTATAGTGGAGACAAAAGTTATTCTGCTGGCATTGTAAATGGCTGAAATGATATGATTCATCATAACACACATTCTCTTTTGTTTGTTTCTTTGTTTGTTTTTGTTCAATTTGTTTGGGTTTCAATTAAACTTTCATGGGCCTAAATATATAATTGACAGTCGACATTGTAGTCTAACAGTCGAAAGTCAAGATCACGTGATTTGATTCAGCATGATAAAAGTAAGGTAAAATATGAAAATGAACGAAATATTATCTATACCTAATGTGTTGCTAGCTTTCTCTTTGGAAATCTTTTGCGTTGAAAGTATGAAGGCGGGTAACTTATCTGCCATCGTGTACTAGAGAGCGTGATGTTACCAGCACAAAACAGCCGAATTAGTCACCGTGCTGACAACGCCCAGGCAAGAGACCAGCTAGTCCGAGACTAGAAAACGTTAATGAAATCCGATTCTTTTATTTACTTGCTTCGCTTAGGCTAGTAAATAACTAAATCGAGCCCTCCTTCACTAAAAAGGCACCAGGAGTCACCAGCAGTGCAGCGCTGCAAACTGATCGAGGGAGAGACAACTTGCTCAAGGCCACAAAGTGCGGCGAGTTTTCGAACTCATATTGAAGCAAAGGCCGTACTGCTGAGCCACGCTGTCCGTGTAAGGAAAAAAGCCAGACAAAGTAGAAACAAATACAAGATGCCTAAAACTATTCCAAAAATTCATCTGTGAAGACTGATTTTTGGGGGATATCTTTTTTCTTTCATCTTTCTTTTCCGTGCTCAGTCGTCATTTACATATGACTCGGGTGGTGTTTTCTGTGTCAAATGCCTTACTCAATGAAACGATGCCGGTACTAGCATGTTGCAATCATTGTCTCTAATACGACCACTGAACACGTTAAGCAACCCTTGGCTTTTATTAGAGGGCGAGACACCCAACCGCTGATCCACCGACACTACGTGATAAATCTTTGGAAAGTGCATTGCATTTACACAGTTATAATCTGTTTCTTAGTTGTTGTTAGTAATTCTAGATCTGCCCCTTTCCACTTTCATTTTGACCTTTTGAATGCCGTACTCTGGAAAAACACGTATTTGGCCAGAAAAATATCGATCCATTTAATAATGATAATAATTAATATTATTATTTGATATAGATAGCGTCAGTATCCAAAAATAGTGCTCAGAGGTGCCAGACAATAATATTTTTTGTATTACACATGTTCATTCATGTGACTACAAAATCACTACAACAGTCACACATATCTTGTTCGAAGTTCACATAGAATCACGATAAGCAGAATGAAACAGATTAGTTTTTAAATGCCGTTTGAAGACTGGTAGACTTTCACAATGTCAGGATTTAGGTGGTAAAGAATTCCATACGATTGGAGCCTTAAATGCAAAACCACGGTTTAATTTACCATCATTTTGGAGAAAAAAAAACTTTCTAACCTGGTACCACTAGTTTTCTGGCCACATTTTTTAATACGTGTCTTTCCAGAGTGCTGCAGTTAAGTGTTTAAAGAGTAACCTTTGTTGTATTTATCTACTTGTTGTTTTCTACTTTCTACCTAACATTGCGTAATGATGATGGGATTCAAATCCATTAGGTTTTCATTTGAGAAAATAACTGACAATATAATACCGGATAGCATTAAAACACATTTCAATCTTGCGCAATCAACAAACAAAAATAGAATAAAAAAGAATAAACAAGCAACAAACAAACAATAACGAAAACAAGTTGGGGTTGTAATCAAAAACACATTATTTTATTATTTCTTTTTTATTTTGGAAATATCGAAAAGTATACCACATAAATGACGTTCTCTCTCTCTCTCTCTCTCTCTCTCTCTCTCTCTATATATATATATATATATATATATATATATATATATATATATAATATATATATATATATATCTTTCTATCAGGCTCTCTCTATTTATCCATCATTCTCTCTGTCTCACTCCTTTGTTTTCCTCTCTTTCTCTCTGTCTCTCTCTCTCTCTGTTTCTCTCTCTGTCTCTCTCTCTCTGTGTGTCTGTCTGTCTGTCTCTCTCTCTCTATCTCTCTCTTATATATATATATATATATATATATATATATATATATATATATATATATCACAAGCACATACACACACACACTCATTGACCATCTATCCATCCATCTATCTATCTATCTATCTATCTATCCTTCTATCTATCTGTCTGTCTATCTATCTGTCTATCTAACTATCTCTCTACCTACTAATTTATCTATCTTTCTATCTATCTATCCATTGGTCTATCTATCTATCTATCTATCTATCTATCTATCTATCTATCTATCTATCTATCTATCTATCTATATCTATCAATCCATCTATCTATCCATCTATATGTCTGTCTATCTATCAATCTCATTATCTCATTTACCCGCTCATTCGCTCGCTTTCTTAACAGCGTCTTCTTTCAACTTTCAATTCCTTCCATAGAGACACACTTAACATGTAAAAAAATATTATTTTCTCTCTCTCTCTCTCTCTCTCTCTCTCTCTCTCTCTCTCTCTCTCTCTCTCTCCCATCCTCTTTCTCTCTTTCGCACTGTTCTCTCCCGCCTCTCTCCCCTCACTCTTTCTCTCTCTCTTCATCCCTCTTTCATAATTCCCTCTCTCACTTCCTTCACTCTCATTCAATTATTCACCCTTATCTCTTCGCCTCCCCCCTCCTCTCTCACGCTTTTAGATCCACGTAGACCTGTTAGTTTTCGCATCCCTTCCCTCACAGTGCCTTCCATTTTCTCTGTCACCTTTCTTCTCATCTCATTTAAACACAAACGGATTTGTTTTCTCCGATAGTAATCACATTTCATGAATAATGAATATACAAAAATAGGCATTATAATGCGTGAATTACAGGAAAGGAAAGCTAGAAAATCTTTCTTTGAAAAATGATATGAATTATAATGATTTGAAAAACATAATTTAATCTGCATAGCACCTGCTGTGCATTTAAATATGAATAAATACAAACATTGACATAGCTATTTTAACGGATTCACCATCTTAAATGCGCTTCACATTGATTCATTTATTACCCCTAAATGTCATTGTAACTACATATATATTTCATACAGTAAAACTTGCCTGTCACACGCTGTTTTTGTACCATCATATTACAATATCGACCAGTGAGTCAGAATCAGAAAGTTTTGTTTTTTTTAAATTAAAAAGAAAATTTAAAAAATAAATCCCCAATTCAATTCCAAGATAATGTTTCATAAGAGATAACGCTATGGGATTTTCTTATATTTAGTAGAATTTATTGACAAACTGTACGATTTGGTGTTTTGACGAAGGTTGAAAAATGCAGTTGATGGCATTATCTTGTATATTGTTCTTGTTTGCTTGCGGCTAGGTGGTCATGTGGTATGACACTCGCTTTCAGATCGGAAGGTCTTGGGTTCGAGCCTCACTCGGCGCATAGTTGAGTCCTTGGAAAGGGCTCTTTACTCACATTATCTCACCTTACTCAGGTGTAAAATAAGTACCAGGCCGTCAACAACGTTGTCTTTGAAAAAAAATTGTAATATTGCCTAACAGGTGTCATGTCTCGTTCTACATGGTAGGTGTTGATGTTGGCCCGGGACCCCGTGTAAAGCGCTTTGAGTCTTTGAGTGGAAATTGCGCTATACAAAAATTCCATTTTCTTTGTGCTCACTTTTCACATTACATTTATTATTAACTAGAAGCTCAATCCGGAGTTACGTCAAAGTCAACATGAATATCAAGTCAAAGCTAAATATCAAAAGCGATCATTTATAGAGAGTTATATTCTTTTTCTTTATCTACAACTGGTAGATACAACTTTAATGTTTAAATAATTTTGAATTTAAACACTATTCCTTTTATCTCGTTTATTCCGATACAACATCACGATATTTTTGTAGTCTTGTCTATTCATCAATTCTGTCTTTACAATGGAATGTAACTGCATTAATTTAAATGTAAATTTAGAAGAAAACTGAAAAGACAAGGAATACAATAATATATGAACATCAAATACCGATTTTCCACAGTTTTCACCTGCAATTAGCCTCATAAAGTTATGTGTTACATCCCCCCCCCCCCCAATTGTTCTATGTAATAATGAACCAATGTAAATTTTACTGACAAGACTTCAATACATTATCTGCAACCTCATACATGGCAACAGTGACACCATACGCTTTCAAATGAATATAACTTTTTTGTGTTAATTTGTACCATTAACAAATGAAAGACAACGTTTTGGAAAATAAAATCCCGGTAGCTGTTAATAATACTTATTTTTTTCTATTATGATCTGTATTGAAGCTATGCGTTAAGGTAAAATACTCACAACATGCTCTAACCGGATATAACCTAATAACTCTGTGCTTAAACGTTTACAGTCTGGTAGATATAATTAAGTGAGGACTGATGATTAAAATGGCTGTCTAAAACAATAAAAAAGATCTGAGTTACGCTAATTTCGTTCTTTCTATAATATCATACTTGCTATGAATTTGTTTTATATAAAAGGCTACGTTTCTTTGGAATTGATATATTATCGCCTTTCATCATATTATTTCAGAATAAACTACCCATCACACAGCATAATATACTGCACCCTCATATCATTAAGTGTTGTGGAATGATAACTCGAAACAAGAGATGAATTGTTTCTATTTCGAATTTAGAACAGGTTTTCGGAAGCGGCCGTGGATTAATCGTGATCTAAATAGTAACATTCGTGTTATAGTGTTGTAAACGGTTTATGAATTGTATTCTATATTTTGTATCATAACTAATGCTTTCTTTGTTAAATAATTCCATTACAAAACTAACACAAACACATACACACACACGCACACGCACAACACACACACACACACATATATATATATATATATATATATATATATATATGTGTGTGTGTGTGTGTGTGTGTGTTTGTGTTAGTTTTGTAATGGGATTATTAAACAAAGAAAGCATTTATATATATATATATATATATATATATATATATATATATATATATATATATATATATCTACTCCTTTTTATTTAAAAAAAAAAGTTTTGGGGGCCAAAATTGTTAGATTATACAAACGAACACAGAATCACTTGCAAATCTAAAAATTATTAACAATTATTTAACAGTTTGATATGCAAGTTACCTGCGAACCTTTTATAAATTTTGGGTAATTTTATGACTCTTTGACTCAAATGCTTATTTACAAAATTTGATCGGTCATTTAATCGTTTAGATGAATTAATTGCCATGTTGGCTATTACCTGCAAAAGTAGCATATATAATGTATTCGTTTAGCTTAAGCAATATTATTTCAGGTTTCTAAAACATTTCCTCACGGATTGTATTAGTTTATGGAATAGTTGTGCGGCTATGTGGTTTTGTGGTATGACACTCGCTTTCGGATCGGAAGGTCCTGGGTTCGAGCTTCGCTCGGGGCAAAGTTGAATCCTTGGAAAAGACTCTTTACTCGCTTTCTCTGATCTTACTAAGGTTTTATAATGAGAACCTGGCCGTTATTTTATCTGTTCAATCGTAAGAATACGTTTGTCAACAAACGGACAACATATGATTTAGGTCATGATTGAAATTATTTTATTTCATCTGTCAAATCGGAAGAATGAGCTTGTCAACATATTTTATTGCTGGACCGATTTTGGCCTTTGATGGCTCAAAAGATTTGTCTTGGTCTAGTTTAATTTCCACGATAGTATAACAATTAGAATAAGTAAGTACCCGTTAGTAATCTGTCACATTAATTGATTTGTCCATGTCACAGTAAAGATTGTTCACAATTATCTTATTAAATTTTATTTTATTAAGAACTGAATTCATCTCACTCCAGTTATATTTCAGTAGGCTTAGATAAACTTTACCTTCTAATATTAGATCGTCTTTCCTTTTATAGCCTTCCCTCGAATTAATTTCTAATTAGTGAATACTTTTCGTTCTACATTCTGTCACGTAGCCACTTATTATAAAAGCTGATAGGTCTAACATTCGACACTCACTTTCTCTCCACAATCTATGCCGGACGGCCAGTCACTCTATTCCTATATATATATTGTAAGATTTTTATCTTTTGGGACTTTGTAGATATTATATCTACACCATTAAGACGCCGGAGCTTTTAACTTTGATTGTATAATCTTCAAGGATCAAACCCAAGCCCGCTGTACTACACTATAACCTCTTACCAATTGCCTGGAAGTGGAATTTTACGAGTCCAATCCTGTTATCAGAGGAATAGATCATCCAAGCCCATCAACTGCCTGGAAACGTAAACTTACGAACCTGAGATATTATCATAAGTTACGTAAAATATTCATATCTCTATTTGTAACTGCCACGATCACTGTTTATCTCTTTTAATTAAATTTCATCATTATTTTTATTTCATTGTAAACAAATCGTTAATTGTTTTTCATTTATAGTAACTAGTAAATTCTGGGGCCTCATTCTACATATATCTTTATGCATAGTCGAGTAGCTCTTTACTCACTTGAAACCATGACATTTTGGAGGGGACACCCCTAAATTTTTACAGGAAATACATTTACAACTTCGCGCACATCGCGACACCGCTAACAAATCTGACAAAGAATGGGTCACCGAACAAAATTGTTTGGACAGAAGCGTGTCAGAATAGCTTTAACCAATTAAAGGCATTACTCTGTTCAGAACCAATTCTTAAATTACCCGACATATCAAAAGAATTTGTTGTAAGAACTGACGCGTCTGATAAGGGCATCGCAGGTGTACTATTACAGGAGCATGAGGGAACTCTAATGCCTTGCTTATATGCAAGCAGAAAATTATTGGACAGAGAATCACGATACTCTGTAATAGAGCGTGAAGGACTGGCCATCGTCTTTGCTTTAAAGACATTCAGCAGATATCTACTGCTAAACGAGTTTGTGGTCGAAACGGACCATAAACCACTCACGTACATAAGAAATAACAAAATGAATAATAGTAGAGTACTAAGGTGGAGTCTATTTTTGCAAAATTACACTTTCAGTATCTCTCACATACCAGGTTGTGAAAATATTCACGCCGACCTACTTTCTCGATTAGTGTAATGACGTGAAAAGGGTATAACTTAACCTCCCATGCATACTGTTAGTTACCTCGCAAACTATGCCAAATCAGAACACACAAATTCGATAATTTTATTTGTAAACATGATGACCCAACTTAATGTAACATTGAGTATTGTTTGGATATATATACCATACCCATTCATGATTTGGGAAATCTTCTCTTTATCTATCATTGTTATGAATTTTCACTCATTTATGATTAATAATTGAAATGTCAATATTCCATTTACATTTTCATTCATTTCATTCAGTAAATTACCTTCATATCATCGACTTAAACCATGCTTCATTGCCATCACTATTGTTTATCACAATGATTTGTAATCACATTGCCATCATGTTGTTCATCACAATGATTTGTAATCACAATCTTTCATTGTTATTGTCACCCATTCATATACCTACGTTAATATAAACATTTCCATGTCTAGTTAATAAATAATTTAATTGTAGCACAAATCATAACAATGGATTAATGCTAGAGTATCATGATAGTAAATTTACTTCCGTTTGTAAAATCTATCTTTCCCATAATGGTTAAAGAGTATATTTTAAACGTGGGTGGGGGGTGTCACAGTAAAGATTGTTCACAATTATCTTATTAAATTTTATTTTATTAAGAACTGAATTCATCTCACTCCAGTTATATTTCAGTAGGCTTAGATAAACTTTACCTTCTAATATTAGATCGTCTTTCCTTTTATAGCCTTCCCTCGAATTAATTTCTAATTAGTGAATACTTTTCGTTCTACATTCTGTCACGTAGCCACTTATTATAAAAGTTGATAGGTCTAACATTCGACACTCACTTTCTCTCCACAATCTATGCCGGACGGCCAGTCACTCTATTCCTATATATATATTGTAAGATTTTTATCTTTTGGGACTTTGTAGATATTATATCTACACCATTAAGACGCCGGAGCTTTTAACTTTGATTGTATAATCTTCAAGGATCAAACCCAAGCCCGCTGTACTACACTATAACCTCTTACCAATTGCCTGGAAGTGGAATTTTACGAGTCCAATCCTGTTATCAGAGGAATAGATCATCCAAGCCCATCAACTGCCTGGAAACGTAAACTTACGAACCTGAGATATTATCATAAGTTACGTAAAATATTCATATCTCTATTTGTAACTGCCACGATCACTGTTTATCTCTTTTAATTAAATTTCATCATTATTTTTATTTCATTGTAAACAAATCGTTAATTGTTTTTCATTTATAGTAACTAGTAAATTCTGGGGCCTCATTCTACATATATCTTTATGCATAGTCGAGTAGCTCTTTACTCACTTGAAACCATGACAGTCCACATAGAAATCAATCTCATGTTTCTTTAATGTTTTCAAGTTGAATTTACAGGGAAGATGTGTTGCCATACTTATTTACGCCAATTTAAAGACTTTATTACTGGACCAATTTGTATTGCTGATGGCCCCAAAGATTGGTCTCGATGTAAGTTAAATTCCACAACATTATTCCATAATAAAAATAGATAAGTGCCCACTGGTAATAACTTCTGTTTTCCCGTAAATATTATAGGTTCTCCGTTAATGTATGTATGTATATATCGTATGCATTCTCATATGCATACATATTTATAAATATATATATATATATATATATATATATATATATATATATATATATTATCGTTCCAACGGTAAATTCAGGGTCAAAACATTTAAGAAGCTCAGAAATTATTTTTTTAAACTATACTATTTCATAACATATTAAGGAGTAAAAACGTTTACATCTTATCACAAAATTTCAGTCTACAGTAGGCCTAGATATGCTTTATTTGAAAAGTTATCATCAATAGTAACTGGCCTTGTCATTGCATATTATTGCAAATGCGATCCAAGTAAAATGAACTCATCTTTAATTAAAACATTTTAAAATATGATGCCAAAGTAATTGTATATACATTTGAAATGTGTATTTGTGTTGAAAATAAAAAGGCACATCTTATAATTTATTAAAATTGCAGTGAACAAGCAGTTTTCATTTGTATATTGAAAATAATACGGGCTGAAGTGTTTTCGAGGCTTCACCTATATGCAAATTCTCCGATACAAAAATTTCCTTTTGGATAAATAAAGTAAATTATTACTTTTATTATTATTATTATTATTATTATTATTATTATTATTATTATTATTATTATTATTATTATTATTATTATTATTATTATTATTATTATTATTATTATATTATTATTATTATTATCATTATTATTATATTTGGAATTTTAAAATCGAAAAAAGCAGCCCCTTATTGGGGCTCTCTTTATTATCATTCCACTTTCATCTAATGTTTGGACACGAATCCACATTATGAAATTTCATTTTTTGACTAGCAATGAATGCCCGACATCTATCTATGTGATTTTTGCGAAGAAAAAAAACCCCATCAAAAACTGAATCATAGCATTCTAATCAAAAAACGCATTATACAACGCGTCACGTTTTTTTTTTTTTGGTTTTTTTTTTTTGTTTAATCTTAAAATGAATTCTTAAAATGGGCCCATAATGAATGAGTATTTCAAATCATTCAATATGTGAGATTATACGGTTCACAATTCCAGCATACTTTAGATACCAAGTAAATAAAACAGAACATGTGTACAATAGTACCTATCTACAGATATACTGTCAATCAACAATCAGATACTTATATGGATCCAAGTTATGGATCGGTCTGTATAAAGTAATGCTTTTCCCGGAATAAAATACCCAACCAAGAAAACCAGTTTACAAGTCCCACTAGTGTCACCGATTTTGGTCATTTATTACGCTTGTATTTAGATATCATGATGAAAGGTATGCAACATCTTTTTAATTATTTGTAAAACAGAGAGGAAATCTAAAAGTGACATTTGTGTCAGCTGCAAAATGGGTTAACTCAAGGTAGGGCTAATCATTTCAGTTATGAAAATTACTAGACTTTTAAAAATTAAACCGTGGCTTTAAAAGTTTTGGACATAGATGAAAATAGCAACTTGAAACATTAATAAAATCAATAAAAACTTTATACTGAAACCAATTTACATTTAACAACAAAAACATTATTCAACATTAAGTAATATGAATATCGTAAAACCTTTCAAAACAAAAGGTGTACAGAAATGAAATTTAATCCACAATCAAAACATATGAAACTTGGGTTACACGTTACCACATTATTAGGGTGAACCGACGTGTCTGATAGCTCAAATTATGATGGGTTCATTTTTATGATGAAAATACTCTCAAACCAATATAACATTTTTTCCATTACAACAAAATTAATAGGCCAATAATTGTGGTCGGTTATCGGACCTGCCAATTTGTGCATATAGGGGAATGCAAAAGAGCCTAAACTGGTCGCCATTACATGAAAGAGGCACTATACAAAAAGCCAAAGTTCTCTATAAGGCCCACCATGGACTGTCAACGATCCCAATTGATCGCCTTATCCCAAAGAAAAGAAAACAGCACTCGTACCAGGTCCCACAGTCACGAGTTAATGAAATGCTCATCTCAACTCGTTTTCTCCAAGAACCATCCGAACATGGAATTCTCCCCCCGAAAAAAATATGGCCAAATTGAATTTGATAGGGATATCGATGAAATCAAAATAAAAACCTAAGCACGTTTGTCTGTTCTGACCATAGTCACAGTCGCGATTGTCGTCTATGCGCTGTTGTAACTTAATGACAAGACAAAGAAGACATTTCATTTCTTGTTAGTTTTTAAAAACCGTAATGTAATAATATTCCGTATTTTTAATCTTTTAAAATATAGATTTGATGTTTGGCATCTTTTTCAATCATAAATAAATAACAGATTGAAATAAAATAATTGTCTTTATTATTCCAAGGGTATAATAGGATTTCTGCAATGATTTATCTCGGATGAAAATTCATTGTTTTCAACGTTTTAAAGTAAATATTGCACTGACTATGGAAACAAACCCTTAAATTAGTTTTTAAATTATATTCAAAAATAGCTTCAATAAAGACTCATGTACCAAATATGAAATATTTTGAGCTAAAAAAAATCTAGATAAAAACAAAAATCATTTTAAGCATCAATACCTTCCTGAAATAACTGAGTAATGGTTTAAAAGAGTCATTTAGCGGCAACATACAAGCTCGTGTTCTGCACAAAAGCTCAACATCTCTTCTATTTTATCCCATAAATACTAATAACCATGATATGACTTTAAAAATTATTGTCAATAACTATACAATCAAAATGAAGTAAAGTTGTTTGCAAAGATACAGACGGATATAGTTGTCTGCTGTTATGGCTAAGCGGAAAAATCGGCCCGGTACGAAGATAACAGGAATGATGATATCATTTACCAACCTCGCTGAAAAGTCACAGTTGGCGATGATTTCAGCCTGATTGTTGTTAGCAGTTATATAGTTTTTTTATGCATCACCACTATTAGATTTCATAGTTCAGGAGCAAATAAATAAAAATGCACGAATCAATTAGCTGCTCGCTACAGCAAAAACAACAGCCATGAGTGAAAAGCCAACGAAAGTGCATGACACCCTTTTCAAGTCGTCTTTTCCTTGTAAATCCTTTATCAAAATATCCAAGAAAACAATGTAGATAATAGTGCCAGTTGCCAAACTTTGAAGTATTGCCTCTGGCACGGACACATCGGAATAAAAAGACGCACCAGAAGATATTAAAATACCGATGATTATTCCAAGAGCAGAGATGAGCGTGAATGTTCCAATGCATAGAAAGGACGTACCTTGTTTCTCCTCACCTCTACATAAATCCATGCCTAATTTGAAGGCCAGTACACAACGATGTACCACAATGGCAAAACATAGAGCCCAAACACTGTTTTTCATGCTTTGTAATCCTAGAGCCATACCCTCAAATATACCGTGAAACGCTAATGCCATAATATAAATGATTGATCTCAAATGTGCCGAGTTGGAAACTTCTGGATGTTTTAACTCATCCATCACCTGTTGCACTTGAAACTCTTGAATTGAGCAAGCACATTCTGAAATTTTGTCAATGCTATTTTCACTGGACGTCATCATTGTTCGTCGGCGTTCTAAATATTTCTCCTCACCTTCCCGTTTACTAGAAAAGATACCAGAATCATTATCTTTGTCTCTCGAAGAATCGAAAGTTGATTTTGTGTTTTCTCTATCAACAAAGTCAGACGGCGGGATGATGCTTTCATCCTCGATGTGGTTTTCATGTATTCTGATTTTGCCATCACACGCATAGTGGACGGAGGGCTCATCAAATTTTGGGTAATGTCCTGAAAGTTGTATTCCTTTTTGTGGCAATGTTTCTGTACAATGTGGATATACAGGCTTCTGTTTATGTATAATTTTATTCCCGACGTCTTCAATCGACAGTTCTTTATTATAAGGCTGTTGGTTTTGAATAATAGCAATATTTGTCGGATTATCTTGATAATGACTTACTCTTATTGGACTTTTAGCATTATTCGTTGATGGATTTGTTGATTTTTGTTTGAATTTGTAACTCTCGTCAGTATCACAACCGTTAACATGGCAAACTGATGGGAAAATGTGAGCTGTTGTTGGTGCTTGTGAATATAATTCTGTTGGTGTTGTTTTTGCTACTGCTGCTGCCGGCATCGATGATGATAATGATGAAGATAATTGTTTAGAATTGCCTGATGTAGAGTAAATCGTAGGTCCTCCTTGATTTACCGATGGCCCGGATAAAACAATCTTAGTTGCATTTGAATTAGTTTGATTTGAGGTGAAAGGCGCTGATGCTAACGATGACGATGTAGACGTTGATATAGTTGTTGTTGACATCTTACTAGCACTTGAAGTGATTGCCGATGAGATAACAGCAGAGGATGACATCATATTTGGTACATTCATATGGATGGAGACAATACCACATGTAACCGGAAGGTCCTCATTACAGTTACGTGATGATTGCCGATCTATTTCCTTATATGGGCTAACATCCTGTTTTATTTGAGGCTGATAAAATCGTGTGATCCGAGGAAGCGTTTCTTCCTGATAATCGGCGCTCACACAATCTTTGTCGTCGATACTTTTCTTAACACGTGTGTAGGAATTTTGGCTGCATCGATCCGATTCTATGTCACTTCCTGCTATAAATTCATCGTCATCTTCGTCATCTACGAGAACATTATTCTCGTCATCATCATCATCATCGTCATCATCGTCGTCATCATCACCATCACCCTTATTGTAGCTGTTGTCTTCGTATACATTTGGTGTGTTTGGCGTGTATTCATCCATCACATCAAAATTGTCCCTAGAGTGGCGATGATCCCGTTCATCCAGAGTTGATTTGAAGACTTCGCGGAATTTACGCCTTTTTGGTCGCTTTTTCCTTCTATTGTCGGAGTTTCCCGCCCTCACATAGAGTGTCTGTTTGAAAAGATTTTAAAGAATATAAAGGTAGTAATAAAATACAATATTATCATGCATTCATAAGACATAAATAAAGGTAAACCATTAGGATTTATAGCGTCATAAAATATCAGTGATGACAAATGAACATCAAATATTAAAAGAATCAACAAAGATTATGAGATCTGTACAATAAAACAACATTTTAGTTATGTCTTTAAAAACCTACAAAATACTATGGGGTATAATCAATCACTCTCCCTCCTCATTTCTCTCTCTCTCTCTCTCTCTCTCCCTCTCTCTCTCTCTCTCTCTCTCTCTCTCTCTCTCTCTCTCTTACTCTCTTCTACACCACCTTTCCACCATCCTTCATACCAACCTTGATGATTTGTTCCATGAAAACTACAGCATAAAAACCAGATATGACAAGGAGTTCCGGTACAGCGTATGTTGACCTTGACCCCATGTTGACCATGACAGCAGCCATCTTGTCACGTGTATCCGGAAGTAAATGAAGAAAACAGGTTGCCAAATAGATACCTGCGATTGAGGAATGACAATACATGTGTAATGGTCCTTGTATAACATTTTTATTTAAAAGAACCCAGTATAATAATGTATCTTACG
>NC_088361.1:55924427-55929427 GCF_034508935.2 Berghia stephanieae | reverse complement strand
AGTTTTGATGTGACAGGATTTGTATCTTATTGTTTTTTTGTCTCGTCTCGTCCCGTTTGTTAGAACGTTGTCGTATATTATTTCCGAGTAAGTGACGGCTCATGACTGACTTAATTGACTTAACTCTCTCCTTACCAGATATTTTTAGAATTTTTCCCGTATATTAACACCCACCCAGCACAAAAATAGACTTTTCTTACTCAAACAAAAAAAGTAAAAAGTGAGTTCTACAACACATTGTTTAGTATTAATAGCTGTAATCAAAGTATTTTTTTTTAATTTTGTGATGTACAAGAGAAATCAGAATGAGAAAATTGTTGGTTACATCGTAACGAATGTGACGATTTTCCTATGGGTGGTAAGGAAGGGGGTTAAGGCCTTTCGCTTCCTAATCATCCGATCGGAACGCCTGGGCTGCCTCTCTAATCATCTGTGTCATTTCCTTCCACAGTTCACGGTCTTTTGCTGTGGATGCTAAGTTCATGAGGTCTTCCTTTGATTTTAAGTCTTTGTTATTTTGAAGGCGTTTTAGGTCTCTATTGAGGACAGTATGACGGCCCATATATTTGTATAACAAACTCCATCAATTCTGTATTAGTGTTTTCGGCTATTATTCCTTTTTTCTTTTCTTTTCTTATGACTCGGTTTATCTTCGTACCTTTTACTGCTCTCTCAGAAATTACCTAATATATCCAGAGACACAACGCATTCGCATTTATAGCAAATTTTGCCAGGTACCTGCTATATACCATTCTTTTGGAATTAATGTTGCTCTATTTACGAGATCGAGCGCATTCTGTCATTCGCAAGTAATTTCTTTGGTAAGTGTGAATGATTAGGTTTAACAAAATATAATTTGAAAACCCAATATTTACACAATAATATACGCCCAATGCACCAAACCAATTAGATATGCTTTGTTAAGAGTTCTGTGTCCGAAATATACTGATAATTTTTAAATAACGAATCATTGTAATTGTAGGCTTCTTTTGGCGGCTCGCATTTTGCTGCACACTAATACGTCCCTCTTTTCTACAATCTCAGGTTTAAAACTATTTCGTACCATCGATGCTGTATGAAGTAACTTTTTTTAAAACCAAAACTAAAAAGGTATTTTGTCGGTGCAAAGGAAAATACATCTGGCAAAGCGTTCCACTCCCCAGTGGCGTTTCGAAGAAGACAGTATTACTATTACTCAACACGATATTGATAAAAAAAAATGAAACAATAACAACAAAGTTCCATTCAGCCTCCAGGACCTCTTAAGAATAAGAATAATCGTATTATAGAAACTTGAAAAAGGCTCCTTTATAAAGAAATGATCAGTCATTTTTATTGGATGGAACAAATTGGTGTATTACAGTGCATCACATCTTAAGCTGGGTCAATGCCTTTTGAGAAAACAAGATATGGCTACAAGGCATTCCTCGGTTAATCCGCTACAGGCAGCAAATGGGGATCTCTGAAAATTGTGGGCCCGTGTAATGATAAATAATGATTGATTTTAGAGATAAACTCTGTCTTTGAAACTTGTTCTTAATCTTTTTGAAATAATTTGTTTCATGGATAATACAATAAACACAGAGGCTCAATCTGTGTTTTTTTCCGCCTTATCTCATTTAAATATAGATCAATAATAATCCACAATAAAATGGGGAGGGGAAATGATTTAATATATGTATGACATCTTAATATACTTCTAATCTGTTTGGATTTGTTTTTATTGTTGTATTAATTTGACAGGTTTGACGTTACACGAGCTGATAGAGAAGGCCGATGACCGAGATCAGTGGCACAGGATTGTGAAGGCTGCTTCCGACTCCCCCCCCCCCCCCCCCCCCCACCCCCGACGATCATCTGGTCATGGAATCGGGATTGAGTGAGTGAGCGAGCATTCCAATGTATGGATAATCAGGATGCTTCAACGAGAACAACAAGTCCAAAATGCTTGAATAATACTGGCATTTCTAAACCAATTGACATGTATAATTGTGAGATCCGGCAGATGCCAGGAAGTTAGCGAATGACTTTCAAAACGTATTAAGTCCCATTTTCATCATTGAAGGAAAACCCCCATTTTTGTCATCCGTATTTATCAACTTAAAGAGGAAAATACGCGTTTTGTGTGTCCCATAAAACAATACACTGAGTAGAGTTAGACAAAAAACAGAAAAACAAATCGCTCGTGTCTGCGAACACTATTTAAGCTTATTATCTCTAGCGTTAGAGAGAACGTGGAAAGTGTTTTAAATTCAAGTTCCTACATATTAAATTTTTGCATGCCACAGTATTTTTCTTTACGCCTTTCATGCCAATTCATTATCCAAACCGATGAGTTTGAAGACTTTTAATTAATTACGCCATGTGCTGAGAAAATATATATTCATTTTGGCCTCTCCGTCTGTTGTACTCAATGTCAAAATGCAAACATATAAAAGGAACAAGTGCTCCATTACATTTGGTCAATATTTTCTTTTCCTTCCTGCCTTCGTTAGACCAGTTGTGTATTTATTCACCATCCATCCCTTCGCTTCTATATACAATTACGAGATGAAAGGATGCGTTTAGCAATTGGAATTGCTTTTTAAACTGAAACAAATTGAAATATTTCAACATAAAAAAATAATATAAAAAATAATCTTTTGAAAACATCAAAACTGTTTTTGTCATTAATCGTTTTGAACCGCTTTGTTTCTTTGTTGTATTTGATTCATTTGTATTATCGATTCCCTGTGGGTCTTTTGTTTCAGAATTCTGCATTCCTTATGGCGATTTTTGAGATATTGTCTCGTCAGCCTCTATGATCCTGTTGGCAGGGCTGGTATTGATTCAATTATTTTATTGTTCGTGTGCATTTCTAAAGAACAATGCCTTATGTTTGCGAAGAATGATGAATTGAGCGGAACTCTAGACAAGGCAAACATGATATAATGGAAACCGAAACGTTGTAAAAGATGTGGCTTCTTTCATCACACCCTGTGGTGTCTTCGGCAGGATGTGAAGATTGCGCTCATGAAGAATTGAACAACTCAGCTGAAACCAATAGTCTTTTATTGCCTCATATGATTTTCTAATTGATTTTTCTGGAACAATTTGTGGTATTGATATCATCAATCTCACGTCATAATCGGCCTAATGGTCTGTTTTGTGAAAAGTCAAGCGGCATTGATCATGGCAAGTGTTTAAAAGGTAATAGTGATATTCAAACTCGGACCAAGTCTGAGGTTAATGGACTCTTGTACCTTGTCACATATGGTAAATAAATCAACAACTTGAGAGCCAAATCTAATATTTCATCCAATTTCCCAACTTTAATTGGATGGCCAGGATAGCCAGAGAAAAATTGTATTGTTTATTTGGTTTTACTTTTCATCGTTTTTATTGACGATTACTCATTATTTGCACGTACGTTTCCGCTATAAAATGTTGTTCCCACCTATAATATGAACCCGTCACACTACCAGCAATATAACTTTGTAATTATAGATGACATACCCTCTAAGTGAAATGCTCCCCAGTTCCACCAGCCAAAACAATTTTAATCAGCTCACAAGTGTGTTTGTGTATGTATGTATATATGTATGTGTGTATGTATGTGTGTGTGTGTGAGAGAGAGAGAGAGAGAGAGGGAGAGAGAGAGAGAGAGAGAGAGAGAGAGAGAGGGGGGGGGGTGTAATTTTACAGGCTTATAGGTTGTTTGAGAGTAATTGATCAGAACTGATTACGGCTATGCCTATCAAAAAGCAACATATAGACTTGAAATGCATCAGAAGTTTGCCTTCTAAGGCAAGATAAAAGTTGTTAGAATTGATAAGCTGAAAGAAATCTAGTTCTCATTTAAAGGGATAAACATATCTTTTTACAGATGAATAGGTCGATTTGTTTATTGAATTGACATATCAATCATTCAATACCACGCTTTGACCGCAGTATAGAAGGAACGAAATTGATGTCACTCATCTCTTTGTTATTGTTTTTAGACAACTTTTTTGGTGATTAGTTCTTACTAAATTATAGATAGTATGCGCTTGGATAACAAGCTCACAACATTGCCATCTGGAAATATAACGGACCAACACACAAAACTATCTGTGACCATGAACTTTTATAGTCTGGTTAATACAGTTTATTGAGAATTACTCATTAACGTGGATGGCAATAATCAATAACAAAGACCCGAGTGACGCCATCTTCATTCTATCTATATCGTTCAGATTATCAACGTTCAAGGCTACACATAAGTTTGTGTGTTGGTTCTTTATAACAGACTAGCGGATGTTTTGAGTACCTAAACGAAGAGGATCAATATGTCTCCTGGGCCTTTCACATAAGGAAATGTGTGAGCCACTGCCTCATCTCCGTCAGGTATTATGCAGGGTACGGTGTGGTGCGAATTAAAATAATATGAAAAGAATAAGTAAAGTGTCTTTTTTGGTAATCATAATCCATATGTGACCCTCCGTCTCAAAACGGTATTATGTCGGGATGATTCAGACCCCAAGAAGTGAATTTAAAGATAGAATGATGAGACATTGGAGCTTTGAAGTTTTTGCAATGCAAGAAATAGTCTTTATACTCCAGCATAACGTACAGAAATTAAACTCAAGTTGGATATTTGTGGCTATGAATTCAATTTCCCTTACCGAGTGGATCCCGACATAATACCGCTTTGATACGGTGGGTCACATATTCTGGTGATTCTGACTTTAGACTCATCTGTGACCTACCGTCTCAAAGCAGTATTATGTAGGGATGGATCAACTGCTTAAAAGTAAATTGAAAATAGATTGATTAGAAAATTGTCCTTTTTATTCATGAGTATCTTAAGAATTTCAATTCATTATGCGGTTATGTGGCACAGTGGTATAACACTCGCCTTCGGGTAAGAAGATCTGATCTTGGGTTCGAGACCCACTCTGAACAGCACACAGTCAATGAAAAGGCTCTTTTCTCAAAAAGTTTCGCCGTATATGTTGAATGTGAAAACAGTGTTTTCTATG
>NC_088361.1:55914427-55919427 GCF_034508935.2 Berghia stephanieae | reverse complement strand
CAAGATGAGAGTAATTCAAATCGATCGTTATTCCAATTACAATTTCCTGGCCAAATTTTTAAATACGAGCCTTTTTCGGTAGTTAACTGCTCAATAATCCAGGATGGGAGTTGACAGAAACCCTGTAGATTATAATTGTCATGGTATGTAAATATCGGGATTTATTGAGAAATATAATAAGAACAACTCCTAGTTAAATGACTGTAAGACGATTCTCAATGTCAAGTTCTCAAATATCATTCCTCATTCCACAGTCAAACATCCATACATTTTAACTATAGCATATTTTAGATCATTAATATGGCACTAGAGCTAAAATAGATGAATAGAGATACGTCTTAATGTCAGTTACTCTTCTTTCTTAACCATTAGGTATTATAGCATGCAAGTGGAAACAAGTATCTATCTATCTTATTAATGTCAAACAAATATGACAAATAGAATCGGAAATAGACAAATCGGATAAGTACAACACCATAGCAGCGAGACGAAGAAGGAAGTCCATAATTTAAAACATATAACTCTAGGAACTTCAGTCGTTTAAATATTATAGTAAGAGACGAAATCGCCTTAAATATAAAAGTAAGTGTATCTTTAAAATGGACATTTTGTTAACTTGCAAAGAAGATGCTGTCTTTGTAAACGAAATACTTATTGCTGGGGAGAAAAGAACGCAATAATAACAAAAACTGTTCATTGCATCAAATTAAATAAAACATAAAATCGGGGCGAGATAGCAGAGTTGATAAAAAAAACATGAGCATTTATATCGAGCAATTTCCACTAAACATGTTCAAAGAGCTTTATAAGGGGTCCTTTGCCAACAGCAACACTAAATACTTAGGACGGGACATGATGCCTGTAATGCGATATTACAACTCGTTTCCAACAGGGACAAAGTTGTTAACGGCCAGGTGAGAGAATGTGAGTAAAGAGCATTTTCCAGGTATTCAACTAGCGCATAAGACCACACAGCCACACAAAGGCATTCCACTTTTACAGGGGAGACCAGGGTTCAAGCATCTCTGACGGTGACTCGTTTTTTTCCCTTGAGCAAGGAATTTAGCTCCTTTTATTTCCTCAACTAACAAGGCTTCGGTTCTCTTACTTTTATTTCGCGAGATAGACATTTAAGAATAAATATTATAGGACATGAACATAAGGATTATTTTAAAAATCTACAAATCTTTAATCGTTTATATTTTGGTATCTAAAAGATAGTCCTTTAATGTTTGATTATTGGTTAGTGTGACATTCTGTGACTCAACAGATGTTCGGTCAATAGCCTTGAAGCAAAACTTGAGCGATGTTAAAACGGCCTATCAAGAATAGGTTACATTCAATGAAAAACTCCGACTCTGTCTTGACGTCCTGTTGTTGCACTTTAAACAACACACCTCACTTGATCTGAGTGTGAATAAATATCTGCATATTGAAAAAAGATCGATAATATGAGGGTCCCCACGTAAAAACGCGTTGAACATGCAACTTGCACTTTATTTCAAAATTAGATCCGATTATTTCTTCTGGGGATTAACAAAGCATTGTGATGCGCGTTGAGTATGGTAAATTTGTGGAAATCTGTAATATAAATTTATAATATAGTTATGTTAACTTCACTACTCAATTATATTAAACTTAACTATTGTATTTCTGCAATCCAGTTATCCCCTGTGCATCAATGGCTTAAATATAAAATCGATCCCTTTTTCATTCGCTTTATCTTATTGTTGAAAATGGAAATAATTTCAGTGATTAAAAATTGCAAAGCTCAATTTTAGGTTTGTGCGGCTATGTGGTCTAGTGGTATGACACTCGCTTTAGGATCGGAAGGTCCTGGGTTCGAGCCTCGCGCTCGGCGCACAGTTGAGTCCTTGGAAAAGGCTCTTTACTCCCATTCTCTCACCGTACTCAGGTGTAAAATGGGTACCTAGCCGTTAACAGCGTTGTCTTTGTCCCGTCCTACATGTTAAATGCTGCTGTTGACCAGGAACCCCTTGTAAAGCGCTTTGAGCACATTTAGTGGATATTGCGCTATTAAAGCTCAAATTTTTGTTGTTGTTAGGTTTAGAGATTAAAAAGAATATCTAGAGTTTTTACGCATTATTATAGAAATTAGGTTATTTCAATGGCGGTACCTCAAACTAAAATGTGTCTCTGTAATTTGGCTTGCTGAAGCCGAGCTTTGAATACCGAAATAATTTTTTAAAACTCAGATGTTTATAACTGAACTCAAATCCATGAATTTCCAAGCCTACAAGGAGTCAGTTACCCATCACTACTACGACTCGTAATAAGAAAAAGAAAGACTCGATGATTTGCCAAAAGTAAAGGTCGTGTGTAAAGATACGCGTGTGTGTGCATGTGTGTGTGTGCATGTGTGTGTATGTGCGTGTGTGTGTCTGTGTGTGTATGTGTGTGTCTGTGTGTACACACGAATCTGTGCCAAAAGATCGTATTTAGGACGTACGCCACAAAAAAAAACCCCTCCAAATCTAAGTTATTTGGAAAACCTAAAGAAAAACATTTACTTTTATCAGTTTCCCTGAGTTAAATAATGAAAAAGAAACCAAATCCAAAAATTGAAGAACTAGTATCAAAATTATAGCAATAGCTTTATTAACTGTCGAAAAAGTGTAGATAGAGTTGTGGAGATTTGGAGGATTTTTGTGGCGACGTCACAAAAACAACTCTTTGACACAGCCATATAAAGAATATAACATATAACAAATATTGTTTAAAAATCTATACAGATACAACATGCTCATTGCGCTTCCTACTCTTTGTCACTTTTCCAACAGGCTACAGGAAACACAAACAATACCGGATATGTGGGTTTTTTTATACGAGCACTCTTACATTACCCATCGGGGCCGAGAACTAGATTACTAATTCATGACTGAGTCGAGAGTGGTTATATGTGCAAGGTAGTTAACGCAAGGACACGTCGCATGGGCCCAAGTTCTTTTTTTTTTACAAGATCATGGTTACCCATCCAGTAACTGATCACATTCAGCATTTTAACTTAACTTTTCTCAGATGACACACCATAACCCCTGACCCATTCACGACACACAGACTTAATGTTACTTATTGATTTCATTGTGTAAAAAATGCAATCTTTCCGAGGCATTTTGTACATGTCAAATAAAAACTCCATTGACTTCAGTTATGTCGAGTAAAACTTGACGAAATAAATGGAACAATTTTAAGGTGTTTAGATTTAATGACTTAAATTGTTTTCTAAATCATTAAAATTGAACTTTAACAAGTGCTGAAGGTTGATCATTTTTTATTCATTGATTTTGTATTTGTTCTATTTGTTTGATACAAACAAATGTTGTAGATAATAATGGCAATAACAATTATAGATAATTTTGCAAATCGCACCATCCTGTCCAAATGCTTAATATCTTTTAATGAATAACGATACTTTTCAATCTCTCTCTCTCTCTCTCTCTCTCTCTCTCTCTCTCTCTCTCTCTCTCTCTCTCTCTCTCTCTCTCTTTCTCTGTCTCTCTATCCATCTATCTATCTATCTATCTATCTATCTATCTATCTATCCATCCATCCATCCATCTATCTATCTATCTATCTATCTATCTATCTATCTATCTATCTATCTATCCATCCATCCATCTATCTATCTATCTATCTATCTATCTATCTATCTTTCTACCTATTTATCTATCTCTAGTTGTGATACATATATATATATATATATATATATATATATATATATATATATATATAATATATATATATATATATACCAAGTGTGGCCATCAAGATTTCTAATCACTAAAATTAAGAAATTAAGGAGCAGGCACCGGTGCTCTAGGTCTGAACAAGTGTGTATGAAAGGTGCCAGACAAAGCAAGAAAGAAAAATACAAGAAAAAACCATCCCAAAAAAGCAGTGGACCTCGACTGGGGATTGAACCTCAGACCTTCTGATTACCGGTCAGACGTGCAACTATTACAGTAATGGTAGCACGTCTCCATAGCGCGCGAAGTTTTCCTGGCTTGGCACTGTTGTTCCCGTGTAGGTAATTTGAGCAGATCTGATAGATGCTCGTATAGATTGGGATCTGGATTTAATACTAACTACTCGAGTACCAAGGCCTTATTCTCAGTTTGTCGAGAGTGCACAGGGGGCCTTCTCGCTCTGAGTCCAGAAGTTGCACGTCTTCTTACCATAATCCAACTGCGAGGTCATAGGATAATATAGGGATTAGCTGTGTGTCGAGCTAATGTTCGATCATCAATGACCATTGATAATCGGGTTTGACCTGTCCGTCTTTGATTCCCTCATATACCCTTTAGTTGTTGAACTTTGAGATCATAGAATAGCAGTTATCTCTAACATTGAAATGCTGTCCAATCTCAGCTTCTGCCCGTTTAGCATGAATATGGCCAAGCTGACGGGCTCTCTCTTCAAGGCTGAGTTTCGGTATGTTTTCGAGAGTAAAAGAATTGAAATCAAAGTAATCACAAAATGATGTCACAAAGATAATATTTTTATATTTAAACCAACAGATAACTTGAAAACAGAAACAGACAACATATCGGTGTTCATTCAGGGCAAGTCGGTACGAAAAAGTTCTGTTTCGAGAAGTTAAGAACCTGCGTTTTCACGACTTCCCCCGTAAAATTCATAATAATTCCTTCTTTGGTCACTGCCAAAGTCCAAATATCAAGTTATTTCACAGATATTTTTACCATCCCTGCTGTTATTGACCGATTCCAATATAACTAAGCATGCATGTGGTTCAATAAATGCTCTTTTAGATTGTATGAATTCTTGAGTGCAATACATAGTTAAACAATAATAATTCAGCGTATAAAAGTGTTAGGTTACTTGGCACATGTAGATATAATTAAGCACTTTCATCATTAGAAAATCTACCAAACAGAAGTTTGATTTCAACAGCAATCACCTATGTTTTCCAAAGTGAGTAATTGAGAGTTAATAATCTTGCCAAGGGGGGAAAAAAACCT
>NC_088361.1:55906927-55909427 GCF_034508935.2 Berghia stephanieae | reverse complement strand
AATCTTCTAGGAAACAAAAGTTATAAAAATCACAAGAATTTCTAAATATCAGCCTCTTCCATTATCAGGGCAATGAATCTCACACCTTTGGATTATCAGGTGTTTGTCCTACTAAAGAGGGGAAGCATACTTTAAATTGCCTACTTGAGAAATCAACTATCAATATCTGCTAAGTCCTTTTTTCGTCAGGCAGAGAAAAGAAATTTGGATATTTTTACATTTATTTAGTGACTCAAAGAAGAAAATACTAGTCTCGTTTGCCTTATAGAAAAATACCCCCGAGTGTCTTGCAACTTCGAATTTCCTCTCGTGATTCTATCGAGTCCAATAAAGCCACTGCGTTAGCTGCAGCAAAATTGTCATATTTGTTACGGTACAAATATACATTTTTTCTTATTCACATTTATTTTGTACATCACAAACTTTGAAGAATGATCTTTGTTTAATCAATTAGAACATAAAGTCGCTTTGTAGAGCTTGTTTGAGTTTTTAAAAATCAATTTTTTTGCTGGTTAAGCCTGCCATTTTGGGAAAATACTGAACATGATCGGTTAATAAATCTTTTTTTTTTTTGGAAATATTACACACTTTAAACTTTGACTTTAAACTTTGTTCACTCGAGTAGTCACAATTCACTAAATTGCTTCGATCTTAATGGGAAAAATTACATCGTTGAGTAATAATAATGTTTTTAACCCCCAGTAAACCCTATCAAAATGGTATACACTTTTTAAAAATTGGTTCAACCAGATGGTTAAAAAGCACTGCAATAGAGTTTCCATATAATAATGTGAAAAGGTTAGTATGAAAACAGAGTCAGACAATGCAGATAAAAAAACCCATAAAAATCAGTCCATGGCATGCTGATATTTTGGGATGATTTTTTTTCTTGTTTTGTTGTTTCTAGCAATGTCTTGCACTGTTTCATAAACGGTTTTTCAGAATTGTATCTTATAGCTTTGCCTGGTGCCGAATTTTTTACTTTTATATTTTGCATACTATAGAGACCATACACGTAGTTCCACACAAGATGTTTACTTAAAATATGGAATCAGTGGTAGGTGGGATCGATTTTATTGATCGGAGCATCAAGTTAAAAAATACCTTTTTCTTCATAGAGGTTCAGATAAAACATATCCTGATATGTAGATGAGCAATATGACTCTCATTGATTTATTCAAATCAACGTGCACATATTTTCAGGTCTGATAATATTGTTGTAATGCACAATATTTTGCGTTGATTTGAAAGTATTTCCAATGAGCCCATAACAATTTATGTTATCAGACCTCTGTAAACAAGTACGCATCGATTCAGATGGATTCCTAGAGTGACAGATAATCTCATTGGTTAGAAAATTAAAGGAAAAAATTAATAATTCTTATTATAAGCGTCCGTTATAATAATTTGAATTTCTATCTACACGATGCTGTGTGCTATTAACGGAGGAATTGACTCAATCAAAGTCCATTTTCCGATGGTCATTTCTATATATTGGAAAAATAAGACTTTTGAATCTCAATGTCAGATGAAAAGTCACTTTATCTTCGGTAGAATTAGAACTCTGGACTATCTTCTCCCGACCGTTTTCTTTCATTATTTCAACTCACCGGTTGTAATATGATCAGACATGACTGGAAGAACTTGGTCAAATGTAATGTCCGGTAAACTCATTCATCATAATATTTATTTACACCAGTACAAAACAAGTAGTTATCACCGTCATCATCGTATGGCAATAATCATCAAAATCGAGAGTATAAAGCTTTGTCGTCGTCATCATCTTCTTCTTCTCCTTCTTCTTCTTCTTCTTCTTCTTCTTCTTCTTCTTCTTCTTCTTCTTCTTCTTCTTCTTCTTCTTCTTCTTCTTCTTCTTCTTCTTCTTCTTCTTCTTCTTCTTCTTATCATTATTATTATTATTAATATTATTATTATTATTATTATTATTATTATTATTATTATTATTATTATTATTATTATTATTATTATTATTATTATTATTATTATATTATTATTATTATTATTATTATTACTATTATTATTACTACTATTACTATTATTGTTATTGTTGTTATTATTATTATTACTATTATTATTGTTATCATTATTATTATTAATATTAATATATGTGTATTATAATTTATGCCATTATTATTATGATCATTAGTATCATTATTTATTCTTGTTATTATTATTATTATTATTATTATTATTATTATTATTATTATTATTATTATTATTATTATTATTATTATTATTATTATTATTATTATTCATCTATTTATTCATAATTAATCTATCCACCCACCCAACCATTCATCCACACATAGATCCATCCATCCATTCATCCGTCTACCCATCAATTCTCCCATTTATTCCAAATCAACATCATCAGATACAACATAACAGCGTCCCCGCTTGTGATGGTCAGAGTCAGGGAGGAATATACATAGATAGTACCATCTTATTGATGGGGTAATAACACGGGGACAATTATACC
>NC_088361.1:55896927-55901927 GCF_034508935.2 Berghia stephanieae | reverse complement strand
AAAGATGTAATAATGTTTCGTGATATTGGGTAATAAATAAAATACGTGCCATAAAAACCAACCCTCTATTCTTTTTTTTCTATAGATTTCTGGGTATTGTTTTTGTTATGGTATGTTCAGTAATAATGAGACACCGACTAGCTGAGAGGTCAGATGGGTAGAATGCCCGATTGTCACGCAAACGTTTCTGGTTCGAACCTGCACATATTACATTTTCACTTTCTCTCTCCATCCTCCTTATAGTGAATAAGTTAAGTCAACCTCATATAGATCTAGCCAAAGGTACAATCATCTCAGAATACAGACATCAGGGTAAGTTTTGAAGGATTCTAAGGCTCGAAATAGAGTTGGGCGGCCTTATAGATAGTAGTGCGCTACGTGGTCTTGTGGTATGACACTCGCTTTCGGATCGGAAGTTCCTGGGTTCGAGCCTCGCGCTCGGCGCATAGTTGAGTCCTTGGAAAAGGCTCTTTACTCACATTCTCTCACAGTACCCAGGTGTAAAATGAATATCTGGCCGTTAACAGCGTTGTCTTTGTCCGAAAATTGTAATATCGCCTAACAGGCGACATGTCCCGTCCTACATGTTAAATGTTGCTGTTGACCAGGGGCCCCTTGTACAGCACTTTGAGCACATTGAGTGGATATTGCGCTATATAAACCTCAATTAAAAAGATTTTTTAATAGAAAAACTGTTCACCTTCTTACAATACCAGAGGCATAGTATAAGGTCAACTAATATCTCAGCTCTCATCTATACAATATGTGACTGGTATTATGAAGGGGTGGACAGGGGTTGGAGGGGGAGGGGGTTGTGTACAATAAATTTAAAGTTAAAATAATCAATAATATAAAATCTTAGGTTCCCATTTCAAGAATCTAAAGAAACCCTGAGCATTCATATACGCAATATCCACTAGATGTACTCAAAGGCGCTTTGCAGATTATTCCTTGCCAACAGCAACACGACGTGTAGTATGAGACATAACGCCTTTTGGCGGTATTACAACTCGGTTAACGGCCAGGTACTTATTTTTCATAGTAGTTTGGTAAGAGGATAGAAACTTTTCCAAGGACTCAACTATGCGCCGCTCAGAGCGGGACTCGAACCCAGGACCTTCCGATTCGAAGACGAGTGCCATACCACATGACCGTATAGCCGCATTGCTCCTCAATAAAACCCTAAAACTTTATCAAAGTTCCATATTTTTAAACTATAAATACAATTGTTTTGATTTTCTTTTGTCTTTCAGTTGTTGAACTGACAAGTGTCTTGTTTTGTGTCAATGCAATTTGTTTTTAGATATGAAAATGAATAAATAACTGTAACATTTGCATATACCCATGGGTAATATTAGCTAATTATATAGTACAATTATTTCTTATTAACGCGCAATCTTCATGGCTTTGAGGTCCTGATACTTCAGGTGGTAGAAAACTCGCTTCACTAAGAAAGACTGGTATCAATTCTGGGGAAGATCGAGATTTTTTCTGACCCCATGGTTCACACAACAATGATTGGGTAGCTGGTTCTATTAGATATGGCGAAAAGTACTTACGATAACCTATCATAAATCGCATTACGATGATACAAAGAACACGTTTCGAACCCCCAACTGGCGGACAATCCGGGCTAGAATTTAATACAAAATAGCCCTTGTCTGCTTTGGTGTATATATTTTTAAATAACTGAAAACATATCTTTTCATTTAGTTGATTGAGTTTTAAATGCATTATATGCGACTTATGTATCGATGTTTTTGATGCCCGGTTTTATGTTCTTAATGTTCTGATATTGGTTGATTTGGACTCGCAATGTTATTATTACCCGGGTAAACAATGTCTTTTTTTTTTCTTTTTTTTAAAAAGCGACTCGAGGTTTCGACGAAAGTCGCTATAAAAATGTGTTTATTAATATGTATCATTATTATTCCACAACGACTGCTAATGTCAACTTATCGCTACAGAAAGCGGGGAAAACTTGCTCCCTCGGCTATAATCAAATAGAAGCTTTTTCATTATTTCAAATATTGGTCAAAATGACCTCCCGATAAATGAACTTTAGAAGTCAGGGTTGAGGTTTTCCAACAAACTGGAGGTTTTCTTAATCTATCGATATATAGGATTCAAGCTTTTCTTTCCAAAAGAAGAAGGTGTTTGTCAATGCATTGGTGTATAACGGAACTTCTATCAAGTTGTAGCATGGGTACGTGTAGTTATTAAGACAAATGAAATCCTTCCATTTTATCCCATTTTCTGTTGCTGAGTGAAACGGACGTCAAGAAAAAATTGATTGCTAACCTATGGATATGATGCTGGTTTATCGTGAGTATTTTCAACTAAAGATAAAAATTAGTAAACAACAAATCTGTTTAGAATGGACAGAAGTCCTGAATAATAATTTAGCTTGTCGAAAATCAGATTGCAGTTTTGTTTAATTGTGCGTGAATAAATTTATTATTTTATTGACAATGTCGAATATATTTGATAGTGTCGAGTGAAATACAATATATATATATATATATATATATATATATATATATATATATATCTTAATCCTCCTCTCTTCTAGACTCATCTTTCCATGAATCTAACAAGGCATGCATTGCTTGTTAAACCTGATTACAATTTTATTGGCTAATATGGTAACATCATGATTTACGCCAGGTTAAAAAAAAAATATGACCACAGTATGACCAAACACATCCGTGAGTGAAACAATCAAACAATACAGATTACATGCACATACTGAGACTATATATAACAAAGGGGACCTCTATTCAAGCTGTGTTTTTTTTTTCTTTTGTTCTTTTTTTTCATTGTTTTTTTTGTTGTTTTTTTTCTTTTGGTCCCAAGACATGCGTCATCCTAAATGTCCTAAATTAAACGAGACACGCCCTGTCTGTCCTCGTTATCCACTGGTAGATTTGTTCACTAATATAAGCATCTTAAATTGGCTTCGTTATTCAAAACCACATCCGGCCACTTTATAAAACAAGCCAAATCATAGAATATGATTTGAAAATTACGTATAACGAGAAGCGGAAAAACACACTTTGATGATTAACCATTACCATCTAAAAATGACATTTAAAAATAATATTTGATTTTATGATCTCTGAATTTCACTGTCAAATTTCTTCACCCCTCTCTCTATCTATGTGTCTATCAATCAATCAATCAATCAATCAATCTATCTATCTATTTATTTATCTATCGATCTGTACATATCTCTATCTCTCTCTCTCTCTCTCTCTCTCTCTCTCTCTCTCTATATATATATATATATATATATATATATATATATATATATATATATATATATATCCATCCATCTATCTTTCTGTTTGTCTATTTATTTGTGTATCTGTTTATTTATCGATTTATTCATTTTCTCTCACCGTCACTCTATTTTCCTCTGTTTACCCCCCCCCCCCTCTCTCTCTCTCTCTCCCTCCCTCCCTTTCTCTCTCTCTCTCACACACATACACACACACACACACACACTCTCGGCTCACTCCCTTCTCATTCAGCGTTCCAATGAAACAACAAGATGCAAATTACTTGCCAAAGTTAATTATATCATATGACCCAATGTGACAACATCATGGTGGAAGCTCTGCGAACAATAAATTATATAATAATTTTTTTTAAAACACTCAAGCTGAAAGATAATGATACGTAAGCTTCAATTTATTGAAGGAGACGGATAATATTCACGTTTCGGGTGTCTTTGTTCAATAAATTGTAGCTTACAGTCAATTCTTATCGTTATTTTTTCATTCGAGCTTCAAGCAGCAACATTTTCATTCCTACTCAAGCTGAAGAAAAATAAGTACAAACTTATACAAAATTTACGTGAAGCATACTTTACAAAACAAAAAATTTTCATAAAAATTTGTGATGTAAAAAACTTTTCTGTTAAATAAAAATGTTCATTGTACCGTAGTAAATGTGGCAATTTTCCTGTAGTTTGTCAGGAAAGGGTTTAACATGTATTGTTAATGACAATACCAAGATATACACATAACGTCCCGACTTTACCATTATACACTAGTCTATTATAATCATCTACTGTAGATTTGTGCATAGATATGATATGATATTTAAATTAGTTTCATTATACAGGACTATATCATCCGGCCATTTATGGCAAACCAAAGAACAGGCAGCTATTTTTGCATATCAAGAAGATTGAGACGATTCCTTAGACTGTCAACTGGTCATAAAGGATAATATTACATATCTCTATATTATTACGTCATCGCAAATACATTCTTTCTCTCTCACTCTCACTCCCCCCCCCTCTCTCTCTCTCTCTCTCTCTCTCTCTCTCTCTCTCTCTCTCTCTATTTCTCTCTCTATATATATACATCACTCCATTTCTCTGTGTTTTCTCCAGTAACTCATCCATTCCCTTCTAATCCATTTAGGTTCATTTATTTACTCGGAGGCTACACCATTAACACTACCAATGTTTACATTTGAATGGCAATGCTAAGACCTAATCAATTAACAATTGAATAGTTTATGTATCTATCTTTGCTCTGTCCGTCTGTCCGCCTGTCAGTCTGTCTGTCTGTCTGTCTGTCTTGCTCTCTCTCTCTCTCTCTCTCTCTCTCTCTCTCTCTTTCTCTCTCTCTTTTTTCTCTCTATCTCTCTATCTCTCTCTCTCTATATATCTATCTATTTATCTATCTATCTTTCTATTTATCTACTTATATGTTAATCTCTCTTTTTCTTGCTCTCTCTCTCTCTCTCTCTCTCTCTCCTCTCCTCTCCTCTCTATCTCTCTCTCCTCTCTCTCTCTCTCTCTCTCTCTCACTTTCTTTCATCTCTCAAAATCTATCCCAATCGCTCAGTTTCTGTTCATCACTCTCTCTCTCTCTCTTGCACCCTTGTAAAATGCATAAAAGGAAACATTAATGTAGAGCATTTTTACAGATTAACTATGGTCATTGCACCTCACAACGTTTCATTTATTCTCCCAGCTGACTATT
>NC_088361.1:55869427-55891927 GCF_034508935.2 Berghia stephanieae | reverse complement strand
CCACCTTTCGACAAAAAACGTCAGCACAAACATAGGACAGCAGTTCCTGAAATTAATTGATACACACTTTCCAAAAAACCACAAGCTACATAAAATTATCAACGGGAATACCATAAAAATAAGCTACTCGTGTATGCGCAACATAGAAGAAATAATTTCAAGCCCCAACAAAAAAATATTAATAAACCACCGACAAGAGCAAAACCAACCCACCAGAAAATGCAACTGCAGAAATAAGGAACATTGCCCGCTAAACAAACAATGTTTAGAATCAAGTTTAATTTACCAAGCCACAGTCACCGAAACTAAAACAAACAAGTAAGAAAAATATGTAGGACTAACGGAAAATAATTTCAAAACAAGATACAACCTCCACACCTCAACATTTAGAAACACTAACAAAAAAACATCCACAAAACTCAGCGAACATATTTGGAAATTAAAAGACAACAAACTAGACCACAACATTTCATGGAAAATTTTATCTAAAGCAACAGGATACACACCAACATCAAAACAATGTAGCTTATGCCTGGAAGAGAAATATACTATAATCAAATACCCTCATGAAGCCACACTCAACACGAAAAGTGAGATGTACGGTTCGTGTCCACATCGCCGGAAGTTCTTGTTAATTAACTACAAACCGGAACCACTTCAACAAACAACAACAGTCAACAAAACAACTCAGTCCTGACGATGGCGAATTAAGCCTGAAACATTAATGTTGACTGTCTCAAACATTGTGGTAAATATTTAAAAAAATAAAAAAATAATATCTATCTATCTATCTATCTATCTATCTATCTATCTATCTATCTATCTATCTATCTATCTATCTATCTATCTATCTATCTATCTATCTATCTATCTATCAATCTACCTATCTATCTATCTATCTATCTATCTATCTACCTACCTATCTATATATCTATCTGTTTATCTATCTATCTATCTATCTATCTATCTACCTACCTATTCTATCTATATATCTATCTATCTATCTACCTATCTATCTATCTATCTATCTACCTACCTATCTATCTATCTATCTATCTATCTACCTACCTATTCTATCTATCTATCTATCTATCTATCTATCTATCTACCTATCTATCTATCTATCTACCTACCTATCTATAGATCTATCTGTCTATCTATCAATCTATCTATCTATCTACCTACCTATCTATCTATCTATTTATCTATCTATATCTATCTATCTATCTATCTATCGATCTATCGATCGATCGATATAACTCAACTATCTTTTTCTCTCCGCCTTTTTTCTCCTTTATAACTAGGCAATAGGAAGAAAAGTCCTGACGTCACATATTCTACATTTCCGGTTCCATAATCCTTGGAAGTGTGTATGTAAACAGTCCTTCCGAGGACTAATAATGGAAAGGTTACTTATTGAATCATAAGGTGGCATAACTATTTAGTAGATAGAAGGTTGCATAGGCAAATTCTAAGGATTACGGGATGTAAAAGAGCGAGAATGTGTGATCTTTATTGACGACGGGCATTTGTTTAAACTAGAAAAAAAAGATGCCATTACTCTGAAACCGGACGATCATTTGCACAAGTTATGAATTTATTCCTCCGGGAGAGTAGTTTTACAATTTCAATGAGGTTGGAGCCAGTTTTTTATATCACACTTTTTGATCCCTATTACATGAAAACAAACATTTCAAAGTTCAAGGCTCCAAGAAAACATGAATCGAAGATAACAAGTGTGTGCTTACCAAGGTTATGCTTTGTGAAAAAGATGAACAATCGTATTTAAACATCTGACATTAGGATGTTCGATAATGTCAGGGATATCTTAAATTGAAAGACCGTAAATAAATAGCGCAGGGTCAACATCAGCAAAATAAGTGATAAATCAGATACCATGTAATGACTATGAATGCTTGATTACTACTTACTTCAAGCCATGGACTAGACCCTAGAGGAAAATCTCCCCTATGGGATGAATAAAAGGAACTTTATTTATTTTATTTTATTTATTTTAACCCCAGTCAGAGCAAAGGTCATCGGTGATGTTTCGCCATTTGACTTTCCTTGGGCTGTCTTCTTCACCTGCTTCCACCCCTCTTTGCGTCCTCCATCGTGCTCCGTGCCAACTATTTCTCGACCTCTTCTTTCTCCTTGGAAACTTACGTAATATAATAGCGTGTCTCCATCCCCAGCTCCTCTTTCTGAGTTGTACATCTATATGTATGGCACGACAGCTTCGCAAAGATCTACTTTCCTGACTTTAGCATTCCACTTCATTCCAAAAACTAGCCTCAGAAATGTGTTTATAAAAGTATAATTGTCTGGTAGTGCCTTTTGTTGACCCCCCTGTTTCTGATCCATAAAATGTTACATGATTGGCATTTTCATCAAAATATTTTCAACTTTGTTAAACTCGGGTTTATCCGGACTTAAACGGCTGTAGGTTTTTTTAGTCATTCTTGATGCATCATCTTTGTCGGTACCTTCATGGTATTTACTGCGATGCCAATAAAAGAGGTCTTTACTTTTTCTAGGATTTCGTTTGAGATTTCTGGGTTTATATTGGTAATTCATATTTTTAAAGCAATTTTTGCCTTAGATATGTTCCGACTAACTTGTGACGGAGTCTTTATATATATATATATATATATATATATATATATATATATATATATATATATATATATATATATATATGTGTGTGTGTGTGTGTGTGTGTGTAATCAGTTTGATGCCGTCAGCCAAATGAAGGTCTTCAAGTTGTCGCCATGGTGTCCGTTGTATTCCTTTGGATTTTCCAGTTTTCGAGTCCTCGTTATTCATTCAATAACAAGGAGATAGCAAAGATCGCTAGTAAACACCGGGTCTAACGTCAAAACTTTCTGATTGCCATAAAACACACGTCATACAACTCCCTCTTAAGTGTTTTGTATTAGCAAAATAAATTTCGTTCGGGTATCATAGTGGCTTAGATGTTTACATACGATTTTTCGATCAAAGCTATCAAATGCTTTTTCATAGTCAATAAAGTTGATTTATAACTACAGTGGAAATGCGCATAATGGCAATATGATGGGACATTCTCTGTCTTTTCTAAATCCTGCTTGGTGATCTTGAAGTTTAGAATCCACTGCTGAGCTCATTCATGTTGTCAACTTGTTAGTGCAGATAGCACCATTATTCTTTTCCAGTTTTTGGGCAGTCTTATAAATCCGTTTTCTTGTGTACTATATAACGCAGCTCTCCTTTCTTTTGGGACTTGGTTATCTTTCCATATCCTTTCAAAAAGCTGGTATCAATTATTTGGGATGATGTGGATGCTTAAGATTCAATTTCAAGCTCAACTTATGCTTTTTAGAAAAGTAAATACCTGCATTTACGATATTGATTTTGTTAATAAAATTCCCGGTAACTGAAATTTAACACTTAATATCATTTTATTACTAAACTTGATTTTTGTTCATTTAGTTCATTTCGACTTTTTGTCACCACAGGATTATTAAAATACTAGTTTTGAGACTATCTGGGATTTATCTACTACTTCTACTTCTTCTTCTTCTGTATATATCTGTGTGTGTGTGTGTGTGTGTGTATGTGTGTGTGTGTGTCACAATTCAACTAAATCCTTTAAGTTCTAGCTTCGTTTACCGAAGTTACCCCAATTTCTCTCTCTCCCCCCCCCCCCTCTCTCTCTCTCTCTCTCTCTCTCTCTCTCTCTCTCTCTCTCTCTCTCCGTCTCGGTCTTTATCGGTTGTGTTTATGTTTTAGTTAAGGGTCAAAACTGCATAAAATCCCTTACCCTTCTTAAATTGGTAAAACAGGTGATGGTTTATTCTCATGAACAAAAGCACATCTTTTAAAACATGTTGGCCAAAAAATATTACTTCAAATATAAGTCAATAAGGTAACGGATTTTGTCAAAAAGTTACAAACCTAATATAAGTCAATAAGGTAACGGATTTTATCAAAAAGTTACAAAGCTAAGACTTCAAAGTGTCTTAGGATTTGAACATTTTGACAAAATGTTTGTCATTGCAATTGTTCGATATTGTATGTCGAAGTTTTCTGGACAAATCTTTTTAAGTGCTAGATTGCGCCTGAAACATTCCAATGCTGCATGTTTTCATCTCTCATGTAATCACAAATCTATAAATACCCGTACTCTGATTCAAAACACATAGCAACGAGGAAGAATAAAATTATCAGTTAGTCTTGGATTGCAGAAGATGCCTAGTCACAAAGAGAATGCATATTAAATGACGAGCATTTAGCATCAGAAGGAAAAATTAGCCATGAACAAAAGACTGTTAACAGCTAGCGGATATCAGGTATTCACGAATATCGCCTGCTGCTACGGTATTCGTGGATGGAACGCATGCATAATACATGTGTAGCATTCGATCATCTTCCACAACTTACTATTAGCAAAGAAGACTAATCATGCAGAACTGCACGCTCGTTGTGAATTCTATCTATAAAGATTTAACCATGCTCGATATAGATACGGTCAATCTCTATAGCATTGCAAAAAAGAATTTGAAATAATTGTACTGTAACAGAAATAGTTTTGAGTCGAAAGTTAAGACCCAAAAGCCTTATTTTCCATGCATTACATCGTCTGAATTTGCTGTGAAGTCTCTTTTTATAGTTTTAACGATGTTCGATATCGAAGCGTCTAAGCTTTAAAATGTTACGAATAAAATTTGAAATAACTGTCCGATAACTGAAATAGTTGTGGGTCGAAATAAAGCCTCAAACGACATTTTTAATGCAGCAAATTGTCTGAATTTGCTCTGAAGTTTCTTTGTAAAGTTTTGACTATGTTCGATATTGAAGCATTTAAGTTATAAAAGATTACAAAAAGAATTTGAAATAACAGTCTGGTAACTAAAATAGTCGAATCTAACGACTGTATAACTTTTACGATTTCACCAGGTTTATTTACTTTCTAAAAAGGGGACATTGAACCAAATTTTCATTTTACTCATTAGACTTCGTCTGCATGCTAGAAGAATTTTCGGCTAGCGATCTTACCTAAAAACGCATATTTGAGGGAATAGGGTGTTAAGACTAGACCAAAGTTTTGAAATCATTATCATTTAACTTTGTGTAAAGGCGAGATACCAACTTGTTCGACAATTGACACCGCATCCAATAAGCATTTTTGTTGATAATTCAATTATAGAGCACTGGGTTTACAGACAAGATATCAAAATGGATCCTGGGCTCGGTCGAGTTTATTTTTTTAAAAAGAATAATTCTGACTTATCTTTCCGCCCAGCAGTAGCTAAGTCTGATAGAATTGTCTGAAAGTACTTTTATCAAAACAGCACCAAGCGGCTTTGTGATCTTTAAGGTATAACATTGCTCATTAATAGAATTTGTCTGTGTCCGAAAAAAAAACGTAATATGGCGTTATAACAGGCGTTTTGTCTCGTCTTATATGCTGAGCGGTGCTGTTGGCTAGGGATCCCATATAAGGACCTTGAACATGTTTTGTGGATAGTGCGCTATACAAATGCCCAAGTTTTTATTGCCTGCATATCACTGCAAACCCCCCCCCCTCCCCCCCCCCCTAAAAAACGACCCCCCCCCCCCCAAAAAAAAAAAAAAAACAGTATATACTCCGGGAAGATAGTCTATCGATCTGTTGGACAACTGTACAGTTTTTCTTAAGATCGACGCAATTACAGTATGCCGACCAAGGAGTTCTGTAATATGAGGATATATAAGTCAGATATGGCGGGACGTGGCATACCCATTGTGCATAGCTAACGCAACCAATGATTTCGTTTCTATTTATGGAAACTATCATATACTGAGTATCGCACCTATAATATATGTATCTATATATATATATATATATATATATATATATATATATATATATATATATATATATATATATATATATATATGATATCGAAAGCAATCCACTGAGTCAGTAATTTATAAGACAAAACTTAATGTGTAATATTATGGGACGCGACGTGATATCGATTTGTAATTTGAAGGAGTGTCAATTATATCGTTTTAAATTATACGTACTTGATAATATTTGCAAATTTGACAAGGCAGATTAAGCCTAATGAAGCGAGCCGGTGGCATAACTGATGGGTTACTCCCTATTAGATCAAAAGAGCGTGAGTTTAAACCTCACGAGGCCCTATATATGCATATGTATATATATATATATATATATATATATATATATATATATATATATATGTACAAAACGTGCTCTAAGCGCTTTACAGAGAGTCCCTGAACAACAGCAACATGTAAAACGTGGAACAAGACATGACGCCTGTTGGCTAGATTACAATTATGTCTGACAGAGACAAACAACTCTGTTAACAGCCAGTCATCATTAAACACTTGAGTACGGCGAGAGAATGTGAGTAAAGAGCCTTTTCCAAGGACTCAACTATGCGTTCAGCAAGGTTCGAACCCAGGACCTTCCGATCACAAAGCGAGTGTCATACCACAAGTCTGTAAATATGTGTGTATGCAACTTATGTTGTAAAAAAATGCCTGAAATTAAAAATAATAAACTTCTTTTTTAAAAAAAAAGTTTAACATATTTTGAGAAATTTTGGTTTCGGTTTCTGACTTTGTTTTTCTTCAATGAGAGCTATGACGGATAACTAGAGTATAAGACAGATACTCTGACAGACTTGTAAATAAAATCCACGTCAAGTTATCTGACATTTGATTTGAAAAATAAAACGCCAATTTTGTTTTCGTTCGTTCTAAGTTTAATCTAGTCCTTCGCTACCTTGATGTTCCAAAATCTCAGTCATTCACGAGAAAAAAAGTACAAACCAGTAGGTAGGAATAAAATCAATTTTTTTTTTTTTGAAAAATTGGAAATAAAAGTAGGTAGGTACTTGAAAATGTGAGTCGGTCTTAGAAAAGTTTCCCTTAATTTTCTAACCTACTCGCGCCAGAAAGTCTTGGTAGTTGAAAAAAATAAACAATCCGAAGCTAACCTGTAACATTCATATCCGTTATAAATCTTAAGTACACTTTAAAGCAAATGAAAAAAAAGTTATTTCTGTAGGCTTCAGTAACTAGGAGTGGATAGTTTTGCAAGTATGTTTGTTGCCGCAAGGTTTTAAAATATATTTATTTAGTAAATTTGATAGCTGTTATGGATTGAGAATCCCAGAATGACGTAGGGGTTGGGGTTGTGGCCCTGAAGAGCGTGTGTGGTAGAGCAAAGGGTTGCACACATCATAAGAAAGTTGAAAATAAACTATTTTTCATTCAAATAGATAATAATAATAATGATAATAATAATAATAATAATAATAATAATAATAATAATAATAATAATAATAATAATAATAATAATAATAATAATAATAATAGTGATAATAATAATAATAATAATAATGATAATAATAATGATACTAATAATAGTGGTAATAATAATAATAATAATAATAATAATAATAATAATAATAATAATAATAATCATAATAATAATAATAATAATAATAATAATAATAATAATAATAATGATGATGATGATAATAATAATGATACTAATAATAGTGATAATAATAATAATAATAATAATAATAATAATAATAATGATAATAATAATAATAATATAATAATTAATAATAATAATAATAACAATAATAATAATAATAATAATAATATTAATAATAATAATAATAATAATAACAATAATAATAATAATAATAATAATAATAATAATAATAATAATAATAATAATAATAATAACAATAATAATAATAATAATAATAATAATAATAATAATAATAATAATAATAATAATAATAATAATATATACTTTATTCATCCAAATGGTTTTTTTTGTACAGACTAAGAGTGTGACGAAATGTTTGCTTTTGAGAATAATGATAAAATAAAATGAATCATGAAGAGCTTCATAACATTTAGACATTTAAAAGAGCGAAAAAAAGCCCTGCCAGTCGGGCTTGCGATGCGATTAGGGCTAGATATATTGTACTGTTTAGCTCCTTCTCTTTTAGTAAAAACTCTTGATTCTTTGTTTTGAGGCATTGTGATCTGAAGGAAATGAAATCCTGACAGTAAAAATAATAATAAAAATTAAGGTTTTCATGTTAAACGTAAAACAATGAAGAATGTGTTAGTGTGTGAGGCTTTGTGGTCTTTAAGTATGACACTCTCTGTTGGACCAGTAGATTCCTGGGTTGAGTCCCGCTCTCGGCGGCGCAAACATTGGAAGTACGTATACCACTATATGTAAAATAACGTTGTTATTGGCTTGGGACCCCTGATAAAGCGATTTAAGAACATCTATCTAGTGTATTTTGCTCCATATAAAAAGAACGATATATTTTTCTCCATATCTTAGGACAAGAAATCATCTTAAAGATCAAACAGTGAACTTGTTTGAAAAAGGGCATAAAAACCTAAAACGTTCATTCTTTCTTTAAACTGAACATAAAACATTCAAACTTTTAAAAAAAATAATTTTTATATTTTTGTTGTTGTTCGTCTTTTAAAATCTTTTATTCTATGTTGGAAGCTATTTTCATCTAGTTATAGAAAATTAACTTACTCAAAATTCCCCCGTATCGTGCTTTACCTGTGCCGCGTGTTAAAAAGCAATTAAGTTATGAAACGAGACTAAAACGACACTAAAGATTTAACGCTTGTGATCAATCAGATTTGAGACAGACTATCTGAATAACTGATGGATCAACCAAGGAAAATAGGCAGTTAATTGAAGGGTAGTCCTTCAAAGCGACAAGGCGTTAAACAAACATTGATAATTGCTTGTTACCGTTTGGAAATGACACAAGTGCGTTTTGCAATCAACTCTACTTGATGTGGTATCGGAAACTTACCGAGTGTAGAGAGTGCTTTATCGAAGGATCTATTGGTTTTAATCAGGTACTTGAAGAGAATGACAAAACAAAAACGAATAAGATCATTAGAGTCATAACTACACAATCGGGACCATACGATAGGTGAGAGAGTGCCCGTTAAACTTGGATGAAATTAAAACTGGTTTGGAGCAATCACTTGTAGATGCCAGTCGTCGGTAATTTCTTGTTTCGTCAAGTAGGCAGATAGATATATAGATAGATTGATAGATAGATAGATAGATAGATAAATATATATATATATATATATATATATATATATATATATATATATATATAGATAGATAGATAGGTAGATAGAGATAAAGACAAAGAGATATATTGAAGCATTGATATTCATTCATATAGGAATAACAATAATAATGATGATAATAATAATAATATTAATCATAATAATAATAATAATAATAATAATAATAATAATAATAATAATAATAATAATAATATAATAATAATAATAATAATAATAATAATAATATTGATAATAATAATATTAATAATAATAATAATAATAATAATAATAATAATAATAATAATAATAATAATAATAATAATAATAATAATAAAATTGATAATAATAATATTAATAATAATAATAATAATAATAATAATAATAATAATAATAATAATAATAATAATAATAATAATAATAATAATAATAATAATAATAATAATATTAATAATAATAATAATAATGATGATGATGATGATGATGATGATGATGATGATGATGATGATGATGATGATGATGATGATGATGATGATGATGAGAATAATCGTTATTTGTCTTTACATCCTTTACATATATACAATAGATAAACAACCGGATTTACTGATGGAGAGAAAGAGGCGATCAAATAAGGACAGGGGTAGGAGTGAAAAAGTTCTGCTCTGATCTATAAAGTTACAGAGAGATAGCGTTCAAAAGAAATTGAATTATGAAACCAGATCAAGAAGACAGTAAAGACTAAATGTTTGCAATCAAACAGGGATTAGCCTCAGGCTTAGTATCAAATAAACATACAGAAGCACGGATAAATGGATGAATTGCGAGTATCTATGTATGTGTGTTTGTGTGTGTGCGTGTGTGTGTATAAATCCTATAACATATATATATATATATATATATATATATATATATATATATATATATATATGTGTGTGTGTGTGTGTGTGTTAATATTATTATTATCATTTTTATTATTATTATTATTATTATTATTATTATTATTATTATTATTATCATTATTATTATATTATATTATATTATATTATATTATATTATATTATATTATATTATATTATATTATATTATATTATATTATATTATATTATATTATATTGCATATATTAGGAAGTTAGAAAAATTCCACAAATAATTTGATATATTGAGATAGATAATTATTAAATTGACAGACAAATTATTGCAATTATTTCAGACAAAATAGACAAACAGATAGATTGTTTTATAATTACAAGACAAATCATAGCTGAACAAATGCTCTATGTTTATTCAACGGAGCAAAATCTAAATTGCACTTAACTTGTTTCACCCGAGGTGTACTTATTTGCGGGTCAGATACCCCCAATTGTTATGGGCTCATTGTTGTAATAGAAGTACTCTCAATTCAACGCTATATTATGTTGTCCTTTACAACCATGTTAAATAAAGTTCATAATTCTGTTCGATTATCAGACCTGCAAATATGTACACATGTGTTTCTATCCCATGGCAACAATATCCAGAGTGAATCAACATATTAAGCTTTGTTACCAATAAACTAAAGTACATTATTCAATTGAGAGTATTATCATGGATGATGCCTGAATAATATCTATTTAGATTTATACTTTATAAATAAAGCCATGAATCTAAAACAATAACTATCGATAACTACCATTAGCTTCACTCTCGAAACATTATGCATCTAATTTACTTGATAAGAACCGAGAAAGAAAAACATTTTGTTTAGAGGGAACGAAATTGACGTCACTCTCTCTCTCTCTTTGTTATTGTTATTAGAAAGCCATTTTCATTTTTAGTTCTTATTAAATTATATTGATCAGACTATAAATGTTAAATATTTCATATAGTTTTCTGTGTCGGTACGTAACATCCGTCTGGCGGATGTTGTGAATATTTTAGCTAGATGCATAACATCAATAATATATTATAATATGTAGATAGTTTAAGTGAGGTGGGGGCGGGGGGCGGGGGAGGGGGGGGGGAGGGGGGGTTGAGATGGCACGGTATGTTTATCCATCGATGTAACTTGATTCCACTCATTGAACTACCCACAGGGCTTCTAGTGTCGACGACTTTTGTCTTATACTATTATGCATTCGAAGCTTAGGCTAAATACCTTCCATAACCACTTATAATAGACTAGATACACAGTTCCTTGTATCTGAATGTTTTATAGCGGCATCTTTCGCATGAATAAGGCAGATCAATATCCAATCTTCCCGTCTTTCAATGAGGCATTTGTCACATGACCTCCTGCTGATCACGCATTTGGACTTTGATTATGTAGAGGAAACATGCTGCTTTAATTATCACCATTCCAAACAAACGCACGCTTCTCGAATAACGATCTATAGTATTTTAGAATCAGTAAAGTTGAGTGAGGTCTTCTCGTTTAGTTAAAATTTCCTAATATTAATACAGGAAAGCATTAAGTAAGTTTTATGATTAATCAAGTTAATTATTCTACCTTTTGGAGTACGATCAAAGAAATTAAGGATAAAGGGAAGGGATTTGAGGTATGATAAACTCATTTTACATATATATATATAAAGTTTAAATGATAGTGCTCAACTTTTTAAGACATACACACACACATATATACACACACACACATATATATATATATATATATATATATATATATATATATATATATATATATATATGTGTGTGTGTGTGTATATATTAGTTGATCTCCTTTTTGATTACATACATGCGCAACGCTGCTTTGTTTGATGACAAGACAAGGAAAGAAATCGGTCATTGGCGTATAATGGAAACAAGATAATTAGAGAGAGAGAGAGAGAGAGAGAGAGAGAGAGAGAGAGAGAGAGAGAGAGAGAGAGAGAACTCTGATGTTAAAACTTTTAGCAACTCTGAATACGTCCATTGTTCTTCAAATAATGTTGTGTTTGTCGTGGCTTTAGCACACACAATAAATCAATATTTCTTTCATGTGAAAAAGCACACGCAACAAGCATGTCCATAGGATATAATAATGACATGTTTTATTTTGACCGGTAGAGGTAATAGCAGTGGCATGCTAATCTCAATAGTGACCTCTAGTAAATCAGCGGTCTTGTAAAAAAAAAAAGTCAAGCGTTGCTGAGAGTCGACTTTACAGTGACAATTATAGCGAAATTGTGGCTCTCGTTTAAATTCTTTAAGAAATAATTTGAACAGTTTCCTACTTGATTCACTTATGAATGAGTGCCTGACTATGGGGCTAGACGGACAATCTAATATGGCTAGAACCCATAAAAAGCAATACCCCCCCCCTCCCAAGCCTAACAAATAACGTGTACTGTATGAAATAGAAATCTGAATCCAAATCATAATTTGGAAGAATGTAACATTAATATGAATCACTCTGAGTATGGTAAAACCATGAAATATGTGTAAAATAATTGACAATGTTTTGAGTCAATTTATTTGTATTTTAAGAGACAAATCTTGGACAAAACTTACATTTAATGAGCAATATCTCAAATATAGAATTTGAGCTAAATTTCATCTACATGCGTAACCTTTATGCAATGATAATCAAATTGGTTCAGTTTGCTTCGGAAGCAGAGGACGAAATCGACGCAACAAATTGTGTATTATTTGGTAAAAAAAACCCATTGAAAAGTGCAGTCAAAATCATTGATTTATCGTTTTATATTGTTTCTCTTTCTTTGTTTGTCTGAATGTCAGCACCTCAAGCAGTTATCCACAAGAGGGTTGTGACTTTACTACTAACTGCTATTGGCGATTCTGCCGTTTGGTCAAAATATCAAATACTAATGTCAAGTTGTAAAAAAAAACATTGTAAGGAGTCGACAATGACAATATTTTTCATTGTTTTATTTATTTTGTAAAAAAAAAAACAGAACTTCCTATCGGCCTTTTGAATGTCAGTGATCGCCCGCAATGACTTTTGACTTTGTAACATAAAACTATTAATTGTATTTAAGAGTGCATCAAATGTCACGACATATCGTTACAAATCCATATTATATGGGGCTTATTGTCCATAGGCGTCTTTACGTTGATATATGAACAAGAAATACAATGAATAGATTTTGATATCTCGATAAGTCGATTGATAGATGGATGGATCTGAGCTTTGTATGAAGAGTGGGATAAATATGTGAGGCACTCTTGGGAATCGGTTCATGTGTCGTGGAAAGTACTTTTGAGATATGGCTGATAAAATATGTTTTAAGTTTTTAGTACTTTCACGCATTTTTAAAGTAATTTATTTTTAAAATGCTTTTTTGAATGTCACCTGAACGTTGAAATGACGTTCATTAAAATCTGAAGCCGTTTTCTCAAAACCACTTTTCTCCATATTGTCCTTTCCAAATGGCCATGACTCAACCCAAAAATCTCTTTCATGATAAAAATGGAGAGAATTGGGCATTTCTACACCTATCAATAACTCTTATTTACATTAATTGCGTAAACAGTCTCCAGCTGAACAAATATTTCTGTGCCATGGCCCCAAAAGTATTTTATAAATATTATAAAGAAATCAAAGACGCCCAGAGCTCAGTAATTTTAGGAAACGTTTGCAAACATTTCTATTCCGCAGGCTTGTGAGTAGAAATAGCTTTTGCGTTTTGTTTTACCTTTATTGTCTTTGTATGTGAGCGCCTTAGAACACTTTGTCGGTTCTTCGCGCTATATAAATTGGTTCTTATCTTACATTATTTTACATGTGGGCCATGCCCCTAGAGTGTTCCTTATATTATGGTATCTAGATGATATAATAATAATAATAATAATAAATGGCATTTATATAGCGCTTTATCCCGTTGTCACAGGCTCTAAGCGCTTTACAGTGATATAAAACAAAACATATTACAGTGAGACAAGTTTGATGGAAACGTGATACGAATTCAATTTAACAACAACGAAATATGAAAATAATATTGCAACATTATGATGTAAAAAGATAAAACTTTAAGCGAGATTTGAACGTTGTCAACGATCGAATCCGAGCATCTCACGTGTGATGGGAGAGAGTTCCAAAAATGGCGGGCCGAAAATTGAAAAGATTGTTCACCTATTTTACGCAATGGCTTAGGTTGACAAGGATTGATTGGTCATTGCTTGACCTCAAGTTTCTATTGGGGACATATATGTTTAGAAGGTCTTTAATATAGGAGGGACTGTTGGTGCTCAAGGATTTGTAGACAACAGTACAAATCTTATAGGTAACTCTTTTTTCCACAGGAAGCCAATGTAACTCAGGGAGAAGAAGAGTTGTTGACGGGTATTTTTTGTTATTGCGTACAATGAGCCTGACTGCGTTATTTTGAGCAACCTGAAGTTTGCTAATTTTGTCTTTAGCTAAATTCGCCCAAAGGGAGTTACAATAGTCCAATTTAGATAAAACAAGGGAATTAATTAAAAGTATTATATAAGGTCGATATATCCTCAGAAATTTATTTTATATGTAGCATTATATTGTCTCTAAGAGGAATCATTAAGTCAGAGTAGGACAGGTGTCAAAAAGTAATTTTAAAGTTATAATGGCTAGAGTTTGAGCTTTTAGGGAGCAGCTTGGCTCAGCGGTACGGTGCTTGCTTCGTACCCCAACGGTACCGAGCTGTATGGCCTTGAGCAAGTCACCTCGCCCTAGCTCAATTTGCAGTGCTGCACTGCGGCTGACGCCTGGGTTATTCCAGTATTCCCTTGCTTTCATTCCCTATATGCAGGTCAAGTTCGGTATCATTATGTATTTGTGTTCATTTAAGAAGTAAATGTGGGGGTCCCAATATATCAGCTAGTAGAGCAATCGCTTCACACGCAAAGGGGACCGAGATCGATCCTGGGTGAAGTCAATGTTTTTTTTTGTCCCCCTGCCGCGATTTCCAGCAAAGCGATACATCGATAACCTTATATAATACATCACACAGCCCTATTAATTTTATGATGATAAGGGATCGGTGTTCTTGTAAATTATAAAATGATCTAGAATCAAGTATAGCCTTATATAGAAATAATTATAACAACTTGTACCGTTCCAGTTAAGTAATAAAATAAAGTATGTCATGTGTACTGACCAAGTAAATAATACGAAGAGTATGAATATGTCGAAAATAAGCTGATAGATGTTAACACTAAAAATGTTGTATTTTCTAGTAAGTTCGTTTGTTTGTTTGTTTTTCATCATTATACTCACCACTTTTCCTCTTACTTAGTTTAATACATGTGTGTGGCGGACACCCCCATCGCATTACCCAAAAACAAACCAATCACCACAACACGTTTTCATTTATAATATAGATGATCTACATGAAATTTGATAATTAAAATTAAAAAGGAAATGCCACCTACCTAACAAAACAGTAATATTTATCATCACAAGGGTCAATTAGTTTATCTACACATACAGAATAAAAGTCAATATAAAGCGATCCCGCTCGTGACCACATGAATACAAAAAAACAACAATAAACCAACCCTGCAATGACACATTTCGTGGAATCCTAAAAGGCGTGGAGGACAGCACTAGCAAACCACCCAATGCAGCCACTCATCGCCGTCACGCGCAATACCCGTCGCCCCTTCTTGAGGTTGCTCACACTTGTCCCGCGACCAACATTTCTGCTACGTGCCTATGTATTACTCACGCTGTCTATATTATGATAGTGCATTCGTATTTCTTTTCATTCTGTCGTTGTATAATGTACTTAACATAGAGGGAAAACTAAAACACCAGATGCAAATAGGGAATAAAAATATCACGGTGTCATCGGGGTCACAATTTGTATGGTATCTATATGGCCACAATATATTAAATAATTGAGAAATGAGTAAATCAAACAACTGCTCATTAAGCATTTTGAGCGATTTACGGAAGCTTTTCGCTCCTATTCTTTTATTCATTATATCTATTTTTTATTTGGTATATAAATTGGCTTGTAATATTGGTGATATAAGCCGACTTAAAAAGGAAATGCCACTTACCAAACAAAACAGTAAGATTTATCATCACAAGGGTCAATTCGTTTATCTACAAATACAGAATAAAAGTCAATATAAAGCGATCCCCTCGTGACCACATGTATTGTGTTAATTAGAGACAATGAAATATTTGGTTGATATTTTGAAGACGTCAATTCATTATCTACTTTTTTCAAAACAGGAAAAGAAAAAGAAAACTCCAAACCCCACAAAACAAAAAGAATAAGATTTAAGGTGGCACCAGAAAACCTTATCAAAGTCACATAGGGCGCAACAGGGGTAATAGGTAACAATCTTTCTTTACAATATTTTCATAAGCCTGGACATTAAAAAGAAGCAAAGATTTGAAATCTTATCTCTTAGATGAAACGAATTTTTTTTCTGTAATCTTACAAGGCATCAAGGTTCCTTGTATAAATTCCAGTCTCACTATATGTTTCAGTGACAAACACTTTAGAAGCTATATTTTCATCATCTTCGCAAACTTCGAAACATTGCCTTAAAAAAACTATTCTTTTAAAGATGAGCGAATGAAAAAAAGTGCGAAGCATGTAGATAGAATGAGTATTGTGATAGACGTCTAGTTCAATTTCATAACCTTTTACAGTCTTTTTTAAACAAGTTCAACAACTAAAGAAAATGCTCTAAGACAATTTGTGCTTGGATAAGTTTATTTCAGACCTTGGAAAAATGCATACTCGATCCAAATAAACAAACTCAAATTAAACATTGTAAATCAGCAGGGATGAGCAAAAATTGTTAGGAGAGAGAGTCATTACAAACGAAGAAAATATATCTTTCATTTGGCTCTAATCCGATCGGATGTTGCCTTTTTTGTTCATCCGATCATTTTGCTCCATTCGGTATGGATTATAATACAGCAGTTTTAACCAGAAACAGCAAAACTGGTTGGTATTCAGACAGGAATAGAACGTTACACCATTCGGAACTTGTATTAATTTGTGCGGCTATGTGGTCTAGTGGTATGACACTCGCTTTCGGATCGGAAGGTCCTGGGTTCGAGCCTCGCTCGGGGCATAGTTGGGTTCTTGTCAAAGGCTTTCTACTCACATTCTCTCACCGTACTAAGGTGTAAAATGAGTACCTGGCCGTTAACAGCGTTGTCTCTGTCCGAAAAAAAGATTATAATATCGCCTATCACGCGTCATGTCTCGTCCTACATGTTAATTGTTGCTGTTGGCCAGAGACCCCTTGTAAAGCGCTTTGAGCACGTTTAACGGATATTTATTGTGCTCTATAAAAAAGCTCAAAGCTCAATATTAATTAAGTATTACTCTGAATTCGGAAACGAGTCCTCGGCTATCAATTTGATCTGTTGAAGGCGTAAGGTTGAGTGGATTCACACACTGAAATTGATGAATTCTTATTTGAACAGTTTTGTGAAGTGAGTTGACTTCATTAATGACGCTATAATCTAGCATGCTGTCTCAATTGCGTTCATCTCACAATTCCTAAAGAATGATAATATAGAAAAAAGTTTGAGGACTGTTAGTCTTTCATACATAAATTTAATCGGGTATCACATTTGATGTGAGTTCGTGATGAAAAAATTGTAATATCGCCTAACAGGCGTCATGTCCCGTCCTACATGTTTAATGTTGCTGTTGACCAGGGACCCCTTTTAAAGCGCTTTGAACACGTTTAGTGGATATTGCGCTATATAAAAGCTCAATTATTAATTATTATGACGCCTAAGTATGCGAAGTAAAAAAGTGAATTCCATTAATCACAAGGTGGTAAACTGACAAAACTGGTAAAGTTTATGTTTTATGTCCTTCCGACTGCCTCTCTAATATTCCGTGTCAAGGGGGGATGCTGAAGATCATGGATGAAAGCTTTCTTGTATTCTTGGATTTTTTTTTTCTCTGGTTCTAGTCCCGCTGAAGAGTGTGCATCGTAGAGTTCTTTAAAAATGTTCTTTGTTCATGTTCTTTCACTTCTGTCAGGTGTAATCTGAACGACGGCAGTGCTTTTGTTTCTTTGAAATTAAAGCGTAAAAGCGACTTAGAGCCTCATGTGTTATTCTACATGATTAGAGTTGCTGTTGTAAAGCGCGTTGAGCATATTTAGTGTGGAATGCGCGAGATATGAATGTTCATTAAATGCTCATTCAACTCGCCAAATACTCCAGGTGTTAACCACAGATTTATGGCAAAGAGTTAAGATGGGATGACTTGATCTTCCGATAGGTGTCGAACGCACTATCACCAGGTTACCTCTTGAGTACAGAGCAAAAAAAAAAACTCTGTTGTGCGGCTATGTGGTCTAGTGGTATGACACTCGATTTCGGATCGGAAGGTCCTGGGTTCGAGCCTCGCGCTCGGCGCATAGTTGAGTCCTTGGAAAAGGCTCTTTAATCACATTCTCTCACCGAACTCAGGTGTAAAATGAGTACCTGGCCATTAACAGCGTTGTCTTTGTCCAAAAAATTGTAATATCGCCTAACAGGCGTCATGTCCCGTCCTACATGTAAAATATTGCTGTTGACCAGGGACCCCTTGTAAAGCGCTTTGAACACCTTTAGTGGATATTGCGCTATATAAAGCAAGAAAGAACAATGCCACTTTTCCTATTGCTCACATACCCAAGGTCGCCTGCGACTGGGAACTCGTTCTACATTCCTAATCCAAGAGTGGAAGAATCCTATAACATCATTATTCTTAGATCCGGAAACTCTATCGGCCAGTTGAATTTAAACAAGACATAAATCCGCATCATAGGAACAGGACAACACGGAAGGAACGAGAGAGATAAAGACAGGGCATTGTATGGTTGGTGGGGAGGGACGGCAGAGAAGACAGGAGGCAAAATACCCCCCTTCGCCATCTCTCTCTCTCTCTCTCTCTCTCTCTCTCTCTCTCTCTCTCTCTCTCTCTCTCTCTCTCTCTCTCTCTCTCTCTCTCTCTCTCTCTCACATATTATATATTGATATATATATATATATATATATATATATATATATATATATATATATATATATATTATATATATTCCTATATATTTTCCTATATATTGATATATATATAATATATATATATATATATATATATATATATATATATATATATATATATATATATACTAAAAAGTGAGACCGGGAAAAGGAAAAAAGGCGAAAGTAAGAAAGGAAGAAAGAAAGAAAGAAAGTAAGAGAGAGAGAGAGAGAGAGAGAGAGAGAGAGAGAGAGAGAGAGAGAGAGAGAGAGAGGGCAAGATGGGGACATGAGATAGAGATATAGGGACAGGAAAATAGAGAAAGAGAGAAAGAAATAAAGAAAGAAAGAAAGAAAGAGAGAGAGAGAGAGAGAGAGAGAGAGAGAGAGAGAGAGAGAGAGAGGGGGGGAGGGATAGAATATATGAGGAGAAAAACAGTTACATAGAGAGATAAAAAATGTAAGAGAGAGAGATATATATATATTTATAGAGAAAAGGAGGATGCGATATAAAGAGACAATAACAAAAAAAAAAAAAAGAAATAAACGATGGAAGGAGGGAAAAGGAGAGAGAGAGAGAGAGAGAGAGAGAGAGAGAGAGAGAGAGAGAGAGAGAGAGAGAGATAGAGAGAGAGAGAGAGAGAGACGTTTTGCTTTCAAAATCAATTCTATTTTGTCAACAATAACACCGGAACCAAGGCTTAGTTTTTGCTTTTGAATTTCGTTTCCTTCCTTTTTCCGACTTCGGTTCCGGTTCCGAGCGGAAACGTCAGTTACAGATGTTTTTGTCACGTGACATTGTTACTTAAATTAGCTTGTCGTCCTGGATGGCTGGCTTACAGTAGACAAAAGCGTGAATACGTGCACGTCTATACACGATGATTATTTTAAGGGTAAGGGCAAAAGTGTAAGGGATGGGGTGGTGATTGTGTTGTTGGATAGTTTCCGTAATGTCCTTAAGACAGGCAATTTGGTCGTCGTTTGCATCTGTGTTTGGCTTCTAATGGCCACCAGGAATGAGATTAACCGGTGAAATTACACTGTCAATGGCCCACGTCAGACTGGGCGGCCCCGAGGGCTGGTCTTCTTCTCGTTGAACGGCCAGCGAAATGAGATTTCGAGGAGTTCAGAAACTCTTCTGTGCGTGAAGGCTTAGAAAATAAGGAAAGGCTCATTTGCATATCGTTGTATAAATTACCTTATTGGGCGCTGTGTGTTTTTGGTACTAATTATTCTATTTCAGCTTCGAGATATCAGCATAATAGCCAAAACATTGCGTGCTGAGGTTTCACATTAAGATACGATGGGTAACCCAGTGACACATTACAAGAGCGTGTGTTATGATTGTTTCAAAATGTCGGTAATTATACAGGGCAGTGAAATGTAATTGAATAACGATATTGGAGTCATTATCTATCAAACATAATTATTTTTAATTCAAGTAGTAACAACATAGTATTGATTATGATTATACGGATTTGGTTTGAGTCGCGTCATAAAATGATCATTACAAATAGGCCAAAACAGCGCAGTGGTAAGAAAAAGATTTGGAAAAACTGTCAATTATATAAGATAAGAATATGAAAAAGAATGTATGATACAGTGCCAGACAACACACACAAAAAACAAGAGCAAAAACAATTAAAACATCTCAAAAGTCAGGGATTAAACAACGATAGTCTAGGGCGAATTCATTTTTTACATCATTTTTCTTCCATTGATTTGTTAACCCAAACAATTGTCAGTTACAAAGCGACGATATTATGTATAGATCCCCCTCAACATTTCTCTTATAATATTCATTCTAGTCGGACTTTAAAGTGTCAATGCATTCACTGTACAGTTCAGTGATCGATGTCTGTTCTTCCTTTTGTTACATCCTTTTATATTAACGTGATAGAACAGAGGCACAAATTATTTTGAGAGGAATCTTGGGGAAAGGTTCAAGGAAAGTCAACTCTGACTGGGCGTCATCAGGGGAATTCGATAGACTATTTTAATCTTCGTTGTGCAAGAGCTGATGCCCCCTGACACCTTTGCCCAAAGCTCAATACCCTAAAAAAATATCTTATATTCCCGGATGGTAGGGATATTGGCTATGATAGATGCCTGTTATACGGACATGATTCGATTTGTTCAAATGCAGAGAATTTGGCAGGGTATAAAATGAGCCAAGCTGGTGAAAATAAGTGGAGCAAATTCGATGAATTAGGATGTTTGGCCTCTCGAGACTTCAGTCTTGAGCACTCCCGTCTGTAATGTTCCTTTTGTATCTATTTTGTCATTTATCTGTCTACGTGCCTGTTTATTTCCAATTTATATAATATCACAGCAATGTAATTTGCTCTTTGTCTCTTGTTTTAGCTGCCAAATTGACTTTTCAAATCATAATACTTTGTTCTTTAGAAACAAAACAGTTTAATTAAGTTTTGCTATTTTTTTCTCCTTCGGTAGCTGAAATTTAACATTTTCGAGCAAACTAGACAAAAGGAAGAAAGAAAGTGAAAATGCGCAATAGTCTCTAGCTACTACGTAGGTTATTTCATTATTTTAAAAATGAAAATCCCCATTCAAATCTCTTTAATTGCACTGACGTCCAGGTTGTATTGTTGCTCAATTATAGCTTTCTTGTTGACAACCGTGGGGTATCACTGGGTGGGCAGAAGGGCACGCGTTGTGTCTTTTATTCCCCATATCTGTTTTTTAGTTGCTTCTGTATTTCTCTTGTAATGGGATGACTTGGTTTTGTCCAGACCTTTGCCGAATTCCTTGGCTGAGAGGGAAACAGTATAGTGTTAGTTTTGGTTGGTGATTTTGTTTTCTTGCATATCATCTTTGTTCTGTATTGTATCATTTTTAATAAACACATATAATGATTTGTATACATTTGAGTATGTTCCTCTTAGTGGTTACCTGTGCTTGTATAAACTGATAGTGTGCTCTTGGAATATATACCTGTTCCCTATTTGAACCAGTCTTCTTTGTCTCATTTTCTCTCATATTCTTCTGATTGTAAATCCCAGACTTATTTTTTTTTTAATTTTCCAACTTCTTTCTTTCTTTTTTTACTGGCTCTGAAATGACCTAAATGTGTCGCAAGCACTATTAAACCCTTAGAATAATAAAAATACAGGTCATCATATCATGCTAGAATGAAACAGAACCCAGCCTAATAAAGGACGGCCATTCAATTCCTCATAGCGTTAAGCTCATTTACTGCCAGTATCAGCGTTTCAATATATTATACCTCCGTGGTATATATTCTTTTAAAATATTACACTATTATCTCTATGCCAATGAACCCTTACGTAACATGGTGGTCAATACATTCCAACTCTTCCCCTATATGATATCCCATAGAAACACCCCCTCTTTAATGTTGAATTCGATCCTATTCACCACTACATTTCCCTCAAAACCACCCTTACTTC
>NC_088361.1:55859427-55864427 GCF_034508935.2 Berghia stephanieae | reverse complement strand
ATCTTTGTGGTTTATTGAGGAGAGTCGATATAATTCTATACATATTTAAAGGACGGAAAACCAAAATTTCATATTTCTGAATGCCTCAAATTAAAATTTACTTTTTGATATCTTGGATATATATAATATAACTATATGTAATATATTATATAATTTTTTTTTTAAACTCTAGAAATTTTATAGCGCGATATTCACAATACGTTCTTAAAGCGCTTTACGAGAGACCCCAAGCCAACAGCAACATTTAACATATAGGCGATCTATAGAGAACACATGACGCATGTTAGGCGATATAATAATTTAACTGCCGTGTACTCATTTTTCACTTGAGTACTGTGAGTAAAGAGCCTTTTCCAAGGACTCCACAATGCGCCGCGCAGAGGGATATGTTCGAACCTTGGATGCTCCGATCCGAAGGCAAGTGTCATACCACAAGACCATACATCCGCACTATATTGAGGCGTTGATTCACATATGATTCCAACATAATCCACTTGTATACGTACGCTGATGTATTATGATTGGATATTCAGACAAGCAAGGGCTTTCAATTCAATTCAATTCAATTCAAATATTTATTTATTGTCGGCATTTTAAAAATGTTTCATAGATAATGTAGTCAGGCTAATAGAAGCCTTTGACCGACATAAGTTATAACACATAGTGCATAAAAATACATAGTAATACATTTTCCTTTACAAATTCCTATTAGTAATAGAGGGCTAAATATTTTGCGATTCGAGAGCGTTCTTCGACAATACCACCTCAGCTTCAACATTTTCTTCGCTTTGAATTTTATGAACATACAACTGAACGTCCTACTTCCTGAAATTGCTGGAAAAAGACAGTTACAATCTAGCTTTATTAGTTACGTGAATTGCAAAGAATTATTATTATTATTATTATTATTATTATTATTATTATTATTATTATTATTATTATTATTATTATTATTATTATTATTATTATTATTATTATTATTATTATTATTATTAAATCATTATTACTATTGTTATTATTATTATTATTATTATTATTATTATTATTATTATTATTATTATTATTATTATTATTATTATTATTATTATTATTATCATTATTATTATTATTATTATTATTATTATTATTATTATTATTATTATTATTATCATTCGTCTTCTTCTTCTTCTTCTTCTTCTTCTTCTTCTTCTTCTTCTTCTTCTTCTTCTTCTTCTTCTTCTTCTTATTATTATTATTATTATTATTATTATTATTATTATTATTATTATTATTATTATTATTATTATTATTATTATTATTATTATCATTAATATTATTATTATTATTATTATTATTATTATTATTATTATTATTATTATTATTATTATTATTATTATTATCATTCTTCTTTTTCTTCTTTTTATTATTATTATTATTATTATTATTATTATTATTATTATTATTATTATTATTATTATTATTATCAACATCATCATCATCATCATTATTATTATTATTATTATTATTATTATTATTATTTTTATTATTATTATTATTATTATTATTATTATTATTATTATCATTATTATCATCATTATTATTATGACCTACGATATGCAGACGACACGGCGCTATTGTCAACAACATCAACAGGTCTCAACAAACTAGTAAAATCGGTAAAAAAAAAAAAACATAGTGAAGACAAAGACCTATTATTAAACGCAAAGAAAACGAAAATAATGAGCACAGATAAAAGCAGCACTGCTCAGGTCGAAATAGAAGGAGAACAACTGGAAAATGTTACAAATTTCATTTACCTTGGTGCACAAATAGAAGCCAATGGAAAATCGGCACCAGATATCAGGAGAAGACTTGCAATTGCAAGCAACAAACTAAACAAAATGATGGCAATCTGGAAGAGCGAGGAAGTCAGACTGAAATGAAGATCCTAACATCCTGTATTTTTCCTACTGCAATATATGGATGCGAAACATGGTCTATAACCAAAGAATCAGAAAAGAGAATAACCGCCTTCGAAATGAAATGCTATAGAAAAATCTTACGCATCCCGTGGACAAACAATGCAAACATCATGAAAACACTAGGACTAAAAAAGTCCCTGCTAATGAGTAAGATAAAAAAGCTGAAACTCAATTACTTTGGGCACCTGAAAAGACACGACACACTAGAGAGAGATGTACTGGAGGGCATGGCGGAGGGCAAAAGAGGCAGAGGAAGACCATAAGAAGATGGCAACAGGATATACAGGAATGGCTCAACAACGGCGTGACGGAATGTGGCAGATGGGCACAAGACAGAGACTTCTTCCGAAGGACTGTGTGGGAGGCTAACGTCCAAGTGATATGCCACAGAGAGAGAGATTATATATTATTATTATTATTATATTATATATTATTTATTATTATTATATTTTATTATTATTATTATTATTATTATTATTATTATTATTTATTATTATTATTATTTATTATTATTATTATTATTATTATTATTATTATTATATTATTATTTATTATTATTATTAATTATTATTATTATTATTATTATTATTTTATTATTATTATTATTATTATTATTATTACTATTAATTATTATATTATTATTTTTTATTATTATTATTATTATTATTATATTATTATTATTATATTCTCTTTCTTTTTTTATATATTATATTATTATTATTATTAATTATTTATTATTTATTATTATTATTATTTAATCACATCATCATCATATCATTATTATTATTATTATTATTATTATTATTATTATTATTAATTATTATTATTATCATTATTATTATGACCTACGATATGCAGACGACACGGCGCTATTGTCAACAACATCAACAGGTCTCAACAAACTAGTAAAATCGGTATTAAAAAAACATAGTGAAGACAAAGACCTATTATTAAACGCAAAGGAAACGAAAATAATGAGCACAGATAAAAGCAGCACTGCTCATGTCGAAATAGAAGGAGAACAACTGGAAAATGTTACAAATTTCATTTACCTTGGAGCACAAATAGAAGCCAATGGAAAATCGGCACCAGATATCAGGAGAAGACTTGCAATTGCAAGCAACAAACTAAACAAAATGATGGCAATCTGGAAGAGCGAGGAAGTCAGACTGAAAATGAAGATCCCAACATCCTGTATTTTTCCTACTGCAATATATGGATGCGAGACATGGTCTATAACCAAAGAATCAGAAAAGAGAATAACCGCCTTCGAAATGAAATGCTATAGAAAAATCTTACGCATCCCGTGGACAAACAAAGAAAGCAATGCAAACATCATGAAAACACTAGGACTAAAAAAGTCCCTGCTAATGAGTAAGATAAAAAAGCTGAAACTCAATTACTTTGGGCACCTGAAAAGACACGACACACTAGAGAGAGATGTACTGGAGGCATGGCGGAGGGCAAAAGAGGCAGAGGAAGACCATAAAGAAGATGGCAACAGGATATACAGGAATGGCTCAACAACGGCGTGACGGAATGTGGCAGATGGGCACAAGACAGAGACTTCTTCCGAAGGACTGTGTGGGAGGCTACGTCCAAGTGATATGCCACAGAGAGAGATATTATTATTATTATTATTATTATTATTAATTATTATTATTATTATTATTATTATTATTATATTTTATTATTATTATTATTATTATTATTATTATTATTTATTATTATATTAATTATTATTATTATTATTATTATTATATATTAATTTATTAATTATTATTATTATTATTATATATTATTATTATTATTATTATTATTATTATTATTATCAATTATTATATATTTATTATTATATTATTATTATTATTATTATTATTATTTATTATATTATTATATTATATCATTATATTATGACCTACGATATGCAGACGACACGGCGCTATTGTCAACAACATCAACAGGTCTCAACAAACTAGTAAAATCGGTTTTAAAAAAACATAGTGAAGACAAAGACCTATTATTAAACGCAAAGAAACGAAAATAATGAGCACAGATAAAAGCAGCACTGCTCAAGTCGAAATAGAAAGAGAACAACTGGAAAATGTTACAAATTTCATTTACCTTGGAGCACAAATAGAAGCCGATGGAAAATCGGCACCAGATATCAGGAGAAGACTTGCAATTGCAAGCAACAAACTAAACAAAATGATGGCAATCTGGAAGAGCGAGGAAGTCAGACTGAAAATGAAGATCCTAACATCCTGTATTTTTCCTACTGCAATATATGAATGCGAGACATGGTCTATAACCAAAGAATCAGAAAAGAGAATAACCGCCTTCGAAATGAAATGCTATAGAAAAATCTTACGCATCCCGTGGACAAACAAAGAAAGCAATGCAAACATCATGAAAACACTAGGACTAAAAAAGTCCCTGCTAATGAGTAAGATAAAAAAGCTGAAACTCAATTACTTTGGGCACCTGAAAAGACACGACACACTAGAGAGAGATGTACTGGAGGGCATGGCGGAGGGCAAAAGAGGCAGAGGAAGACCATAAAGAAGATGGCAACAGGATATACAGGAATAGCTCAACAACGGCGTGACGGAATGTGGCAGATGGGCACAAGACAGAGACTTCTTCCGAAGGACTGTGTGGGAGGCTACGTCCAAGTGATATGCCACAGAGAGAGATATTATTATTATTATTATTATTATTATTATTATTATTATTATTATTATTATTATTATTATTATTATTATTATTATCATTAATATTATTATTATTATTATTATTATTATTATTATTATTATTATTATTATTATTATTATTATTATTATCAACATCATCATCATCATTATTATTATCATTATTATTATTATTATTATTATTATTATTATTATTATTATTATTATTATCATTATTATTATGACCTACGATATGCAGACGACACGGCGCTATTGTCAACAACATCAACAGGTCTCAACAAACTAGTAAAATCGGTTTTAAAAAAACATAGTGAAGACAAAGACCTAT
>NC_088361.1:55841927-55849427 GCF_034508935.2 Berghia stephanieae | reverse complement strand
TTATTACTAATATCATCATCATTATTAGTTTCGATAACAATAATATGATGATATAATAATAATAATAATAATAATAATAATAATAATAATAATAATAATAATAATAATAATAATAATAATAATAATAATAATAATAATAATAATAACAATAATAATAATAATAATAATAATAATAATAATAATAATAATAATAATAATAATAATAATAATAATAATAACAATAATAATAATAATAATAATAATAATAATAATAATAATAATAATAATAATAATAATAATAATAGTAATAATAATAATCATCCATCATCATCATCATCATCATCATCATCATCATCATCATCATCATCATCATCGTCGTCGTCGTCGTCGTCGTCGTGACAACAGTTACTGATCTTGCTCACATCTAGAGGTGACAATTCGATGATTTCAAGGGGAATCATTGAAACCAACGACAGAAAGGACAATATTCAATCTGTCAAACCGAGGCATCGATGAGTGGAACGTGTTCAATGCAGAGACAATAATATTGCAGACATTTGAATAGAAAGTAGTGAGATAAAGAATGTAATTGTAGACGGATGAATATAATATGAAGGAATATGAATGATGTAATAGAGTTAGGTAAATGGAACTATATATATATATATATATATATATATATATATATATATATATATATATATATATATAATATATATATATATATATATATATTACTATATCATATAATACAGTATAGAACACGACCTTCGTTTAATTTTACCCTATCATAAAACCACAGAAAATGGCTGGTTCTGTTTAATTGTGAACTATAATAATTTTACAGAATAGAGTATCGAAATTCATGACTCAACAAATGCTAAATTAGGTTTTCTTATACTATAGTAAACTAGGCAGAGCTGTCAGAAGCTATGTTACAAGACATCCTATTTAGAGGGGTCTTCAACATGCCTTATTTCGAAATTGAGCAGTTGAATGAAAATGTAACTTTACTGAAATTTAAATAAATTGTACTTTGGAAATTGCACTATATATAGGAAACGATGTTGACAAGATTTAGCAAATTTAGGCATAAATCAAATATGAACTAGACAAAATCAAAGAGAAATGACAATGACGTTTATTGTTATTGCACATAATTGATTACGTTTGATGACAACAATTTTAAAGCAGGCTAATACGCTGCGGTGACATTATCAAATGAGATATGTTGACAATTTTAAACATTGAACCTGCAGGGTTATTAAAGAATTTATTATAAATAATACAGCAAAGTCTAAAGAGTTTCCATTCGGCACTTCTAGTGCGTCATGATATGCAGGAATTATGGCTGAATGTGAAGATCCAATCTGTTAGAAGAGTTGGCGAAACACAAGAGCAAGAGCAGCAACGGCAGCAATGCTGATGGAGCTGGGAATGGAAAAAGTAATAAAACGATTTTAACTCACGAGCAACGCAATTAATAGGATAATAGTAGAGTAATACACCCTCCGTTACGTTAATTTGTTGTTGTTTTTTTTTTTTTTTTTTTTGGGGGGGGGGGGGGGACCATACAAATAAACTTCAGCGTAATGACATAAAAATTTATTTGTTTGTTGAAGCAGGAAATCTAAGGTGAAGTTTGCAATATATTTCGTGACACTTGTTCGATATTTTGGGCTGAGAAAATACTGATTTTGTGAGATTTTGAATTTACCCACAGTAAGACCACCCTAATCGGCTTTCTTTATGTGCGGTTCAAAATCTGAATGCCGTTCACATCACTTTATTCTCATTTATATTTTCGCCACAAAATCCCTTTCAGCACGAAAAAAACAAATAATGAATTAGTTAGAAATGATGTCCATGATAAACATGTCAGATATAGCCGTCTAATAGTTGTTTTAAAAAATCGAACCATAATAATCAAAAACTGTAACTTTAGGCAAGATGATGACTGAATGAGGTACATCTTCTAGTGGTAATATAAATGTAAATATATGTATGTTTATCGATTGTCGGTCTCTATTCATTCTTTCGCCTATTCGTTTATTATTATCACTATTAACAATATTACTGTCATTATGATATTATTATTATTATTATTATTATTATTATTATTATTATTATTATTATTATTATTATTATTATTATTATTATTATTATTATTATTAATATTATTATTATTATTATTATTATTATTATTATTATTATTATTATTATTATTATTATTATTATTATTTATTATTATTATTATAAGTATTATCATTATTATTATTAGTATTATTATTATTGTTAATATTATTATTATTATTATTATTATTATTATTATTATTATTATTATTATTATTATTATTATTATTATTGTTATTATTATTATTATTATTATTATTATTATTATTATTATTATTATTATTATTATTATCATTATTCTTATTATTATTGTCGTCATCATCACCCTCACCATCATCATCATCATCATCATCATCATCATCATCATCATCATCATCATCATCATCATCATCGCCATCATCATCATCATCATCATCATCATCATCATCATCATCATCATAATCATCATCCCTATTATTAATATCATCATTATTATTATCATCATTATTATTATTATCATTAGTAGTAGTAGTAGTAGTAGTAGTAGTAGTAGTAGTAGTAGTAGTAGTAGTAGTAGTAGTAGGAGAAGGAGGAGGAGGAGGACAAGGAGGAGGAAGAGAAGGAGGAGGAGTAGTAGTATTGAGCACGAATAATATTTTCCATTTGTCAGTGAAATTCATACCATTTAGTCAGTTAATTACGAACATTTTTCAATACCATCAATAGTCTTAAACGTTGATGTTTTCTGTACATTGTCCAATAGATTGTTTTATTTGCTATTATATTATTTGAAAACGGTATTTAAATGCTGATATAAATAATGCAAGGTCTTTGAATTAATTCCATATCACGTTTGGCAGAGAGATCGAATTTATTTTATCTGAGATTAATGGTTTAAGAAATTAATTATCAGTGTTATACATCTATGGTTTAATTATGAATTGTTTACCATTGTTTCTTTTGACTTTACATTGCCAGTCTTCATTACATTTAAAGATATGTAAAGAGCTGTAAATGTTACATTCCATGCCATTTGATATTATAAGATTATTTCATTTCTTTATATTTATCGGTAATGAATTTATTTAGTCGAAGGTCTTTTGGAACTGCCCAGAGCCGAGTAGTGTGACGAAAAATAGGGGATTCCTCGCAAGGGACTTTCTGGTATGTTTTGATGACGAACCAAACATTTTCTAAAATTATCACTATAGATGATTTGATTTCATTGCAAAATGAAGCATTTTATAAATTGTTGGTTACGAAATATCAACGAAAATTACTTTGAGGGGTCGAATATAGGTATTACTTAATGGTTTTGGATTTAGTAAATTCGTTTTTTTCAAATCGCAGAATAACTCACTCACAAGCTCATGAGTTACTTGGCCGATAAAAATAATTAATTTCATAAATCCAAATTCGTGAAAGAATTATATTATTTCACACCAATTAGACTCTACATGTGCAAAAACTCCAATCATTGAATAACATTTTTATTCGTATTTTCTAAAAACTGATTGTGTTTTCCAATGGTAGAGGTGGAATGATATGTAATTAGATAGCGTGATATTGTGGTTTGGCGTTTCAAGTATAAATCCTGTATTAAGCCATTAATTAATGAAATGAGATAATAAAAGGAAAAGACGCTCCCTCAGATCATGTTGAGGAAACCCTCAGTTCACCGCTTTTTGATATTTATTTGTTTTCAGTTATATATTCTATAAGATTCCATTTTATGAGCAAAATAATAATCGGAAGAATTGAAGGCTTAACTTGGAGGAATGAAAAAAAAAGTAACCAGCGTTTTTTTCGGGTTTTATCTTTGTTTGATTTTCAATAGAGTACATACATGTAATATATGTACCTACACAAGATTGTGAGCTTGTGTGTGTGTGTGTGTGTGTTTGTGTGTGTGTGTGTGTATTTCTGTGTGTGTTTGTTTGTGTGTGGCTGTGTGTGTATTGTGATTTTTCATGATTCATCATTAGTGCGGCCATTATTTAATGAGAGAAATGCAAATGATTACATGATTACGACGCAATTTCTATAGTGCATAAAAAGCCTTTTAGTTTTCTATCTATAATGCCAGTAGATAGTACTATTTTCTTCTTTTTCATATATTTAGCTAGATCTTAATTTCACGAATATTCTCACCTATGAGATGCTGCTCCATTGTGTGTCGTGACGGGTACTTTAGGGGTGGTGTTAGTTTTGGATGTTGTCTTTGTTCCTTTAGGGGTTGTCTTTGTACTTTTTGGTGTTGTCTTTGTTCCTTTAGGGGTTGTCTTTGTGCTTTTTGGTGATGTCTTTGTAGTTTTTGGTGTTGTCTTTGTAGTTTTTGATGTTGTCTTTGTGCTTTTTCGTGTTGTCGTTGTACTTTTTGCTTTAGGTGTTGAAGTGCTTTTGGGTGATTTGGTAGTGGTTGATCCAGATCCTCCAAGGCAAGCATACCGGGTGGCTAATTCAAATTCCTTTAAAATAGAACGATGAATAATATACATGCTTTATGATTAATCACATCATTATTAATAATATGGTAATGGACGTGAGTTGAGTAGTTCTAGAGCATTAAAAAAGCCAAATATAACTAGAGTATACAGACTGATAGATAGGTAGATAGATAGATAGGTTGATGGATGGATAGATAGATAGATAGATAGATAGATAGATAGATAGATAGATAGATAGATAGATAGATAGATAGATAGATATATAGAGAGAGGGGGGGGGGAGAGACAGAGGGAGAGGGAGTTTTGATCTGTAACAAAGAGTTCCTGATTGTTATCATCATCTATAACGTCAGACGTATTTTAAACAAACAAAAAACCTAGCTAGTATTCAATAATGGATACTAAATTTTATGAAACAAATGACAGCTCTCAAAACACGATCAAAATACCGACATGGAGATATTGATAATTGCATTACAATATAATGTGTCCTTGTTTATGTTATTTATTTTTCTAAATATAATTGGAATGGTGGTAATTCTCTATGACGTCTTTCTTCACATCCTCAGTGCGCTTTTATAAGATACTAAAATATACTGTAATACGCATATTATTATATGATGACAGATACACAGGCTGTCCATAAAAACTTTTCCTGATTTCAAAGACGTATTATTATAAAACCGGTATAGATATTTACATCTGGTTTTCACCATCTTCTGAGGAAAAGTCATACATTTTTGCCCACTCGTCATCGACATTCATTATAGCACCAAAGTTAGCAAAATTAACATGAACTTAAAAGGCTTCATTTTTCTCTCCTTCTATTTTGGAATCACTACATTGCGATAAACTCAGCGAAACAATGTCATGTTCTGTTGACATTCTGAATTAAACAAAAGTCTATTCCAATTCAGTTTTCTTTATTTTAACAAATTTCTTGTTTTCCGAATGGTTTTGGATGAAAAAGTGTTATAAATACTCGTTTTGATTTAAGATTTTGACTCGACAAGCTCATGTGGATCTTAAATCAAAAGTTGAGACTGTAACTCAATAAACATAATTTAACCGTACACTAATATATTGGTACAGCGTTATGTACCGAAAACTATCAAATTTGCAATCAATGTTGGTTATATGACTTGAAAAAATGTTATGGATGTATTAAAGTTACAGAGTTATCAGCTCTGAAACGATAGGATACGATCCGATATAGGGCTAATGGTTAGATTATCTAATCCTTAGACGCCATTATGGTATAAGGTCGACATGTACATATGTACAAATGTGTATAAGGTACAATTCTATATTCATACTACAAAGTAATATATATTTAAGTCAAAAGATTAGTCAAATGCATATTTGAAAATTTTTAGTTTGTAATCAACTGTCTCTCTCCTTCTTCTTTCAGCTTATCCCGCATTTTGCAGGGTTACCATAATCAATGCCATATCTCCATGCATCTCGGTTCAGAGCATCATCTTCTTCCAGGCTCAGTTCTTTCATATCGTCCTTTACCTTATCCAACTATCTAGTCTTTGGGCGTCCCTTTTTCATCTTTCCCGCTATTTGTAAGTCCAATACTTTCCTTCCTACGTACTCCTTCTCTCGTCTCTTTACATGTCCGAGCACTGCGTGGAATCAGTGATGTTTCAGTTGGAACTCCAAATGGACCAATAACCCTCCCTGCTAGCTACCTGCGTGAGGTCATTGGAGTTCAACTGGTATCAGGCAGTGCCGTGTCCAACGGGGGCAATTATGGATATTTATGGTCTTATAATATGTCTGTATAGCGGGAAAACAATAACATACTCTTGCACTTTATTATTTTGATTTGAAAAATCAGTTGTCTTTCTAAACATCAGTGAAAATTTGACATCCCTGTGGTTGATAGTTTTCTTTAAATATCACAAAATGTGGATCGAATTTTAAGTGCTTGTAAATTATGGTGCACTTAAATAGAAAAATTGTTATTCAAAACTCAGCGGCAGTATCTCAAAAATGTTAATAAATATCAAAAGTACATATATGCATCTATGTTCCTGTGCATTATTATCATATTGGCAGTTGATTTTCTTGATTTAATCTATCTTCTCTCAACTTTATTGATGCATTCTTCACTTCTGTCAACCTTCGAATTCTTTCATTTCTCACTTCATCTTTTCTTGTCCAGCCAGGTGACCATCTCAACATCCTCATTTATGCTACCTCAACATCTTTATCTTGTTTCTTTGTTGTATCTGCTGTCTCTATTCCATATAACATTGCTGGCCTTACAACTTTTGTATATATTTTCCCCTTCAGCTTTGCGGAAATGCGCTTGTCGCACATAAGTCCAGTTACCTTCCTCCAATTATTCCAGCCTGCCTGTCTCATCTTCTTACCCTCCATCTCATTGCACCCATCTCCTTGTACAGTTGTACCTAAGTGTTTGAATTGGTTTGTCTCTGTCACATCCTCTTCTCCTGTCTTTATTGGTGGTACTGCTCTCTGTTGTCCGATGTACAAATAATCTGTCTTCGACCTGCTTACCCTTAATCCGCCTCAGTTTTTGTATAATTCAAAAGTACTACGTCATCCGCATACATCATGTTCCATGGTGCTTCGCGACGAATGGGTTCTGTGAGAACGTCCTCTACTATTGCAAACAGCAGTGGGCTGAGAGCAGATCCCTGGTATAATCCAACTCTTACATTAAATGGATCAGTTGAGCCAACAGCTGTCCTTACCACTGTTTTGTTTCCCATGTACATATCTTGGATAACTTTGATATCTTTCTCTGTTACCCCCTTTGCTCTTATACAGTACCATTTTTTTCTCTTGGCACCCTATTATATGCTTTATCCAGGTCAATAAATACAGTATAATTCTCTTTGCTTTTCTCTATACATCTCTGCGGTCACTTTTGGAGCAAGTAAAGCATCAATTTTACCAAAAACAAATCTAAACTGTTATGCACTTA
>NC_088361.1:55794427-55836927 GCF_034508935.2 Berghia stephanieae | reverse complement strand
ACGTTGTATCATCCAATTCTTGGAATCATAAGGGAATCTTGGTGTCTAGGAGGAATGGTGTTGTGTTCTGTCAATTGGCGCCTATGTTGTTTCGGGATGTAGGTATGTGTGTGCATAAGTGGTTGTGTGTGTGTGTATATATATGTCTGCGGGCTGGGTGTGGTGTAGTATTAGGGGGGAGAAAGTCGTCTGAGGTCATGGTTGTATCAATGGGTTGTGTGGTGTGTATTGAACAGTAAGCAGTTTCTCCTGTGTAAGCACGTGCTGAATATCTCTCTTTCTGTTTAGTGTGGCGTGTTGGGTTTTTTTTTACGATATCTTATTTCACCTCTAGGCAAGGGTTGCATACTTTGTGCTTACTATGTAGCTTTTTTATTTGAAACAATGTGATGTTGTATCGTGTGTTTTAGTCCTTTAGACAGAAAAATATCTTCAATTACGTTGGGATAACACATCAGGAAACTCAGGGACTCAAACACGCAATACACCATCACATGGAATATCGTATCAAAACAAAAAAGCTACACAGTAAACACAAGAAATGCAACCTCTGCCTAGAAGAGAAATATTATATTAGAAAAAAAACACGTCACACTACACAGAAAGAGAGAGATATTCAGTACGTGCTTACACAGGAGAAAATGCTTAGTGTCCAATACACACTACAAAACCGAATGATACAAACACTACCGCAGACGGACCCCCCCCCCCCCCCCCCACCACTACACCACACCCAGCCCGCATACATATACACATACATGCGCAGCAAACCTACATCCGGAAACAACATTGGCGCCAACTGACAGTAAAAAACAACATTTCTCCCAGATACCAGGACTCCCTGATGATTCCAAGATTTGGATGAAACAACGTTGTTGGAGAAAGTAACAAAAACGAGGTGAGAATATATATATATATATATATTATAATATAATATGTGTGCGTGCGTGTGTAGGTGTGTGTTTGTGTGTGTGTGTGTGTTTATGTGTCATAATCAAGAGTAACAATGACTCGCGTTAAAGGTACAGAAAAAAAAAATGATTTAATCATTACAAAATCGTGATACATAATGCTTGACAAAAAGAATAAGGCATAAAGATTAAACATATTCCCTTGACTCTAAGTACCAACGGTATCTTGTCCTATTTATGGAATGCAAAACATTTTGGCATAGTTATGAACTAACATGATATTATTGAGGCAAGTTTAACACACTTGTCAAACGTGAGTGACCTCGTTTTTTTTTTTTTTTTTGTTGGTGTCAAGAATTAGTTTCAAACACCGGGTATATAGTATTCAAATACCAAGAAAACGGGAGGTCACGAGATGGGGGGGGGGGGGGCAGGGTCAATGTTTTCACATCATTGTATGTCAATTTGGCGTATGCCACATTACCAAGGTGACTCACTCACTCACTCAATCCCATGACCGGATGGTCTTCGGAGGGACTTGCGTGCCGGAACCGACATATCTGTCCATTCTTTTATATTATCCAGCCACATCTTCCTTTGGCGCCCTATTCTGCGCTGGCCTTCGACTGTGCCCTGTAGGATTGTCCTGCTCAGGCTATCGTGTCGAGTATGGTGTCCAAACCAGGACAGTTTTCTACGCTTCACAGTCACTAGAAGAGGTTCTTGTGGGCTTGCCCGAGCTTCTATTTCTTCCAGGACGTCTTCGTTTGTGCGATGCTCCGTATATGACACGCGTAGCAGTCTTCTATAGCACTTGCTTTCAAACGCCCTTATGCGCCGTTGTGCATCCATTGTAAGTGTCCAGGCTTCGCAACAAGGTGACTAAAATATTTTAAATAATGTTTTGTCAATTTTGAATGGTCACTCTTAATTTCCACACAAAAATTTTTGGCGTTATTATAATTATTAAATTATTTTCGTGTTATCTTAACAAAATAATTTACAAGCTAATATAATATGTTATATATTGTTCCTCTCAAGTGTAAAATTTTAAAGATCTAGTTCTTATTTAGTCAAGTAATTTGGCAACCAAATACGGAATACTAGACGGGTATTGGAAAGTTATACATAAAATTGTCTCCTTAAGAAACAGAAGATGTTCATCATATCGTGTCACTATATAATAATTTGTTCAACCAGGAACTAATGGGCTATAGATAGAATGCGCTTGGCCAAGGAGTTCACAACATTGCCATCCGGAAGTATAACGGACTAACACACAAACTCTGTGTAACCATGAACTTTTATAGTCTGGTTAATACAGTTTAGTGAGAACAACTCACAAACGCGGATGGCAAAAACAATAACAGAGGCCTGAGTGACGTCATCTGCATACTATCTATAAGCTGAATTTCTGTTTCCATTAAATTGTAGAGGTGCTAGCACCCGAATACCCGGTGATTGAATATCAGGATTGCAAAAAGCAATAACAAAGACCTGAATGACGTCAATTTCATACTACTTATAGAGAGCGATCAAAGATCCCACCAAACTCTTTCTCTTTTTCTAAAATAGTGACAGGTTGAATTATGTTCACGTGAGTTTAGTATGAGGTACTAAATTTTCATACATCGCAATCATAAAGAAATAGACACCTTGATAATCACGCCTCTCGGACAACGTAATAATGTAAAGAATGGCAATGATTGATAAACAAAGTGAACTGCACAGGTTTTCATCTCGTTAGTTTTGTCTAAGTAAAATACCCACTGTTCTACTGCTTGATCTTGTTCAATAGATCCAACACAGAAAACTATGTGTAAATTTAAATGGTTATTATGTGATCGAGAAAATGGTGTAATAACTCGTCACCCATTTGGTGGTATAAAAGCAATAACAATGATCAGAATGAAATCGATATGATTCACTTTATTGTTTATAAACAACCATGTTTGTCCGAGCACGTGTGAAGGTGTGTCACAAATTCCATAATTTGATTGGTCAAAAAATCTACTGGTTAATACAAAGCTCAAACAACTCGCCGTAATGTAGATATAAATATACACAATAGTATAAACAATCAAACAGTCAAATTTGGCATATAAACTTCTAGATGATTTTAACTGTTTAAAGCAGACGTGTTAATTATGACCACAATAAATATTCAAGTCTGTCTCATTGCAAGTATATTCAAAGCACTCTTTTCTCCATCCCTATAGATTTTCAAGCTTTTATTTCTTCAATTATTTCTTGTATCAAAACTAAGAGCATTCAACTTGTATTATTAAAATAATAACTTTAGAATGTTACTATGTATGGGTGTAACCTAATAAAAACACTTTGTATAAATGTAATATGTCGCCGCTATTTCTTGAGTACTGAAGTAAAATTGTTAAAACCTGGTGGGTATTTTATTGCGCATTGTATTTGAACGTTTTCGAAATCAGTGAATTCTCTTTTGAAAAGATGGCCCCAAACGTATTTCCATTTTATATACTTGGTCTGATAAGGCAGAGATGTCGTGACGTCACACTTTCTACTCTTCCAGTTCCAAACTCATTCGAAGTGTAAATGTAACCAGTCCTTTGGGGGACTAATAATGAATAGCATACATATTGAATCAGAAGGTGGCATAACTATTTTAGTATAGTATGAATAGGCAAATTCTTAAGATTATTGGACGTGAAAGAGCGATGATGGACGATTAATATATATTTAGACTAGAAAAAAAGATGCCACCACTCTGAAACCAAAAGATCAATTACACAAGGTATGTATCCAGTCCTCCAGAAGAGTGGTTTTACAATTCAAAGCCAAAAAGTGTGTTTTTTAAATTAATTAATTAATTAATTTTTGTTGTTGTTTATTTTTTTCATTTGGGGGGGGGGGGGTAGTGCGTTTTAAAAAATATAACCAACATAGATTTTACATGTTGAGTTGATATCTTTGAGTAAATTATTTAAGTATGATATGGAAAGAAGAGACATCAACACTCTGCTCTCAGGAATACCCCAAAAGGCGGGGGGAAAAAGACAATTGTATTAATTTTTAATGGTGATCCTTTGGTTTCGATTATAAGGAATTATAATATAATATAATAAATTACTATTAATCCCATAATCCATTAACTCGTTTTTTAATAATGAGGAATAGAATCTAAATAAGCTCTGTACAAGTCTAAATAACGGAAATCAATTGTATTTTATCATCAATATTTTTTCAATCCGCCAGTACTTAAGTAATTAGGCGTGGCACACCCATACCCTTTTGCCTGCTTGAATCCTATTCTCTTCCATTCCAAATTTGGTAAAGTCACTTTTGTCGCGTCAATAGCAAGGATATATTATTGAGTCTCGTCAAGCAATATTGAACACGATCAGTGACTAGCTGGTGCGGCTATGTGGTATAATAGTGGTATGACTCTCGCCTTTCAGATAACTTGCATCTCTTGAAATGAAATTTTGACTTCATCTGACTTAATAAGTTTTTGAAGCACTTTGAGTATAGTACGAGCTGTGGAATATTTTCATAATATATTGGAGTTGTAAGACACTTGGATTGCCAGCACGAAATGACTCAAATAGATCAATAAGCCAAAAAGAATTAAATGAGTGAAAACTGAAATTATACACACACACACACACACACACACACATATATATATATATATATATATATATATATATATATATATATATATATATATATATATATATATATATATATATTTGAACAAAAAACGTGAGCTTTTATAAAGAGTAATATACACTAAACGTGCTCAAAACGCTTTACAAAAGGTGCTTGACCAAGAGCAACAGGTTACATGTAGGACAAGCCATGAGGCCTACTAGGCGATATTACAATTTTTCCGACGGGGACAACGCTGCTAACGGCCAGGCACTTATTTACACCCGAGTACGGTGGGAGAATGTGAATAAAGAGCCTTTTCCAAGGATTCAACTATGCGCCGAGCGATGCTGGAACCCAGGGCCTTCCGATCCCGAAAGCGAATGTCTTTCCCCTTGAAAACGTAGCCACACACACACACACACACACACACACACACAAACACACACACACACTATATATATATATATATATATATATATATATATATATATATATATATATATATCGCGTCTAACATGCTAACATGCGATTGATATGGATCTGGTCCAGATTTTGTCTGACCCATCCCTCCGTCATGGTCACCCAATGGTGATTTGAGTTCTGGATCTATTGTATCTGACGGAAATTACTTGGCGGTAGATAACGTAATTAACAAACAGTAATATAACAGCTTCAAAAAGTTTGTTTTAATGCGAAACACGTTACGTGTTGTGCTCAAACCCCTTCTTAAGACAATAATAAGCAATATATTTATATATTATATTTATTATATTTGATTTGACGAATAATGTAACATGACATTGGATATTATTGTCTTTTGTATAGCAATTATTTGAAACTCTCGAATGTACAAGTCAGACATGCCTAATAATTGTAAAGAGAATAAACTATATTATTATTTTATGTTTAGAAATTTAATTCTTAATATCATCAATAAATTGGCATTGTATACTAATTATAAAATTGATAAATTGTATCCATGCATAAAACTTACACAGGGCATTTAAAGGTTTTTAAACGATACGATACAATAAAAACATAAATAATCACTTAAAATCCACCTGGATGACAGAGAAGTAGTTATCACGTCTGTGTCTACAGCGTTGATTGTAGTTTGAAAAGTCCTTCCCGAGGAATAACTATCTCTGCATTACGGCACACAGAAATAAAATGCAAATGTATCAAGAGTGTTTGAAATTAATCCAATAGGGCGGTGAAAATTATATCCCAGGAGAATGAAGAATGAAAAGTGATCCATTTGAAATGTAGTGCATGATATGAAAGGTCATGAATTTGAAAATAGAATTTCAAAAATGTTTTAATGCGAAACACGTTACGTGTTGTGCTCAAACCCCTTCTTCAGACAATAACAAGCAATATATTTATATATTATATTTATTATATTTGATTTGACGAATAATGTAACAATTAAACGTTATCACAACGTGTAACATTAAACGTTTATAGTCTAACTGATACAATTTAGTCTCCGATAGAAAAAAATTACGAATTGATCCTATGATTATAAATACAAAATGATAGATAACGTCCTATTCAATAGGTAGCAAGAAATCTCTATAGTAATCCTGTTTAGCTATACAGAATTTGGGATATATTTCCGGCTTCATGGGTTTTATGACTCTGAAGAATTATTATAGTACAAAAGAACAAAAGAAAATCAAAATTATCGATCGAGCAGACGAAATCCTACATCTTACTTCAATATAGATAAATGGAATAAACTTTATATCATTTATAGTACTCACACTTTAGATGAAAGTGGCGTTAGATCAATCGTGCCTTGACTTGTTGTACATTTGCAAAGGGATTCTTCAGTGCAAACGCTATCCGCAGCAAAACTCCCCGCCACAAAAACAGCTAAGACCAGAAACACACAGGAAGACTTCATCATTATCCTATTTTTTTATTTTTTTTAAATTTTCTTTGACAATTTGGTCACCGTCTTTACACAGAACTCACAGATTTCTTCTATACCCGGAGAAGAATTTTTGTCCAATCTAAGTGGGCGAGTCTTGTGACTATCATCGATTTTATATGGAATATTAATAATACCACGTGTTAGCTCGCGATAATAACCTAGCAATGGCCAATCTTGAAATGTACAATTAAACGTTATCACAATTTATTAACATTATCATTATTAACGTTGTTATTGTTATCGTCATCGCGGTTGACGAACACTGACGCACCCACCTATAGTCTGTGACCCTTGATTACGCAGTCTGGACAGATAATATTATGATAGCAGACTTATTATGAGCACGAGATAAACACTCGAGTTAAAATTTGAAATTGTGAAATTTACACATATTATTATCATTGCGAAGATTAGGATACAAATGCAAGAGGGCGTATCCGCCGTGCTCAAGACTAAGACAGGAAATATAATATTATATTACATTACAAAGAGGAAATACGAGTAATGAAACGTTTTTGGAAAAAGGGAGAAATTATTTATATATCATAATCTATGCATTTAGCTAGAAAACTCACAACATCGGCCAGCCGAATACAACTTACCAACACATTAAACTCTGTGTAGCATTAAACGTTTATAGTCTAACTGATACAATTTAGTGAGAATTACTCATTTAAATAGCTTGCTAAACACAATTACAAAGAGCTGAGTGACGTCAATTTCTTTCCTTCTATATATTCAAGCAAATACATCAATACCTCGTTAATTCGACATTTTGCTATTAGCTCAATATAATGCTTGATGGTGGTAAAAATTGTAGATGTCAAAATTAGTATTCTATTTTCCTTTTATCTTACAAAAATGATATATTATTTCATTGCTCACAGGTATTAACTAAAATGATTAATTGTTAAATATGTTTATACTTTTCTTATACTCCCATGATTTCAGTAGCCATTTAAAGTGTCCAAAAAGCGAGAATCTTTGGATAATTTGTCCACACAATTTTTGGACACTTTAAAGAGTTATATCTGATTGTTTTCTTTTCTTTTTTAAAAAAAAAACAACTCCTTTTTCATTATTAACCCAGGATCACTTATGAAATTCTTTAATATGTTTTTCAAAATAAGTTTACATTTCATCTTTTGTGTAGAATGTACCAACATGACATTTTGACACAGCCTCGACCGCACATAAATTTCTTAGAAAACATTACGTTGAAAACTTGAAAGAAAGCATTATATTTTGGTATTCACAACTTATATATTTCTAACGATGACCAAATTGCTTTGACATAGACAAACTGTCGGACAAATTATATAAACTGCTGAATTTAAACCGGTTACAAACTCTTTTCATCTAATAAAAAAGGAGCAATTCATTTATGAGCACGTCATTATCACACTTAAAAAGGGCTTCAAAATATTGAAAAACAAAAAGAAACAAACAAACAAAACAATACAAACTACTTACATTGTGACATCCCGTATGATTTGGCACGGTAGAATCCGGATAAAGCCAACACCGACGGACCAGAAAGATTGGCTGACTTTAAGCAAAGCTGACTTTGTCTATTGATTGGGGAAGATTTATAATATTTTCTATGTACCTGAGTCATTGGTCTCATTGTAAAATGTGCTCGTAATGGCCTACATAATAAAGTCATTTTGTATAGCTTGGCCTGTATGTGTGTTTCCAACTCACGTATAAAAACAGCGGATTTGCATTTGCTAAGAATTATTGTGCAATCATTAGGCAGCAATAAATCATGTGATCGATGACTCGATTTAATATCGATATAAATACAGATCGCCCCTTACATGTAGGTAAATAACAGTAAATTTGAGACCAACAGAGGCGTTGACTTTGAGTAGAAAATGACTTTTAAGAGCGGATTTAACTCTATCCATATTCTTCTATCTTGGGCCCATGCTGTGTTGTTCTCAAACTGACATGTTAAGTGTGAAGGTGTCTAGCAATTGTCACTGGAGACAGCTTGGCACAGAGATTTGGTCTTTGCTTCGTAACCGAAAAGTACAGATCTCGACTTTCCGCCGTACTGTGTGGCCTTGAGCAAGTCACCTCGCACATGACGTCGGGGTTATTCTAATCTTCCCTTGGAATAGACCCTGTGAAACTTTTCCCATGGGAACTTTATTATCTATTTATTTGCTATATATTTATTTTTCGCTTATTCATTTTTAGTTATTTATTGATCCTTCAATGACAGACTCGATCGGCCTTTTCTTAATTTCCCCATGCAATCCACTTTCACACATTCTTACCATTTGTGACATCCCCTCCCCCAAATTGATTTAGTGACCTGGTGTAGGAGATGCCCTGAAAGTAAATATAAAATTACAGTGGTATGAAATATGAAAACTGTGGGTTTCTGTACTTCATGAAACTGTATTCAGTCTCATCTATAGGGCGTATGAGCTAAACTAAAGTTTCATATCAGTTGACTATAATTATTCCATTTTCCCCATCTAAATCACTCCGACAGAATCCATTTCTAGGGGGGGGGGGGGGGGGGGGGGTCACATTTTCAATCAATATTTAACCATCATTTATTAACAATTTATATAAACATATATATATATATATATATATATATATATATATATATATATATATATATAAATATGTGTGTGTGTGTGTGTGTGTGTGTGTGTCTACAGCTATAGTCTACCTGACATGTTTTTGAGACAACTTCATTTGTGCATTTTCCCAGATATGCACTTCCAAAGGAACTAATTACATTAAAAAAAGATTTCCAATAATTATTGACAGTCACAGACATCTAATCTTACATTTCATCCTATTTTATTACAGTATAAGAATGCCATCAGGAGCCATAGGGCGAAGTTTATCCCTGTTGCTGTAATATCATTAAACGATCGATACCAAATGCTTGTTACCCTTTTGGTGGAATGCATGTTTCTTGATGAGTACCTTTAGCCAAAATCAGATAAGGTTTTTTTTTTAAAAAAGACAAAACTAAAATGTCCCATTTCTCGTCATTTTAACTTAAATATTACATGACAAGTGATTTACTCCTGCATAATATCGTTTTGAGACAATATGGCGCATCTTGTTTTACTGGCGCCGTATAAAGGATAGATTACATTTCTGTTTTCCGACAGTTTTATTAAGAACAGCTTGTAGTTTGTTCCAATACAAAAAGAGAATAAAAAGTAGTAAAAAAAACAAACAAAGACAAAATGCTAAATTAAACATCATCGATACAAAAAACATTAAGTGGACCACTCAACATAATTTTGAAACAGGATCTGAGGATCACATTTTGAGACCAGCTTAAGACTCCAACCGCGGCTGAGCACTGCAGAGGTCGCCGTGGCCTGGCCGTGCGTGCAGCAATGGGAGCGATCTATAGATAGTATGCGCTTGGCTAAGAAGCTCATAACATTGCCATCCGGAAGTATAACGGACCAACACACAAAACGGTGTGTATCTATGAACGTTTATAGTCGGGTTAATACAGTTCAGTGAGCATTACTCATAAACGCGGATGGCAAAAAACAATAACAAAGACCTGAGTGACGTCATCTGCATACTATCTATAGATAGTATGCAGATGACGTCACTCAGGCCATTGTTATTGTTTTTGCCATCCGCGTTTGTGAGTTGTTCTCACTTAACTGTATTAACAAGACTATAAAAGTTCATGGTTACACAGAGTTTGTGTGTTGGTCCGTTATACTTCCGGATGGCAATGTTGTGAACTCCTTGGCCAAGCGCATTCTATCTATAGATAAGTTCGAAGTTGACGTGACCCTGGTCTTTGTTATTGTTTTTTTTTTCCATCCGCGTTTTATGAGTACTACTCACTAAACTGTATTAACCAGACTATAAACGTTCATGGTTGCACACAGTTTTGTGTGTTGGTCCGTTATACTTCCGGGTGGCAATGTTGTGAACTCCTAAGCCAAGCGCATACTATCTATATTCAGATTTTCGTCCAACCAAGTCATCAATCACATGATTTGTTGCTGTACAACGATTCGATATTTCTTTTAAAATGTAAACACGCTACTTTGTTTGTGAAAGTTGTAAACATACACATGTGTCAAACTGAATAAAATGACCAATCGTGATGTTAGATATTTCGAAAGCTGTGAGCACTTTTCACTTTATGGGTCACTTTGAGCACATTTTGCAATGTGACCAATGACCTCGCGCCCATTACGTGCTCAGGGCGGACGTGTCGCCAGTTGTCACCAATCACCTTGGATATCACTTTTACCGAAACCAACATAATATAATCAAAGAGACTGGAAATAGCTCGGATGAAGATGACGTTACTCAGGTCTTTGTTATTGCTTTTTGCAATCCGCGGTTATGAATAATTCTCACTAAAGAGTATTAACCTGACAATAAACGTTCATGGTTACACATAGTTCTGTGTGTTGGTCCGTAATACTTCCGGATGGCAACACTGTGAGCGTCTTAGCCAAGCGCATACTATGTGGTCCGTGATACTTCCGAATGGCAATGTTGTGAGCTTCTTAGCCAAGCGCATGCATAGTATGGGCTTGGCTAAGAAGTTCACGAAATTGCCATCCGGAAGTATAACGGACCAGCACACAAAACTATGTGCAACCATGAACGTTTATAGGCAGGTTAATACAGTTTAATGAGAATTACTCATAACCGCGGATGACAAAAAGAAAAACAATAATAAAGACCAGAGTAACGCCATCTTCGTTCTATCTATATCGCGGAGGAGAATTCTACTATCTGTGATATTAATCCTAAGTTCGTCTCGTCTCGGCTTTTACACATGTCCATTTGCCAATAGCCTGACTGACGTAAGATAATGAAGTAAGTTTGTTTTTTTCAGAGCTCTGTCAGGACATCAACAATTTATGATTCTTAGCCCAGTACAAACACTTAAAAAATTATTAACCTCTTGACTCTTAAAAAAGAAACAAATAGTGTTTGGCACTCTCAGAAAGAGGCTTGTGAAAAAAAGACAATCAATGGAACAATCGTATCAAGCCTTAAGCTCAGTATAGATAGTATGCAGATGACGTCACTCAGACCTTTGTTATTGTTATTTGCCATCCGCGTTTGTGAGTTGTTCTCACTACACTGTATTAACCAGACTATAAAAGTTCATGGTTACACAGAGTTTGTGTGTTGGTCCGTTATACTTCCGGATGGCAATGTTGTGAACTCCTTGGCCAAGCGCATTCTAGCTATAGATAGAATTGCCATCCGGAAGTATAACGGACCAACACACAAACTCTGTGTAACCATGAACTTTTATAGTCTGGTTAATACAGTTTAGTGAGAACAACTCACAAACGCGGATGGCAAAAACAATAACAACGGCCTGAGTGACGTCATCTGCATACTATCTATATAATATCATGTGGTAATATTCTTCTACTTTGGAGGAATGGTTCTGGGTTTGAATGTGTGTGTGTGTGTGTGTGTGTGTGTGTGAGAGAGAGAGAGAGAGTGTGTGTATGTGTGTGTGTGTGTGTCCGTGTGTTTGTGTGTAGGGTATGCAGATAAGAGAAGTAAGGCATACAGATTGTTACGCCAACATCTGGCGTGATGGAGGTTCCTCATCGTGTATTGGCAGTTCCCGGTTTCCAGTATTGACGGTTTATATATATAAATATCATTAATCGGTATTAGGCTAAGCTGATCTAGATAGTATGCGCTTTGATAAGAAGCTCACAACATTGCCATCCGGAAGTATAACGGACTGACACACAAAACTATGTGTAACCATGAACTTTTATAGTCTGGACAATACAGTTAAGTGAGAATTACTAATAAACGCGGATGGCCAAAAAAAAAAAAAAAAAAAAAGCAACAACAAAAAAAAAAAAACAATAATAAAAACCCGAGTGACGTCAACTTCATTCCATCAATACTATTATTAACATCATAGAAATTTACAATGCTGATGAGGATTTTCTTATTTTTAATCTCCCGGGTTGTTCATGCATGTTTCATTGTGATGTAAATCACTCAGCATACCAATTGCTGCATAAAACTAGTTTTCCTATTTGAAGCCGAGGCTAAATTAAATGTTTTCACTTTTAAACACGTGACCTACTGGCTCAGAGCGGTTTCATGTCGGAGTGACATAGATGAAAAAAGTTGAATTTATAGTAAAAAATAATTGAGACTAATTAAGTGATGGTGTTTTAATGAACCCAATAAATAAAAGTCTCTCGTTGGGACAAAAATACACATCTCACATTTCTGGCCTACGTATTTCACATTCAAAAACACGTTTTTTAGTCCGTGTACTCCCACGTGCACATATTTATAGGTCTGATAACCCAAATTGCCATAGGCTCATTTTTGTAATGGATATTTTATTCAAATCAAAGCAAATTTTTCTTGACAATCAGACCTGGTAATATATGCACCTAAGTTCACTCCAATATACACATATTTACAGGTCTGCTAATTGAAAGCGGTGATGCGTTTGATTTAACATTGTTGTAATGGACAATATTTTGCACTGATTTGAAAGTATTTCCATAGCAACAATGAGACCGTAATAATATGGGATTTCAGACCTGAATATAGGTACACGTCGATTTACTCCTATATAATACCGGTTTGAGGTGGTGGATCACAAATAAAGGTTTACAAATACCCGTCTCAACCACAGTACAATTAGTTACACAGATTCTGTCGTATTTCCGTTTGACAGCTTTTCAAAAGCTGGTCTCCCCTGGAAAAAAACACGTATTAAAAAGTCTGACCAGAAAACTCGTCTTTCAAATAATATCAAATTAAATGGCCTTCATCTTGGCAAAAAATATCAAAGCTGGGACTCTACGAAGACCCGGGTTTGAGAGTTTTTGTCAAGATGAGGGTCATTTAAATCGATCGATATTTGAAGGACGAGTTTTAGCCAATTTTTAATGCCCGTCTTTCCAGAGATCAGTAGTTACCTAGTTAATCTGTTAGCTACTTGAGATGGGATGTCTTTAAGTTTCACATAGTTTAAACTAAAACTATTTTCTACACTTACACAAAGAGAGGATTCAATTAATCTACATCTTTAAGATTTATTAATATTTTTTTTTACTTAATAGACCTGAAGACGCATTGGGGTTTTGAGTATCGTGGCAGTAACAATGGGAGCGATCTATATTCATGTTTTCGTCCAACCGAGTCCTCAAACACATGATTTGTTGAGGTCCAACGATTGGATATTTCTTAACAAATGTAAACACACTGCTTTGTTTATGAAAGTTGTAAATATAGATGAGTATGTACTTGGCAAAGAAGCTCATAACATTGCCATCCGGAAGTATAACGGACCAACACACAAAACTCTGTGTAACCTTGAACGTTTATAGTCTCGTTAATATAGCTCAGTGAGAATTACTCGTAAACGCGGATGGCAAAAAGCAATAACAAAGACATTAGTGACGTCAACTTCATACTATCTATGATAGTATGCGTTTGGCTTAGGAGTTCAAAATATTGCCATCCGGAAGTATAACGGACTAACACACAAAACTATGTGTAACCATGATCGTTTATAGTCAAGTTAATACAATTTAGTGAGAATTACTCATAAACGCGGATGGCAAAAAACAATAACAAAGACCCGAGTGACGTCAAATTCGAACTTTCTATAGATAGTATGCGCTTGGCTAAGAAGCTCATAAAATTGCCATCCGGAAATATAACGGACCAACAAACAAAACTGTGTGTATCCATGATCGTTTATAGTCAGGGTAATACAGTTCAGTGATCATTACTCATAAATGCGGATGGCAAAAAACAATAACAAATACCTGAGTGACGTCATCTTCGAACTATCTTTATCCGTGTGTCAAGCCGAACAAAATGACCAATCGTGATGTAAGATATTTCAAAAGCTGTGAATACTTGTCACTTCGTGGGTCATTTTGAGCACGCTTTGCAATGTGACCAATGACCTTGAGCACATGGAAAGGGAATATAGATCATGTCCATTGCTTGTTATGCTTTAAACGCCACGTTGGCCTTTAGTAAAGTTTTTTTCCCTCTAAACCTAGCAAATACAGCTTCTCAATACGATTCAATAGTCTGATGTCACGCCGCCCGGCAACGGCGGCCATCTTGGTTCCAAACAAAGAAAATCATTACTTTTTAATTTTCATGCTGGCTAGAACTTTTCATATCCCTTGTGATCAGAATGTGTAAAAGTCAAGACATTATCAAATTTATGGGGAATTTTCCTCTGGATACCCTTTATGCTCGCTGGAGAAATATTTCATACGGGCGTCCGCCATTGTTCCGATAGTTTAGAGCCAGTGTTGCTAAGTTACCATGCGTCATTAGGAAGGAAGTCACGTTAAGACTGTTGAAGAGTATTATTTGCTAGAAGAAAAGAGTGCTGAACAATCTCGACTCAATCCGGTATTAACATCTGTGTAAAAGGCTTTAAATATGTGAGTGTACTAATAATCTAATAATAAAGTCCGAGACTGAAATATAAGGACAGACAACTGCAAGTAAGAGTGGCAAAACAGTTTTAATAGCAGACGATGTCTATCTTAACAAGCCATAACATCAAGTCGGTGAACATCCTCTCGCACCTGTGTTTAATTAGCAATATAACTTAAATTTGATATGGGTTTTCACAGCTTCTATCTGCAGTTGGGTGAATACTTCTCGTTAAATTCTATTAGAATATATAAACTTTGAACTTTACGCATTTCATCAATACTCAAACGCTATATTTACCGACTTGACGCAGCATTCGTATGGAGCTCCTTAGTTTCTTGTCTCGATATTATTATTTTATTCTCGGATATAATTGTATGATATTATAATATAACCAATAAAACAGGAGATGATACAATAATACACGGTTTTATATGTGTATCTGTACTTGGGATCGATAAATTAGTCTTTGGCTACAAGAGCCTGGGGAAATGTAGAAAACGAAACAAAATGAGAGCAGAAGAAGCCACAAATATCAATGGATTTGGGTATTTTGTGTGAGATAAAAATAGAGACTTGTCACAGATACGACGGGATCCTCTACCTAAAGAGAGACACTCAAATTCTCGACGTCAGAGTTATCTGCCTTAATGTTCTCCACTTATTAAGTCGTCAGACACTCAAGCTTTGGCTGACTGTTTTTCTCACTTATCTGTCTGTTGTCCGCTAGTAAATATCTAACATCTACATATATATCAATCTAGCTAGCTCGTTTAACCATGTCATCAACTGTGTGTTGCTAATCAATTGTATTATATAGCGTGACGTGGAGTATTGCCATTGTTTCAAAAGCAGTATGCAATGAGTTCGTTGCTGCAACAAATAAATAAATAAATGAATGAATAAATAAATAAATAAATAGATAAATAAATAAATTCTATTTGTTCTTCCCTAATGGGAAATTTGTCGTTAAGGTATTTTCCATGAGGAGACTAAAATATCCCGGCGTCAGCTGCAGTGAAGCGCGCAAAGTGAGCTAGGACACAATCCATCCCAGGTGTTTTGTAGATATACAGGACGAAGGAGAAGAAGAAGAAGAGGGGGGGGGGGGGGGGGGGGGGGGGGGGGGGGAGAGAAGAAGAGGGGACCATTCAGCGCGGCGGGGAGTTTAACTCCATTTGTTTTGGGTACGAAGCCAAGACAATACCGTTGTGCCACGCTTGCCCCCACTCCTTCCTCCATTTATATACCTCTTCTTTATTAATCATGTGGCCCACCGTCTCAATACGCTATAACTTGCTTGAATCCATCAAGCATCATCATCATCATCATCAAGTGCCAGGCCTGTTGCAGACATCGGCGATCATATCCCTCCAACCATATCTGTCCTCAGATCTTCTCAATAGCTCGATTCCTGTTCCTCCTCCACCAATCCATCCGTTCAGATTGTCAATGTAATCTATCCTCTGTCTCCCTCTTCTTTTCTTCCCAGCAACTTTACCCGTAAGTACAATCTTTTCAATTCCGTTTTTTTCTGTAAATATGTCTGAGAAATCTTAACTGTCTTTTTCTGATGGTGTTTAACCAAAGTTGGTCGTACTCCAATTTCTTTTAATACCTCCTCAAGCATCAGTACAAGAATAAAAGAGCCATAACGGTTCGATGAAATAATTAGAGGAATATTAAAACATTGAGCTTTTTATAGCGCAAATCCTCTAAATGTGCTCAAAGCCTTTTACATTGGGTCTTTATCCAATAACATCACAAAACGTTACTAATATGATATTATTATAACATTTTTGAACTCTGTCCTGATAATTTCGGAAAAGTTCATAATGCCACTGTGCGACCTTAAGAGCGCACATTGGGAGGGAGATTAAAATTTCAAACATAGGATTTAAATAATACTTAATTGTATACGTCCAGTGATTTCACTCATAATATTTCTTATCAAAACTTTTGTTTTTTAACCCTGATTGGTCCTAGAAGTTAAAGATTTGACCTTAATAATTTTCATTGTGGTCAAGATTTCATCACGCGTCATAATCTATTTTTATTAAAAATCGGATGCGTGCAGCGAAAAAATATTATTGAACCACTACGGATTGTTTTAAATACATAGGATAATAAAGATGCCTCATGAGGTTTGTTTTCTTGTCATCTAAAATAGAGTAATTTCCCTTCCCTATGGGAGGTGTAATCCGTTACTATGGTGAACAGTGAACCGTATTTTGCAGTCGTAACAAGCGGTTTGTTGATTAAAACGATCGCAGTTCTAATTATTTATAATTAATTATATAAATAGAATTTTTGAGTCTGTCTTTATTTATTCTTCTGGTTTCATTTTGTTGTTAATGCTCGATATCGAAGGCGACTTGGTGAGTCCAGCAGGCCTTAAACAGGCTCCATTCACCTTCAGTTGACGGATTCGATTAGAGAGAGGGGAAAGAGCAACAATCTAAATTTTTATCAGAATTCAATAAATTAGTTTGCTGTTATTTGTTGTTGTTTTGTTTTTGGAGATTTTACCGCGTTTGAACAATATGCCAGTAAAAATAAAATAATAGAGGGAAAGATGTAGATCTGAGGCTAAAAGCACCAAAGAAAATTGGTTGTAAAAGGGAGAAGAATATTCCACGAGCAATCTATTTTGTTGCTATTTTGTTGTGTTTTATTTTTTTGTTGTTGTTTATTTGTTTGGGTTTTTCCGAGTAAGGGGGTTAGACATTTTACGGCGCTTGTGACACTATTACTATTAGGCATAGAATTAAACGAATGAGAATACGTACGAAGCCTATAAAGTGTCCACCAATGAAAGCATTCAGCGCCATTTTGTTGTTGGCTGAGAATGTAGTAATTACCATTCATTCGGTATCTATGTCAACATAACGACACAGGAAATACAACAAACAATATCAAAATCCACAATAAAATGTTTCAGAAATGTTTCGTATATTTATGGCACAACGAAGCTGTCAAAAAATGAAGTTAGAGAATGTGTGTAATCATGTATTATAATAACCTGTAATGTGTTTTCCAACCACCACATCATCTACTACTACAACCACCACCACAATATCATCACTAACACTACTACTACAACCACCAGCCCCACATCATTATCACTACCACTACTACTACACCACCACCAGCACATCATCATCACTACCACTACTACAATCACCACAACCACATCGTCATCACTACCACTACTACTGCAACCACCACCACCATATCATCATCATTACCACTACTACCACAACCACCACCACCACTACTACTACAACCACCACCACGTCACTACCTTAACTACTACAACCACCACCACAATAGCATAACTACCACTACTACTACAACCACCACAACCACATCGTCATCACGACCACTACTACTACAACCACCACCATATCATTACCATTACCACTACTACTACAACCACCACTACCACCATATCATTACCATTACCACTACTACTGCAACCACCACTACCACCATATCATCACCATTACAACTACTACTACAACCACCACAACCACATCATCATCACTACCACTACTACTACAACCACCACCACATCATCATCACTATCACTTCTAATACAACTACAACCACCACCACATTATCATCACTACCACTACTACTACTGCAACCACCACTACCATATCATCATCATTGAAATATTTTTTTTTTAAATTGAGCTTTATATAGTGCAATATCTACTAAATGTGCTCAAAGCGCTTTACAAGGGGTCCCTGGTCAACATTTAACATGTAGGACGGGACATGACGCCTGTTAGGCGATATTACAATTTTTCGGACAAAGACAACTCTGTTAACGGCCAGGTACTCATTTTACACCTGAGTACGGTGAGAGAATGTGAGTAAAGAGCCTTTTCCAAGGGCTCAACTATGCGCCGAGCGCGAGGCTCGAACCCAGGACCTTCCGATCCGCAAGTGTCATACTACTAGACCACATAGCCGCATCATTACCACTACTATTACAAACACCACCACCACATCATCATCACGACCACTACTACTACAACCACCACCACCACCATATCATTACCATTACCACTACTACTACAACCACCACCACATCATCATCACTACCACTACTACTACAACTACAATCATCACCACCACCACATCATCATCACTATTACTACTACAACTACAACCACCACCAACACCACATCACCTCACTAACACTCAGTACTACAATCACTACCATTAGGTTTTGGAGCTTTACTTCATTTGAAATAAGGAAACTTCGGAATTGTATTTGGCATTGTGTTTATATATCATAATATAATTCTAATCAGTTATCTATTTAGAACTAGATACTATACAGTATGTATGCCAAATACCACCCCAATTCCCCTTTCTTGTGTGCGGGAATTCCTCTTTCGGCATTGAAATTGAGTGTGAGAGAGTCATCACTACACACATAAACAACAGAAACAATTTAAAAACAAGACTATGACACGCAACCACTCACACACGAGGCTATACTATTTATCCTTTTCTCTATATAGAATAGGACAAGACAAACAATAGCTTGACTCTCGCTACACTTCGCATTGATGTTTGTCGTCTCACGAGTTCAACTCTCGGTCGACCTGTCAATATTCCTTTTTGCCTCGGACGTAATCATTAATAGAATGTTGTGTGGTTTTGACCGTGAAGAAAACCTTAAGAAGTCACATTTATATCATTTTAGAGAGATCGTTTTGAATAATTTTGAGTTAAACGAGCGAGCAGCAACTTGTTTTCATGAACGGCCGATCAGCGCTTGTTTACTATAGTAACGCGATTCCCAGCCAACATCAAAATGGCGGATATTTTTCTCATCGAGGCCGCTGGTTGGTTAGCCAATAAGAGCATCGTACGGTTTCCATTGGGTAAATTCCTTGCTATTAGGTCATTTCATGGTCAGTAAAAAGGAGGAAATAATAGAGATAAACGTAGATCTGGAGCACCAAAGAAAAAGCAAGACAATAGGGCCTGGTTCAAATAGGGAACAATTGTATCCACAAGTAATCCACCGGTGCGTTCATTTCGACATTACCTAAAAGTACCAGCCAGCCCAAGCAAAGGCCCCACGTAAATGACACACCACAATGTTTACAAAAAAGAAAGAGAAAAAAAAAAAGAAAACCAAACAAAACACGGCCGCCCACAAAAAAAGTTTGATTTGAAGTAATAAGACGTGGAAATAATTCATATATCAACATAAAAGTTCATGATAAGTTCATTTGTAGTTCATAAATAAACAAGGCAAAAAATCAACATATTTAAATGGATACAAAACGAATTTTAATACTTCAATCATGATGCTGCATCTTGTATAAGAATAATGTAGCAGTTGTGGATGATTGTGGAATAGACGATGATGAAGATGATGATGATGATATGATGATGATGATGACAACGACGATGAGGATTTATAATACTTATTTGGACCATCATTATTATTTTGATAACATAGTAAGATACATAATAAGGTACATAATATAAAATATATTTTTATATATTATAATATGTTTAAATTAAAAACGTCTTTCTCTTTTTTTTTTAAGATCAAATTTGGCGAGTAAAATACATACAAGTATTGCTGTTTTAATCTGAAAAGAATACATAACAAAAAGACATTGATTTTATGTTCCAATTGTATTGACAAAAGCTAAAAGTTGGAAAGATCCAGCGAAACGAGCTATGATTTTGATATAAATACATGACAGTACATTCTTTGTCAGTACAGTGCAACCTCTGGATAACGACACAAGGGGATAACGACAACCCCTGAATAGTGACATTGACATCTGGTCCCGATTTTTTTTACTTTTTGTTATTAGTAATAAAAAAACCCCAAAAAGCGACATATATTATTTTAGTAAAACCCCTGTTTAGCGACATCGTTATAATAATAATAGTAATAATAACAATAATAATAATAATAATAATAATAATAATAATAATAATAATAATAATAATAATAATAATAATAATAATAATCGTCAGTTGGTACCGATGCTTGATACCCGACCATCATCATCTTAACCAATAAAAAACGCCCCCGCCCCCCTCCCAATAAAATCGCTTTGTTACCGACCAAATAGAAAACATGTTTACTACTCTGAGTGGGATCATCGTTAACTAAATCATCGTCCCCTTAGTTTGATAAAGAGGAAACTTAGAACCACCACACTATTTGTCTTTGTCGTTTAAATTAGAGATGAAAGTTAACTAACTTATAATTATTCACTTCAACGAATAAGGTCTTGAGACTTTCATAAGTAAGAATGCATACATTAATAGGTTTATACTGTTATTTCTACATCTCTGCTCTGCATTAAATAATAATAGAGAAAATTGAATATAACAACTTTTTAAAAAAAGTACTAGTCCCGGAACGCTTCGGGCTCAAAACCCTTTTTCAGCCAATAACAACAGCAGTAAGATCGTTAACATACAAAATTTTATCCAGACAGACAGCAAAAAAATAAAAAGTTCCGTGATTGTTATTTTGTTTTGTTTTTGTTATATAGGGGCTATTTTATTGGGGATTTTTGGTTGCTTGTTTTTCTTTGTTTTTTGTTGTTGTTTTTTTATTTTTTTGTTTCTTTGTGTTGGTTTTTGTCCTGTTTTATTTTGTTTAAGTTTTTTTTTTGAAATTGTTATATAGAATTTAGTTTTACAGCCCACGCTTTTTAGCACCTTAGCATTTACGTTGACGCTGATTAAATATAATACTTTTTGTGATTTTACCAGAAAACCTTTCTTTTAATTGGAAAATATTATTGATGGATTGAGATGACCCAGAAACCGAAGAAACTGAGCAATATATATAAGTTAATCAGCCCAAGAGGACGCACATCCGTTTTTCGTATAGGGTGGATCTCTCTCTCTCTCTCTCTCTCTCTCTCTCTCTCTCTCTCTCTCTCTCTCTCTCTCTCTCTCTCTCTCTCTCTCTCTTCTCTCTCACACACTTTTTTCTCCCCCTTTCTCAGTTAACCCACTCTCCCCGTGCCCGTTCTTTATCTCAGTCTCTCTCACTCACCTAAAACGATACAACCAAACTATATTACTTAAGTACGAAAATCAAGTTACTTTAAGATAATTTGCCAATTTCTTTACTTTTTCACAGTAACTCTTCTTCCATCCCTCAATCTTGTTGACTAATTAATAATAATAATAATAATAATAATAATAATAATAATAATAATAATAATAATAATAATAATAATAATAATAATATTAATAATAATAATAATAATAATAATAATAATAATAATAATAATAATAATAATAATAATAATAATAATAATAATAATATAATCAAAGGCGTTTATAATGTGCCCATTGACATATAAAATGAACCAAAACCCACTTATTACAATAAATTATGTAACAGACAACAGTAACGGCAAGAACAACGAAAATAATCGGCTCAAACTTAATATTAATGTCAGAGGACATGAGTTGATGTTGTCAATTTCAAATCTGATTTTAGCTCTAAAAGGAAAAGTGCAATTTAAACATACATAATATTTGATATTATGATTATAAAAGGTTTGCAAATAGCGGACCAAGCGGGCAAAACCAGAGTCAGTTCTCTAGACTTCTTAAAATGTACAGCGTTAGAAATAACAATAATGTGATTTTATCATAAAGATGAGGAATGTTACTCTTCATAAATTATATTCGACTTCTTAAGACCTTAGTTTTTTAATCTAAAAATACCTTGCGGCATGATGACAAAAAATATAATTTTGATTTGTTGTGACTAGAACATTCTAAATATTGATGAATACGGTAATCTCAAACTTGTCAAAAGTTTCGAACCTTATACTCTAACGTATTCATCTTGATCGATAATTGAAATGATACATGCACGACAACACTTAATATAAATCAAACAAGTGTTTCCTCGAGCAGCAATCAGATACAACTAAATATTGTATCAATAACATTTTACTCGCCAATCTCAAATGCTCAACAATACAAAATATTCCTTCTCCTAACAGTAAAACTTTGACATGAATGCTACTAAGTAGCCTCATGCATCTCTCAACCAACAAAAATAGTATAAATGTGACCAATGGCCTCAATCTGGTATCATATCGAGATGAACGGAGAACATCCATCTTTGGAGACTAAATTCGGCTGTGATTGGAGGCTGAATTTTATATATTAAAAATTTTAAATAAATAAATATACATTTTAAAAATACATAACAAAATAAATTAAATGTCCTATATTCACCCCATGGAGGAAATTTGTTCTTTAAGGTCTATTCCAAGGGAAATTGAAATAACCCAGGCGTCAGCCGCAGTGCAGCGCCGCAAACTAAGCTAGGGCGAGGTGACTTGCTCAAGGTAACACACCGCAAGGGGTATTCGAACTCGGTTCCTTTCGGATATGAAGTAAAGAACGTACCGCTGAACCTCGCTGCCCCAATATATGTAATTTAATATGAAGTCGGGGCTGTTTGCAAATGAATAACTTGCAATTATTTTCCTCATTTACGCATATTCTTTTATTTCTAAAAAATATTGTAATAATGTAATGTAATGTAAAATTGTAATGTAATTTGTTAGATTTTAACTCTCAATTTTCAGCGTCTGAATCCGCCCGACATAATACCAGAGTGAGACGATTAGTCATGAAACATCTCAGACAACAATAGATACATATTCATATACAAAAAGTGACTTAGGGTGCCAATGGCAGTATACATAAAGTGAGATTTTTATATAGCGCAATATCCACATAAAGCGCTGAATGCTCTTTACAAGGGGCCCCGGGCCAAAAGTAACAATAAATGTGTATGATGAACCATGACGCTTATGAACTATTGCAATATTTCATACAATCCAGATATTCATTTTCTACCAGAATATGGTGAGTGAATGTGAATGAAGAGCTTTTTTACCCAATGACTCAAATTAGCACCGATATTAACAAGACTCTGAAAGAGCCCCAGTGTCATAACACTTGACTATAAAGCCGCACAATATGAATGTAGTCCACGACGACAGAAATTGTTTTGGCTTTGATAATGAGTTGGGGTTTTTTCAAATAGATGTGACATAATATGCCTTTGATTTTATTTATTTTCAAATTTTTGTATTCCATTTCGAACAATGCCTGACGTTTGAAGTCTTTCTTTTAGAAGGAAGGGTTCTTGTGAGCTTTTCATTTCTGGATCATTATCTGACGATTTATTGTTGATATCTGTTCGAAGCTTTGTTTTTTTCTCAGGAGTATTTCGTCGAAAGTTTCTGTCATTTTGTATATTCGACACTTTTCGAAGTCCTACATCCTTTGTTTTGGAAGATGCTTTATCTTTTCTGTCATCGTGTTTTGATAACAATCCCTCCTTTATTTGATCGACTCTAGACATGTGAGAGTGTGAAGGCGATTTATACCTCGTGCTTTGTGGACTCGGTCTCGTTCGATCAGTCAGCATTGATTTCTTGGTTTCAGATTGCTTGTTTTCTTGACTTTTGATTGGAGCTTTTGAGTCTGTCAGTACCACTCTTCCGCCATCACGAGTCGGATGTATTTCGATTTGTTCGTAAGCTGAATTGTCGTCACATAAACTCGTCTCCTGCAAATTGCTATCTAAATTAACAACGAACACTTTGGGTTCTGCAGTAGAATGTGAATTAACATTTTTTCCAATCTTATGTTTATTTTTCGGGCTCCAAGAAAATTTTGGTTTGTTGACAAAACTTTTAGTTCTTATACTACTTGATTGCTTATATTTCTTTGCTTCGCCCGGAGAGTTTGGCATATCCTTATTATCATAGACCGCGGTTCTTTCTATGTTGGAATTCTGAGATTGACAATCAGCCCATTCCGTGGAGTCTGCAGAAGACCTTGACCCCTTCTTGAAGTCAATGAACTGCTCCACCTCAGCATAGGCAGGGGATGCTGGAGTCATCCTCATATCATAAGGGAGAGCATCAGCAACCTGAAAGAAATATCAGCTTATATTTAAGAATAGCAAAACGATAAAGATATTATTTATTATCATTATCATAAATTTGGTTAAAATCCGTATATGAGTGCAATTTTCAGATGTTTCGGATATGTTTGAGAATTTAATGAGAGTGAGAGAGATATATCGATAAATATACAAATAGTATCTGATTTGTAAAATGATGAGGAGGATGATGTTGATGACAATGATGATGATGATGATGATGATAATGATGATGATGATGATAACGATGATGATGATGATGATGATGATGATGATGATGATGATGATGATGATGAAGATGATGATGATGATGATGATGATGATGATGATGATGATGATGATGATGATGATGATGATGATGATGATGATTATGATGATTGTTACGAACGATTTTCTTTCATTGAGTGATTTTTTTATCAGTCGCCAGCGCCTTATTCAAAACCACTTCAAAATTTAGTGGACAACAATATTTGCGAAGGGAAATTAACACTTTGAGTTAAAACACTCAGAACATGGACAGTTTTATTCTACAGTTTAGCTAATGTAAACATACACTCTTCAAACCCATTGTATAACGGAACGCGAGACCTGACCACTCATTTTCCGCCTTAGGCTTATTCATCTGTTCAATGGCCTGTCCATTGACTATCTCCTGCTAATTGTCCTTTCCAAACAAGACTTCATATGTGTTTAAGCTCTCAGGTGCTCGTCTCGTTCAAGAGTAGCTAAAATTGCAATTAATGTTCTAGCTCTCCGTTATTTCCCTACCCAGTGGTTAATCAAAAGCATCTGAATTTCATTGGCGATCTAAATAAGAACGTTCTTTCTGATTGGCTATCCCCATAATTTGTTTGGCCTCATTAAAAAAAAAAAAATATCTCAGAACAGACACACACACACACACTCACACACACACACACACACACACACACACACACACACACTAAGAATCGGACCAATTCTGAAACTTCAAACTTGTAAAAAGTTCAACTATCTCTCTGTTGAAGGTAAAATTATTACTGGTTAACTTATTCAAAGTAGAACGAGATATTACTGTGAATTAATGCTAAACCTACCATTACTATTATAATTTGTGTATATTTTATTTTGTGCTTTGTTCGTAAGTTGAAATACTTGTACAAAACTATATCTATGTGTATATTATACTATAGTTAACATTTGTTTATGATCTATGCTATTATTTCATTTATATTCAATATGTATATTGCATGATGGTTGTACTCTACTGCCAATCCACGGCCACACATCATAATCACAATTATAAGTTATAAACCATAAAATACAAGGGACATAACCCCGTTAAATTATCATCATGTAAGATAGCTCAACTGTCAGTTGATGTTTGATACCAATGCAATAACTGCAACCATTATCATGGAGTTATTGCTTCTCCTTTCCTTTGGTCGGCAAATAAAAGCTATTATGATGTGTCGTTCAAGGACGACCCGGTGGCGAAAGATAAACTAGATTTGGCTCTAAGACCTTTTTCTTTGAACTCTTAATTGAAGGTCCTTGCCCAGTCCGTGCCCAATCCCTGCCTCCCAGTCCTTACTTAGCACCCATTCCCTGATGTCAGTCATCGCCGACACCAGAACCTTCCTGTCAGCCCATAACTACAACACACTGTTGTGAAGTCAAGAAAACCCTGGAGCCAGGAGCCAACTGTTGAACTAGCTGATACTGCCTCGTCATTTGACCAATCAAGCAAGCCGACTGGATTAAAGATAAGCCAACCGGGCTTATACCATTTTCAAATGTATTTTCCACTGACACAAATGATTAAGAATAAATAAATCAATAAATAAATACATAAATAATAAATTAGATCCACTCAATTAGAGCTATTCTTCCTGAGATTAAATGAATACAGGGATAACAATTAGATTGTCAAATATATATCATCCATAACTTTCATTCTACTTTCCACTTATTCTCTCTATCCTTTCCTGTAACAATCTTATTAAACTTTATGTTTAGAATTGTTATTATTGTATTGGGCGTTACAATTGTCTTGACTCACGTGTTATTAATACAATGAGCTATAAGGGACCCTAAGGCTATTCTTAATCACTCCTAGATTAAACCTGAGCCGTTTGTGGTGTAGGTTGAGTGGCGCAGTTTGTAACAAGAGCAATAGCGCGCATACTAGTTCGCATCCAAACCATTGAGCATATCGTTTGGACTCAAGCCCATAATAAAACCACAAACACTGCCACAGTGATGAAGATAATGATGATGATGAAGATAATTGTTGTTGTTGTAGTAGTAGTAGTAGTAGAAGTAGTAGTAGTAGTAGTAGTAGTAGTAGTAGTAGTAGTAGTAGTAGTAGTAGTAGTAGTAGTAGTAGTAGTAGTAAAAGTACAGCACAAAGTCTATAAAGCACCAGAGTAAAGTTTTGCCCCATGAGCTGTGAGAACATATTTTCATGACCGACCTCAAAATACTCATCAGCAAGTTCGGGCCGAGGTTTTTCATTGGTCTCTAGTGATGAGATGTAGTCGTAGTGTGGTTGCAGAGTCGTACTTGGTTCACAGTACACGTGATCTGAGACCGTCATTCTCATGAGGCGACATCTGGGAAGAAATGATAAGAAAAACGTTGACATTTACTAAAGGTGAATTCAAGCTCGTGAGAAGAAAATAATAGCAACGCTTTGTACTTAATCCAAGAAAAGCACAAAAGTCTATCCCAAATTACTTCCGGCCAGGTCTTATAAATACGAAACCCAAGTCGTGCCCAATCACCTGAAATTCTAGATTTATATTCCTCACTTGCTTATTCATCAGTCATAGAGTAATTAATTAGGAGTGTTAGATTTGTCAAAAAGTACTTTTCAATAAATCAGTGTCCTATCCAAGATAAAACTAAAAAGATGGGGTTATAAGATACAAGGCAGTGTAAAAAGATGAGTGCAAAATACACATCAGCTAAAAAAAGAAAAATCAGCCTTCGCCGAAGAACTTTTCTACCTGCTTTGTCTGAATCACTTCTTTTCAAAATTATTTTTTTCGTAGCTCTGTTTACTGCATAATTATCACTTTTTTATTTTAAAAGTAGAACAGCATTGTTACGGCTCGTTAAACGTTACAGACGTCGGAATAAAATCGGATCTCAGTGCCTTGTAACTTATTTGGGGGCAGAAGGTTCAAGGCAGGATCAATTAAGATTTGAAATCTCAGGCTTGAATATTTTGACAAGATAAGGGGATCATTTTTAGTTATTAGTTTATGGATTTTTTTCTGACCAAAATGAAAACAAAATAGCGCTTTGTTAATTTGCGTTGTACTGCCTCTGCCGATTTATGAAAGCAAGCAGCATAGAAGCCATTATCTGATCTGGTAGAGCACAACTTAAAAACAAAGCGGCGGGTCTCGCTCCCGGGTGTGGTCGAGGATTTTCCAATTTAAAAAAAACAAACAAAGTCTGTCAACGTATCAGTGATTAGGTTGCTAGGTCTGTTAGATTATGGCAGACTGATGTAATAGTTTACTTCTTCACGATACAGATACGTGGATAAACGTTGGTTCTATGAGCCTTTTGACTCGAAAGGATTATATTGGATTAGGAAGCGAGAATAATTTTTTAATGGAAAAAACTAGGGTGCTAATTCAAAACGAAACACATAAGAAGCATTCGAAAATTTACAAGCCACAATGAATAGATCTTAAATAAACATTTGGTAATTTTGATGAAAAAGCCTCTATTGGATAAAAAACGGTGCCGGTAATAGTTATACCAAAGTCATTCAACAATCACAATATCAACCGTTTCCAAATTTTTCGTCTTGTTTCGGTAGAAGCCCATATAATGATGATGTGTACGGTCAAACAAAATCAGACACTCCACCGAATAGACTTTACCATGAAAAGGGATGACGGTGTTTGTGGAATAAAACGGCAGGGAGAGGAAAATTACATTTCATTGACAAGTCAACAACAAAAGGGAAGGCATGAAAGTGTGACCATTGTCAGAACCAAAAATTATTCCAAAATTTGTTTCATTTGATCCCAAACGGTCTTCAGCTTTTCAAAAAGACGACGCAACTTCTCAGACTAGAAGCACCCAAGTTTTAATTAAGAGAAAATGACATTCGATTTGTTTCCAAAGATGACTGGCCTCTCAATGAGTCCTGATTTAAACCCAATGGACTGCAGCATTTGATCAATGCTATGATGTCCATCATGGTTTCTGATGGTCATACACCTATTTACAAATACGCAGAGTTATGAGAGTCAATTCAAAATGCATGGGATCAAATCACTGCTCAAAACATTAGATGCACAATTGGATCATGAAGAAAAATGAATACGTAGAGAGAGAGTCATTAAGCAAAAATCGACAGTTCACATTAAATGGAGAATTACTACCCAAATCCCCGATGTGGAAAATTTGCGGTGTGGTTATTCAAATAATTGAGGAATTAAAATTGTTCAACATAATTTCCTGATAAATATCAACAAACGGATTTCATTGTAGTAAAAATTAAGATTTGCATCATTTATAGTCTGACGGGTAGAGGTTTCTGAACTCTTCCAGGTTTTTTCTCGCATCCGATATATTAAATCTATGTTTCCGCATAAATTATAAAATGTTCATCCCTACCTGATGCAGACAATGACGAGGACTATAATGAGTGTTCCTGACAGGCTGCTGATCACTGACAGCAGGATGATAAGAACTGGAAAAAATACAGAAAATAAATACATATTATGGAATGTTCAGTGAAGGGGTTAGGGACCGAGGGTAGAGGGGGAGGGGGGGGAGGGGGATTCTCAAGAATTCTGATGCTCAATTGATTGCACATTTACGGATTTATTATTATCTTTCCTTCGGGACATTTCGATTCTTTGTATTTTGCAAACAACGTTTGAATGTCTTTGTTATTTTGGAAACCCTTATCTATAAAACATTCCATTCATGAGCCAAGCAATTACAGCACAGTCAGTGCAGTTCCAAGTTAATTTCACAATATGTGACACCAATAAAATGTCGACTCTTTTAGTTTTTGTACTTTAACTATAGATGTTACGACAAAAAAATTAAATTGATCATTAACAAATTATCTTTTCATTGTTTTAACTAATAACTCAAGAGTGTCAAAATATCATTTAAAATTACACGTAGATTCACTCTTTTGGGACCCAGTTTGATTCAATTCCAATCTAAATTAAGTATCTCACAATTTTCACTTTGAGAACATAAACAGCGATGCAACTTCAAGTGAATTCCGGGTCACGTTGTTGCTTCTATAGTAAAAATGAATAAGATGGTTAACAAATAATGAACTAGTCGTGATTTAAAATGGGTTCATTTTCACTATGGAAGTGATCGTATGCTTCCATTTCCAACTCTGATGTAATCTAAAGCATGCGATTACTCACGCTGTGTATCTGTTTCCTTTGTAACCATTTCAGACTTTTCTGGGGAAAAAATTAAAGTATAGGTTGTCATAAACCTGGCATTTTAAGTAGGTTTAAGTTTATCTTTATGTAGCGTCGGTCCCCTGTCTATAAACAAAAATAAAATAGAAGAATTGACTGAAGTATAAACTTCAAGTATTTTGAAAGATTCCCTACCCAAGAATAGTTATGTTGTAATCTTTTTAAAAGCATATTCATTGTTTCTCGACATGGACAAATATAAATAGGGGGCAGCGTGGCTCAACGGTCTGGTCTTTGCTTCGTACCCAAAAGGTACCGAATTCGACTACCCGCCGCGTTGTGTGGTCTTCAGGAAGTCACCTCGTTTAGCACTTTTGCGCTGCTGCAATGCGGCTGACGCCTGGGTTATTCCAGTCTTCCCTTGGAATAGACCCTAAAAGCGAACATCTCCTTAAGGATGAAAAAAATCTTTTTTTTTTTTGTGTTTATTCGTGTTATTTTACTTATAAATCTAATTATATTTCAATGGACTTCGTATAAAACGTTTGCGGTTCATACGGGTTAAATAAAAGGTATTTTGCAGTACACATCTTATTAATTTGCGAGCGTTTATTTCGTCCAGAAATCAAATGTTTTATTAAACGCGAGTTTGAACATACTAAATTTCCCTGTATCTCGAATTGTGGAAACAATGTTATGAAAAAATATTCTCATCTCTCGTAAATACGAATGGAGATAACTGCACCATGTGATAGATATTTAGAATTGTTGTATACCGTCCTTGATTAACTTTTATCATTAGACTATTAAGAGTAGAGATTTGTGCAGATCAATACGATACACTTTTAGGTTTTTAATATCCTCATTGCTCTTAATAACTAAAAACGCCTAAAATAAGCTACCAGAAATCTATGGTATAGGACAAAATTTCATTGCAGACGTAATACGTCGCCTGATTTGATGTTTACACTTTTCCACAATTTGCCATTGGCAATGAAGTAACCAGAAAAATAATATCTATTTATATCTGAGTTGAGTGGTGTAATAATAACGTGTGTTAAGTGCCCTGACTTATTTTTGATCCCCAAACTTCACTTGACTTTGTAACTCCGCGTACCTACTTAATTTATGTGGTGTGCTCATGACGATGGTAATGATAATGATGATGATGATGATGATGATGATGATGATGATGATGAAAAATAATAATAATAATAATAATAATAATAATAATAATAATAATAATAATAATAATAATAATAATAATAATAATAATAATAGTATTAGTAGTAGTACTCGTAGTATAGTAGTAGTAGTAGTAGTAGTAGTAGTAGTAGTAGTAGTAGTGTAGTTAGTAGTAGTAGTAGTAGTAGTAGTAGTAGTAGTAGTAGTAGTAGTAGTAGTAGTAGTAGTAGTAGTAGTAGTAGTAGTAGTAGTAGTAGTAGTAGTAGTAGTAGTAGTAGTATTAGTAGTAATAATAATAATAATAATATATTAATAATAATAATAATAATAATAATAATAATAATAATAATAATAATAATAATAATAATAATAATAATAATAATAATAATAATAATAATAATAATAATAATAATATAGTTTCTTCTACCTGCGTTGGTGGAAGGAATCCACCCAGAGCATGTCAGACCAGAGGTTGTTATTTTGGATGTCTGCTTTATTGGTAGGACTGGAAAGAGAGCAAAATACAAAATAGTTCAGTAAATGTATGCTCAATGACAGTAATAGTAAGATTTGGTGGCTTTTCTTACTTGAGGTAGGTTATAGCATTTTGTTTGGTGATGTTCATTTGAATCCGCATAAAGTCAACACTCTTAAAGTCAACCTTTGCTTAAAGTCAACACTTCTTCTTGTTTCCAAATTTTTGTGTTCTTTATCTACATACATGTTCGATTGATGATGGATACTTTATAGTTTTGAGGTGTTAGTTTTATCAGGAATCTGCTGATTTAACATTAAAACCTAATGGTTTGTTTGCGTGTCACAAGTGAAATAGCATTTATTATTCCCAGTCAAGGTGATGTCTGACCCTTCTGTCCACCCGGCAGTGATTGGGTAGCTGGGTCTATTACCCAGTTAACTGCCGTACTATGAAAAGACACGTGTTTAAAAATTTCCTTCAAATATCAATCAGTTTAAATGGCCCTCATCTTGACAAAAACTCTAACACCTGGGACCTGCAAGGTCTCAGATTTTGAGTTTTTGTCAAGATGAGGGTCATTAAAATCAATAGATTTTTTTTGTCTGGCCAAATTTTTAAACATGTGTCTTTCTAGAGAACGACAGTTAACTGGTTAAATGTGATCCACCGTGTCAAACAGGTATTGTGTTAGGTGGAGTCGATGCTAAAAAGTGAATACAATGTTAAAGTAGTCTGAAATGTGAAATTGAGGGTGGGGAATGGGGGGGGGGGGGGGGGTTGCATTTATTCTCTCTATCTCATTAAATAATTTTGACCATAAATTCAATTTTGAGCATCAATGTCACTTCAACATAATGCCTTATTGAGATGAAAGGGTCACTAATCTGGTGGAAAGAATTTTTATATGGACTAACATTCTATCAATGGGTAGCAAGCAATAAGGGTTACTGTCATTTTACGCTACAGAAATCGTGATAGATTCTGGTTTCATCTCCCCTGTGACAATCTTGTCTAACTCAGATGTTTCTGCCTCCTGTGGTGGCATAAAAAAAAACAAGCATAAACATTTCGTGACACTCATCATATACGTGTTTCCTAATAGGGTATTTTTTAATAGGAAACCTGATCGAATATTGACCAATCAATGTCCATTTGAAACTGAATAGAAAATCTAGTCTTGTCGCATATTAATATCAAACATTAAATGTATGTGGAAATCTTGAAAAATAAACAAATGTTCCTTAACACCTGGAAACTATAACAATGCTGAGTCTATACGCTAAAAATTTCATGCACAAGGCTACGAAATATAATCATAATTTCTATTCCAACCTTTGTAATTTAGGCGTCATTCCAGTAATTTTCAAAGGATATAGATACAATCCATTGATGAGGCTAAGATCATTTTGCTCTGAACCAGATTGTATACAATGAAGACCGTCTTCTGACCTAAACCGCTACACTTCTTAATATAAGTGGCCTTAAGTGGTTGCTTTTTGCACGTCAGGAAATGTTCATGATAAGTTTATTATGTAAATAACAGACTTTTCGGACACCAGCAATGAAATAAATATGATTTTTTCCAAGCTTTGTTTATTGCAGATTCTTGTTGTGTATTATGATTATGACGAGACGTTTTTGGTGAGTTTACTCCCATGGCTAAAACATTTCCTTAAACGACAAAAGTTTTATTCTCTCTAAAGTCAGAGACTATAAATTAAAAGTTTCAGTAATGAAAAACACGGAGTTAAATAGACGTTACGGTTTATTCCTTCAAAAAGGGATTTTGATCAGGGAGAGCTTGAAATTTTAATTTTCAATCGTATGTTTTGCTGAAAAAGGGAAGGGGGGGGGTGGGGGTAGGGGGAAGAGGGGTGGTTTAAGTGGGGAAGAAGGGGGGGAGGGGGGGGGGGAAATCCTTAGTTTTTCATCACCTGTTTTTTTTTTTGTTTTTTTTTTTCACTGATATTTAACAATCATTTTCTTTGTTTTCAACTTTATATATATATATATATATATATATATATATATATATATATATATATGAGTGTTGGTGGGTACTTGTAGGTACGAAGTGCTCGATAATGTTGGTTAGAGCTAATATATTATATAAGCCAACAAATATGTCCAATTAACAATTACGTTTCCTATCAATGAATCAGCGAACAAGATAGACAATGTGTTATGTGGGTTGGGCTTCAGGATCCCACATTATTATTATTATCATCATCATCATCATCATCATCATCATCATCATTATTATTATTATTATTATTATTATTATTATTAATATTATTATTATTATTATTATTATTATTTATTATTATTATTATTATTATTATTATTATTATTATTATTATTATTATTATTATTATTATACTATTATTATTATTATTATTATTATTATTATTATTATTATTATTATTATTATTATCGTTTGACAGAAAAGTGGGATTGATATGGACAAACTCGGTGAGAGGAGTGACGTATGATACTTATTTTAATGACTTTACTGTTAATGTATCATTTTAGTTGATATGCCCTTAATGCCTGTCAGATTATTTTCAAATTATTATCATATTTATGATTGTTATCATCACCGTCGTGATCACCATATTCACCATCACCACCACAACCACCACCACCATCATCATCATAATCATCATCATTGTCATCATCATCATCATCATCATCATCATCATCATCATCATCATCATTATCATCATCAACAACAACAACAACAACGTCATAATCACATAATATAAGCGTTAATATAATATTATGTTCACCCTCGGTTTCATGACGGGGCTGGCGGAGGTTTCATGAGTGCAGAAAGAAATTTGAGGAATAGGTTATTTATTTGTTATATTATGTCAGTAACCAAACGCAGAAGCTGCAGCTGCCTAGACAGGCTAATATTTTGGGATGATTTCATTTTGTTCTTTGTAGTTTTACTTCTGGTCTTTGTATCATAAACTAAATAGTAGATTATTCTTCCTTGTTGGTTGTTATTACAATGTAATATGTTTAAATTGAAAAAAAAAAATAACAACAAGTAAACAGTATGACAAATACGTTTAAATATGTAATGATTTCAGGATGTAAAATGTGAAGTGAAGTGTCTTTCAGTGCTATTTAAAGTAGTGAATCATCCTATTGAAAAAAAATCTTTCCTACTTAGGTCAAATTGTCAAAATGCAGGATGGAGTAAAATGATTTAAGATGATCTATTGTTAGTGCACTGATTTCAAGTGCAATACATTTTATAGGGAAAAAAAAACAATACATCATATATTGTGAATTCTTATTTTCCTTCATTTTTAAAAGTAAGACAATACAAAGCTAAAAGTAAGTCTTTGATTTATCTATCTTGTGCGCCTAAGTGGTTTAGGGGTATGACACTCAACTTTGGATCGTAAGGTCCAGGGTTCAAGTCCCGCTCTGAGCGGCGCATAATGAGTCCATGGAAAAGGCTCTTTACTCACCGTACACCTGGTCGTTATCAGCATTGTCTGTGATCGAAACAATTGTAATATCGCCTCACGAGTGTCATGTATCGTCTTATATTTTAAATGTTGCTGTTGGCTAATAACTCCTTGTAAATCGCTTCGAGCAGGTTTAGTGGATATTGCCCGATAAGAATGCTCTTATCTTCCCCTTTTTAAAGAAAGTAAAGTGACCACTTAGCTTGATGTCTAAGAAAACGAGATGTATTCAGATCAAAATGGTTGCTGTTATTCGTGTGTTCAATTCAAATATTGTGTCTGAATTCAATTAAAAAGTATGTCTGAATCAATTAAAAAGTGTGTCTGAATTCAATTCAAATAATGTGTCAGAATTCAATAAAAAATTGAGTCTAAATTCAATTCAAATAGTGTGTCTGAATTCATTCAAATAGTGTGTGTGAAGTAATTTCAAATAATGTGTCGGAACTCAGTTCTGATTCATTTCAAATAATATCTGAAAAAAAATCAAATATTGTCTCTGAATTTAAGCAGAGACAATGCTGTCAATGACTCTATACTTAAAATCATAACCTACAATGTAGAAGTCACATGATGATGAGACAAAACACGTTGCCCTAAACGGTTACTTGGTCTACTTCTAATCATGAATTATGTGACAGATCGTCTCGAAACGGTATTATGTCGGGAGGAATCGGACCTCTGAAAGTAAATTTAGAGTTAAAAGAATAATAGGTTGGAAATTTGGGTTGGTTGCAATGTGAGAAAGTATCGTTATTCTCCACTGTTACGAATATAAATCTCATCTCTTAAGTTCTATATTATGCGTATCTGTACATGCAATCGCAATCTCAACATATACCGCTTTGAGACGATAAGTCATAAATAAGTTAAAAACAAAGAAACTATGACCTAGTTGCAAGTCCATTATGATTAATGGAGGGGGGGGGGGGGGATGGAGGGGAGTCACTGATAAATAGGCTATTAAACCTCAACCAATGATGCGTTCTTGACCAGATAATAAGGTTTTGAACAAAAGTATCTCTTAGGTCAATGGCCTGGTAAACAATTTATTTTAAATCGTCAAACAAGTTCTTGACACTCTACTCAAATTAAAGTACTACCATGCTCTGAAATTATAAAAAACCACACATTTTAAAATGTTGGCCAGAAATATTGTCTTCAATATCGATCGATTAAAATAACCCTTATCTCATCGAAAACATCGAATCTAAAACGTTTTTCAAGTCGCATATTTGAGAGTCTTTGCCAAGATGGGAGTCATTTTAATCGATCAATATTTGAAGGACGAGTTTTCTGGACAAATATTTTAATGTGTTTTTCAGAATAAGACAGAGCCTGCATGCATGCTTAATAGGCTTGAACAGTCGTGACGTAATGACGCATAGTAACTTAGTAAATGGTTCCAAACGATCGGAACAATGGCGGATTCCTTATGAAATAATTCTCCGACGAGCATAAAAGTGTATCCAGAGGAGAAAAACATTATAAATCTGATCATGTTTTGACTTTTATGCATTATGATCATATGACACGTGAAAAGCATGAAGAATAAAAAGTGCCGATGGGAACGAAAGATATATTATTCCATACTTTTCATGTTCTTTGGTGTTTGGACAACATAAACAATACGACTCGGTTGCCAAATAGGCATGGTCAAATTTAGCAATGAACAATAAAATCTAGGACTAGGATTTAGAATTATATTTTTTAAGAAGGACAAATTATCAACATGAAAATATAATTCTAAATCTTAGCCCTAGACTCTATTGTTTATTTAGCATTTGACTATGCCTATTTGGCAACCATTGTTGTATTGTTTGGTGGTTATCGCAGTGTTTGCGACATCACTTGTGATAACGACGTCAAAATGGACTGATGACTGATCAAGAGAGATATCAATCAAAACTTTGATAACTGACATGATTATAATTCTATAAGGTTGGTCTTCATGACATAACTTTAAAACTAGGACTACACATATTATTGTCTATAACTGAGTTTATTATAGTTTAGGAATAGGAATAGATATATACATATAATGTGCAAAGGTAACATGGCATTTTTATACGCTGAAGTACTATGTGTTAGAATTAGGAATGTTGGACTTAATAAGTGTATTATTTAAAAGCAGACAGTGAATAACCTTGCTTCTGTTTAAAGTAAATTCTAGACAAATTAATATAAAAATGACATACAGTATAGCATTGTACGGGTAGATAATAATGGCAAAAGATGATGAAAAGGAAGATAAATGACATCGCTTTTGACGATGATAAAAAAGACAACTTGGGGTTAATAACGACGACAACGATGGGGGTGGTGATAATGATGATGTTTATATCGAGGTCTGTATAACAGTTTTTAAAATTATATATATATATATATATATATATATATATATATATATATATATATATATGTATATATATACATATATATATATGTATATATATATATATATATATATATATATATATATATATATATATATACTATCAATATGCAGTCAGTCTTAACTGAAATGAGTCGTCACGTATTGAGCCAGATAGATATCGTCAAGAGGCGGTGTTGGGTCAAGATAATGAATGTAACTAATTCATCACGAACTTTTAGATAATATGACTGCCCCTCTTGGGGTTTCCATCACTTGAATCTTATTTCATAATCACATTATGACAGTAATTAACGTTAACTTAAAAGATAGTTTGAGCATGGGATTTTTCTGCTCGTTGGACCATATCTGAGTAGAGTACAGATACTACTACTACTACTACTACTACTACTACTACTACTACTACTACTACTACTACTGCTACTACTACTACTACTACTACTACTACTACTACTACTACTACTACTACTACTACTTCTACTACTACTACTACTACTACTACTACTACTAATACTACCACCACCACCACCACTACTACTACTACTACTACTACTACTACTACTACTACTACTACTACTACTACCACTGCTGCTGCTACTACTACTGAGTGTTTTGGTGTCTAATAATTTCGCTAATTAGTAATATTACCTCGAAATTCCAACCAAAATCTTAAAGGATAGACTTTGGCAGAGGGAGAAAGTTCGATGTTGACTTTGCCACATCTGGCGACACTCGTCTCATTGTCACGATCACAAAGGAGCCTTGGGACCTGGTTTATCATGACGTCACAATTCATCCCCGACACCTTCAGACCGCCATCACACTGGTCCCGTGGTCCACTGTGGAAAGATGATGATGATGATGATAATGATGATGATGATGATGATGATGATGATGATAACAATGGTGATGATGATGATGATGATGAGAATGATGATGATGATGATGATGATGATGATGATGATGATGATGATGATGATGATGATGATAATAAATGTCATAAGAGGCACACTTCTATTTTTTTTACTTCTGTCTGTTAATTTATGCATTAAGACGTCATTGAAAATGTTTTGTTTTGTTTGCGGTGTTCCATTGTCTCCCTTCGACAGTTGCATCTAAGTGAATTTGGCCTCCATTTCAAAACAAAAAGATAGGGTAGAATGACGTAATTGTATACATCAGAGACAAACCCATTTTAAACAAAAATTGTGAATTTTGAGGGATATTACGCCTGAATCGATATGATATAGGAACTATATAGTTTACAGTAATATACATGAATTGAATCATAACACTGTCTTGCTGAAAGTTTTTCATGACGTCAATGCGTATATTTTTGATTATTGTCTAATCTTTAAATATTAAAAACTATTGATTGGTATCCTTTGGATATGACTATTTAAATTGACAATGCTTTTCACAGGTCCAGCAAACCAACTTATTTTTAGTGGACAAACGAAAAAATACAAAACACGTCTCTACCAAGATTCGAAACCAGTCAGTTTGCTTTTGAGTACTCTACAAATTGTTCTATTGATAATAAATGAAACATTTATAAAGCACAAACTTCCACTCAAAGGTACTCAGGGCGCTATATCTACATGTAAACAAGAAAAACACACAAGGCATTTAGAAATTAGAGATGACAACCAATGCACACATTAAGATATTTAACAAACTAAAAGGCACGGGGGAAAAAGGTCCGTTTTCAGATTCTTTTAAAAAATATCAAATAAAGGGCTGGATCTAGTATAAAAGTTATGCTATCCCATAACAGAGGGGTACGAAATTCGAGAAGTCCTAGGTTTGAGAGTTTTTTGTCAAGATGAGGATCATTTAAACCAATCGATATTTGAAGGACGAGTTTTTTGGCCAAATTTTTAAATACGAGTTTTTCCAGAGTACGAACTGGTTAAACTTTTTTTTTTAATTGAGTAAAAATAAATCTTTGCATTGAGAAGGGTGGGTTTAAATCCTTACGCTTCAAAAGACATAAATTCCCTATACCAATTCTGTTAAAAATTTTGACTTGAGTCCCATTTTCCTAATCAAGATATGTCCGACATAATACCAAATTACCAGGCAACACGGTGGGTGATATACTATTATAACAACTTACCTCGTACTGATGTCGTGAAGCTTTAGGACCACCAAGGAATCGTTGGGAGGTTTAATCCGCCACCTACAAGGTCTGTGGTGAGGTAGCGTGTTTGGATAGTTAGGGCTTTGGATGAACCCATGCTCCGCCGGAATGTTAAATACCTTGCCTTTACACGTACTTGTGAAGACGTTCTTGGCTGTACATGGAGATTAAGAATAAGAGGTAATTCAGTGGCGAAAACAGTAATAATAGTAGAGTCACAGCCTTGTGAAAAAAAAAGCTCGAGTTGTTTCACAATCGTGTAAAAGCTTATTTTCTTCACAGTTGGCAATATTGATATCTTTGAAAAACATTTGGTCGATTGGAATTCCAATTTGACCACTTGAAGGTCAATCAGAGGTCACTAAAATTTAAATGAGGTCAACTATATTTAACAATTAATTACTCGTAAAATATCAATATTTTATGACATCTTTAAGAACATAATAACTTTATTATATGTTAAACAAATCACAGGTACACTTTTCTTAATAATAACCTTTGATTTGTACGAGTTTTTGCCCTTGATTTGATTTTAGATGAATAAAAATATTCCTCTTTTTAAAATAGCAAGCGAACCGCACTAAATTTTATACTACTCAAATAATAAAGTTTACTCTTTTGGATGTCAGCACCAAGCGTATAAAGTTACTAGGAAATCAAACAATATTATTTCAATGAGTTATCACCCATTATAGTAGTGTCACTGAATCGTGCAAAGACTCGAGTTGTTTCACCTTTTGTCTTCAAATTTGGTAAAATTGATATCTTAGGAACAATTTTGGTCGATTGGATTTCAATTCGATTTCTTGAAGGTCATCCAGAGGTCAATCAAGCTCAAGGTCAGCTATTTTAAACATGTAATTACTTGCAAATTATCGATATTTTATAACATCTTTAAGAACATAATTTGTTGTTCGAGGACCCGAGGAATCAAAGAGTTAAATTTTCAAATTATTTCTCTCATTTTCTCAATGATTTCTTTCATGCGACTGCTGTACCTGTTCACAACTTTAATTGTATTAAGATATTTCTTAGAGTTTTGGAAGTATGTAATTTTTTAAGGACACAGTTTTGAACTAGATAAGATTGATTTTCAACCCATTGGGGGACAATTACTGAAAAACAAATCATATGTACACTTTTTTTAAAAATAGTGCCTTCGATTTGTACGAGTTATTGCCTTTGATTTGATTTTCAGATGAATAAAAATATTCCGCTTTATAAAATAACTTTCAAATAACACTTCATCTTCTACTACTCAAATAATAAAGTTTACTGTTTTGGATGTCAGTAACAAGCAAATAAAGTTAAAAGCAGAATATACAATATTTGAGATATCGCTCATTATGGTAGAGTCACTCAGTGAAAGAAATATACCAAACTTGTGTAAACTTAAAATGGCATTAACTTAGAACAATATCTATTTTTTTGTTTTCAAATTCTTTTACGAGAGGTACAAAGCCAGCAGTCTCACTGAGCATGTCAAATCCTGCACTTTGTGAAGCACTGTTGTAATTTCTTTTTGAAGACAACTCTTTGATCTGCCATGTTGTCATTTTAGATTTGAGTGAGTATAGTGAGATATAGTGATTAACGCTCTCCTTACCGACCATCTTTCAGAAATTCCCCAAAAGCATCATATCATCCAACATAAAAATTGGGTTTTAAACTCGAACTTAAAAGGAAGAGGTAAATACTGGACACAATTATTGTTCAGTAAAACACGTACAACAGAGCAATAAGTTATCATAATTGTAACCAAAAAAAATGTCTTCAAATTATGTGATATACAAAAGAAATCTGAGAAAAATGTTGGTTGTGTCTTAACGAATGTGATGATTTTCCTGCAGTTGGTATAAGGTACAGATTAAAGAGTTTTTACCGGCAACCAACAGCGGGAATATAACAACATTCGAGCCACAGGTGGAAAGCTGAGTATCGTATCGTACTAAACCACAGAGATGCATCAGCTAACCAGATCTAAAGTAAAACCACCATAGTTTAAGGGAAAATGGAATGACGTTTTAATCAAATTACTACCCGTTTGATTTTCACAAGTCACAGGGATGCTAGGTTAAAAACATGTTTCGCTCAGTTGAAGATGACTCCTTCCAAATTACTGTGCGTAAATAAATATTTAACAAAATATCGTTTGGATATGTCATTGTAAAAAAGGGGGTGATTCCACTTTAATGTGTATTTTAAAAAGGATTCATTTAACATAGTAATTTTTATTTTAAAATTTTCAAGTTGTCAATGACTAATTCAAAATAGCACTTGCTTAACTTTTAATGTTTGTTGTAGGGTTTTGAAAATAGTCATCGTTTCATTGTTTATGGAATAATTTTATAACATGATTTATAATATTATGTGTCACTCAACACTTACCATCCTCACATACGTAACGGATGTAGAGTGTCGCATTGGTACTATTCGAGCAAACTGTATTGGGGTCACAAGATTCACGACCCATGCAAATACTCTTCATGGCGGCCAGTGC
>NC_088361.1:55721927-55769427 GCF_034508935.2 Berghia stephanieae | reverse complement strand
AGAAGAGAGAAGGAAGAAGAAGAAGAGAGGAGGAGAAGAAGAAGAAGAAGAGAAGAAGAAGGAGAAGGAGGAGGAGAAGAAGAAAGAAGAAGAAGAAGAGAGAAGGAGAAGAGAGAGAGAGAGGAGGAGAGAGGAGAGGAGGAGAGGAGGAGGAGGAGGAGGAGGAGGAGGAGGAGAAGAAGAAGAAGAAGAAGAAGAAGAAGAAGAAGAAGAAGAAGAGCTTGACTCCATTTTCTGGCACTGCTGTCTTTATTCTTTCCTTTTTCATGTTCTTCAGCAGGGACACCATCATTTTTACTTACACGTCCTCTGCCAGTCAAACATTAACCAGTAAGCTCCCCTTGTATTATAAAATTCCTAAACTGGTGGAACTATGAGCCTCCAACTTCCTATGTCAACAGTTAGGTAGGGCTAGTGTCATCGGCCACAGGGTTGCCAGTTTGGCATTTTAAATGCCAGATTCCAAAAATCTGGCATTTTTGAAAACCGTTTGGCATTAGAAAAATCATTTGGCATTTGGCATTTTCATTTGGCATTTTCTTTTCTTGTATATTATACTTCAAATGACACCTTTTCTTAATTAGGTTTCATAAGAAACACGAAACAGTAAGTTTTCTTAATTGTCAATAATTATTTAACTGTTTACGTATTTACCTTTCATGTTAATGTATTTCTTTTTCATTCTTAAAATCCAACCGTGGTGTAGTGGTTTAGCACTCCACTTAGTTGTCAATAGGTAAAAAATTACCCCAACAGGAAATTTAGTATAATTCCAAAAAAAAAAATAAAAGAAAACACGCAAGCCACCAGGATATGATAGTAAATTGTCTATCAAAAGTGAGTAGTTTTCTTTTGGGGGTGGGAGTCAACAGACTTTGGCATTTTTATGAGTGTTTTGGCATTTTTTGAGTCTTCTCCTGGCATTTTGTTGAAAAATAATCTGGCAACCCTGATCGGCCATCGGGTGAAAATAACAGGGTTGCCAGTTTGGCATTTTAAATGCCAGATTCCAAAAATCTGGCATTTTTGAAAACCGTTTGGCATTAGAAAAATCATTTGGCATTTGGCATTTTCATTTGGCATTTTCTTTTCTTGTATATTATACTTCAAATGACACCTTTTCTTAATTATTTCTAAACGCGTAAAAACAAACATCTTCACATTTCTTTTTCATTCTTAAAATCCAACCGTGGTGTAGTGGTTTAGCACTCCACTTAGTAGTCAGTAGGTAAATAATTACCCCAACAGGAAATTTAGTATAATTAAAAAAAAAAAAAAAAAAAAAAAAAAAAAAAAAAGAAAAAGAAAAGAAAACACGCAAGCCACCAGGATATGATAGTAAATTGTCTATCAAAAGTGAGTAGTTTTCTTAGTGGGGGTGGGAGTCAACAGACTTTGGCATCTTTTTGAGTGTTTTGGCATTTTTTGAGTCTTCCCCTGGCATTTTGTTGAAAAATAATCTGGCAACCCTGGAAAATAAGGCGTTCTCACAAACTAGAGAGATGTTTCTGGCTTTTGCCTTTCTCAGTTAATCAGGGACATACTTATCTCTTTATTACAGTGTTCATGAGTTTTGTTTTGAGCTCTTCAAATAAAGGCAAAGAGGTTGAACTAAGTGAAGGCACTGGAATTGGAATATGAACCAAAATTAAAATGACCAGCAAAATACATTCTGGAACTGGAGTTGTCGTTATCGCTGTCTTCGCATCTTCTTTGTTTCTCTCGGCTATTACTCCATCATTTGCCTACAATCCAGCCAATGATGCCAAGAATATACAGTACAATCAAAGTCACTCTACAATTCCACATGAAGACCAACGACATTCCAATTCCGTAGTTGATGAAGGTGATAAACCAATGCCAATGAAGAAAGAGTCCACATTACTTTTGGTCCAAGTGGTGAGTTTTGTGTTAAAAATAAAATGTTGTTTGAGCACAGGTAATAATATCGTACAGGATACCTACATTTTAAAACTGCAAAGTGAAAAATCAGTTTTATTTGAAGCATGGGGGGGGGGGGGGGGGGGGGGGGGGGGTTGCTTCTTGCATTCTAATTCTGGGTGAAAAACGTACACAGTCTCAGACTCTAAACTGTCGATGGAGGAACAGATTAATAATTTGGTTGAAAATTACCTTTTTCCAGCTAAAATATATTGCTTCCATTTAACGCTTTAGATATTAGAGGTCCTAAGCGTTGCATTCCTTGTTCTATCAAAAAGAGTATTGTATCGCAATGCTTCTTTGCTGACAGGGAACAAATTAACATTGTGGCTATATCACCTTCCTTGCATTCTAATTCTGGGTGAAAAACGTACACAGTCTCAGACTCTAAACTGTCGATGGAGGAACAGATTAATAATTTGGTTGAAAATTACCTTTTTCCAGCTAAAATATATTGCTTCCATTTAACGCTTGAGATTATCCAGAGTGGACTGCATAAGTCCTTCAACTGTAGTTTATCCCGGTTTCTATAGCATGAAACAGACGATAGCAATTGCTTGCTATCCTTTGGGTTGGATGCTAGTATATTGCAAAGTATTTTCCACCAGATCTAACAAACCCAGCTACCCATTCAGTGCTGGGTAAACAGGGGTTCAGAAAAATCCCGGTATCTATAGCATGAAACAGACAATAGCAATTGCTTGCTATCCTTTGGATAGGATGCTAGTATATTGCAAAGTATTTTCCACCAGATCTAACAGACCCAGCTACCCATTCAGTGCTGGGTAAACAGGGGTTCAGAAAAATTCTCGACTGCACCCGGGACAGATCTTGGTCCCTTTGCTTGTGAAGCGAGTGCTCTACCAACTCAGCCATCGAGACCCTCATAGAGAAGGCACTGCAAAAGGTATAGTGTACTAGCTTTATATATAATATCTATTTTTTTACAGTGAACTCTACCAGTAGAAAAGTTTCAATTTTTAATATTTTTACAAAGCTGAAACCTTTTCAACTTCTCAAACCTTTTTTTTCTTAATTACTTTTTGCAGTTATTCCGTCATGGCGATCGCAGTCCTTTACACTCTTTTCCAACTGACATCAACAAGGACAAATGGCCCCAGGGATATGGACAGCTGACTGAGGTATCATAAGATGTTTTATTATATTGATTTAGTTCTCAGGTACCAAAAGCCAAATACTCAATTGTAAGGGTTCCATCGTCCACCTTGACTGACTGAGTGGCACAATTTATATGTATTATAATATATAGAAGAAAAGGAATTCTTGGAATTTTTATTAGTGCACTAGTTTCTTAACCCTCACCTTTCGAAAGGAAGAAAAATGATCACACTGCAATAAACATTTTACTTTTTCAAATCTCTTTTCTATATCAATATTATGTATATGTCCTTATTGCTTCTGAGTTTGAGTGTAAAATAAACAATTTTTGTATTGGTAGGGATTCTACTGTATCAAATAGAGCCCCCTTCCCCCCCCCCCCCCATCCCCTGTCTTTTTTTTTCCAGAGTTTTTGCACCCCCGCCATGTCAAAGCTTTATTTGCAGCCCCCCCCCCCTTTTTTTTTTTTTGGATTAGATTTCCGCTTATGACATGTTCCGGTGAAAATTATTTACTGTTGCTTTAAAAGCAGTATATTTGATTGAAAGATAGCCATTTTATAAATCACATCTCGCTTCACGTAAATTAGGAAATGTCCAAAAAGCACACACACACCCTCAATGGATTTGTCAAATTGTTTTACTTCCAGATCTTATTATAGTAAGATAAAAGTGAGATGGAAAAGATTTGACCGCCTACTTCTTTATGTCATCATGAAACAACATCTTCCTTGCAGGACAATCCTCATTTATTTCAAACATAAATTCACTGCACTTAATAAACAATGGTTACACTCATGTTTTTTTGTAATGCGACAATATGCTCAGCATTCCATGTCGATAATATTGAATAGCTAGATTAATGTAGTTTAAACTCCGGAATAGCCATAAATTCAATTTAATCCCTTTTCTCTTTGTAAAACAAAAGAAGAAGAAAAAAACCTTCTGTTTTTGTTTCTCATATTTTCTTTTCCTTTTAAAAAAAAATTTGGATATTCTTTTTAAGAATCTTTTAGAATAATTTGAAAATTTACGATACAGGTTTTTTTAAGAGAGTTTTTTTGATAATGCATTCCTAATTTAAGGGAAGAGATAATATTTAGCATATGTATGCTTTTTCGAAAGAATGCTGTTTATGAGGTCTTAATAAAAGTAATAATGATATAATTAGATAATAATAAGTCACTGTATAGTCAAAAAATTCATGAATTCATGGTCTAATGTGCTTTACAATAAAGTCCATATTTACAGTGGAGAAAAAATTAAAATTAGTAAACAGAGTACAGCAACAAAAAACCCACTTGAAAAAAGCAGTAAACTAAATTAATTAAAAGCAATTTTAAACAGTTCCTTCTTTAAATCGGACTTAAAGGAAGAGAGGCGGGAGAATTTCTGGTTGTAGAAGACATAAAATTCCTGATTTTTGGAGCTGACCTTACCTGTATAAATTTGGAGATTTGTTGAGCTAGGTTGTATATGTAATTTAGATGATTAATAATTGTCATCACAGGCATGTATAGGAGGGTACAGATTTTCGTAAACAGGTGCATGCGTAAGCTACTCAGAATAAAATGGATGGATAGAATAAAAAATGAAGAAGTATAGAAAAGAACACAGCAGAAACCAGTGGGAGAGGAAATAGGAAGAAGACGATGGAGGTGGATTGGGCACACGCTTAGAAAGAATGACTCCACTATAACAAAGAAAGTATTGGACTGGAATCCTCAGGGCAGAAGATCAAGGGGAAGGCCACGAGGAACATGGAGAATTAAAGAAGCTCATATACAGAGAAGTGGTAAGACATGGAATGAGATTAAAAAGTTAGCTCAGGATAGAGAGGGATGGAAACTTTGTCTGTGGCCTATACCCTGACCCAGGGTGAAAAAGGCAATGATGATGATGATGATAATTACTAATATATCTTTTTATTTCCAGCTGGGAGTGACTCAAGGCTTTGAGTTGGGGCAGTTCTTGAGCAGGTTTTATTCCAGTTTCATAGGCCCTGATTACCATCCAGATGAGGTGGGTCAATATTTTGCTTTGTTCTTACTCTCATTTTTTTTCTTTCTGTTGGTGAGAAGCAGTAGATCCAGATGAAATAGGTGCATAACACATGTTTTGCAAGGCTTGCCATGGTATAATGGAGGAATTTCACTTGCACATTAGGTCTTTTGTTCAACTGTGTTTTGCAACAGGTTTGCCGATGGGAAAGTTTTGACAAGTTTTCGACAATTAAAGTATAAATCTATTTTTTAAAATGTTTTGTCATAAATTGTGTAACTACAAAATTTTATAGCATATTATAGCACTGTACAAAGTATAAACGGGCACTAAGCGCTTTACATTGACTTTGACATCAATTGAACTAAACATACTGATTAAAAAGAGATTGCAGAATCACCTTGAGCTCTCAATTTCATAACTATAATTTCGTCACTTTTATCATTCTGCAATGGCAGGTTCACATTCAAAGTACAGACACAGATCGTACTCTGATGACCGCCCAGTGTGTTGCCGCAGGACTGTTTTCAAAACAATCAAGAGTGGAAGAAAAATCAAGATCTGTTCTGTGGCAGCCTGTCCCTATACACACAATGCCAAGGCAATTTGATAAAGTGAGTAGATTTTGGTTTAGGATGTGTATGAATGAATATTTGTCCCATTTGTTATTTAATTGTTTACTTTTCAGTGTGATAATTTAGTGATTGAAATCTTTGTTTTTATTTTCTTTTCATATCTAACTTTTATTAAGCTCTGAATTGAAGCGTGTTATACAAACTCGTCCTTCAGACCCACAAGAACGGAAATTTATCACAATATAATAACAAATGGTTAACCTCCCCAATGAGCTGATAGTCAATTTCAGTCAAATTTAACATAGACTCAACTGTGCAATCGCTTGCCAAAAAAGCAAATGACACAGATTCAAATAGAGTTGATTTAAATTTTAATTGGAAATGTTCAATCAGTTTGAATGTCATCCAAGTTACAAATACAAATGAATAAATCCTATATCCTGTAAGGGTTCACCAATCTCACTCATAAAGAAGTATCTGGATAATGACCAATTTAGCCCAAATAATCATTGAATTTAATCTCTGATTTTTTTATAAAGAAAATAATTAATTTGACATTTGACATATAAAAAAGAAGAATATATTTCAATTTTCTTCTATCCAGATGCTTAGTCCTGACAAAGTATGCGATTATGTCAGCAACCTCAAATATGGTCTCAAGGCATATTTTTATTCAAAGCAGGCTATCATGAAAGACAAGGTAAGGGTTTGAAAGTGAATACTACATTTCTTGGAACTGGATGTGATTTAATTTAATTATATAAATTAGTTTACAGTTTTGATAAAATAAAATATAATGATAATTGTTTTTATAACCCTCCAATTACATTCACGTATGGAGATGAACTTATAATATTTATTTCTCGACTTCATTTAGGAAAAGTGCATTTATACTCCCTAATGCCAAAACATGGAGCAGTTTAAAATTTAAAACTAGAAATGCTAAAGACATTAATGAATTTTAAAATGCCCTTGATAGGGAAATTTTTGCTTTAACATAGATATATAACTGAGCATTCATAAAATGTCAATAATAAGAATGGATGGGGTTTTTTTATGTGTTAAAATTTTTTTTTTTTTTCATATTTTGATCTTTTATATTTTATTTTTATTTTTTTTATTGTTTTAAATTTTCTTCTAATCTTTTATCTGTTTCTTCCTTTTTAATATTTTTATCTCAAAAGAATATGCAATGTGTAATGTACACTATATTGTTACTTATGTTTTAAGGGCACTTAACGGGGTGAGGTTCCTGACCTCCCATAGTGGGCAGGGAGGTATATACTGTGTCTTCTATCCCCCTATATCTGTTTTCCTGCTTGCATTCCGTCTTTGTCTTTGAATGAGATTACTTGGTTTTGTCCTGGCCCTGGCTGGGAGGGGAACAATCAAAGATGATTGTTTATTTCCTTGTAAATCATCTCTCTGTTATGCACTGTATTATTTTTTCCTTTTACATATGTATGATTTGTGAACAGTTGAGTGTGTTCCTCTTGGTGGGGGACCTGTGCTTGTGTTTGGATGAGACATTTAGTGATCTCAAACTAAGTACACCATAGTGTGTCACTAGTTTTTTCACATTAAAATATAAAAGATATTTCCAACCAAAATTGGACTAATTATATTTCAAAAGGTCCCCTTAAAAGTATAGCTTTAAATTATCAAACAAGTCTGCTGATTTCATTGAATAATAACTTTATTTAAGATTAAGAAAATGTCAAAAATGTAAAGGTTTTGACAATCAAAACTTACCTATTCAGTAACACGTGAAGACAATACAATACACACAAACAAATCGTGTGTTGTTGTTGTCTCAAGTTTACTCTTCTGTTTTCTTGTAGCAGCTTTGCTCTGACTTTTTGTGAAAAAGATGTGTAGTGTGGAAACTTCTTCACTCTGTACTGAACACATCCCAACAAATGTTGAGAACAACTGTGCTTCTCAAATATATTTTATGCACAAGGCTTGCACTATCCTTTTATATCTGGATTGATATTTGATTGAACATGTTCTTAACGGGCACCTTATATTATCACACTCTTTTATGGAGATGTGATATAACGACGCACACCGCTTTTTAATTCGTCACAGAACTGGCCAACATTTAATATTTTTATAACACAGTTTTCGCCTTCTCTATGTTATATTTAGTTTGCTACTGAATCGGCCAGTATAACGCAGTTTCAGCCTTCTCTGTGTTGTACTTTATTGGGACATATATGCATAGTAATTGATCTGCCTTTTCTGTCCTATAATTTTTATTGAACTCTTTTTATTGGACTGACATTGCATAAGTTTGCCTTCTCTGTGCAATGATTTTGGTCACCCATTTACGGACTTAGACAGTACAGTAACCTGCACTATCCTTGCTATTTTCCGGCCCCAAACTTTTCTCACACAATCAACCCTGCATTGTGCGAAGAATAGGAAGTGACTAATTGCGGCCTGTCATGGATTTATATCACCATGGTAAAAAGTATTTATAGGACGACTGAGAGGCATTGTCAACACAAGATAACCTAACAACAGGTTTGAAAAATAACAACTCATGGATGCCTTAAGCTAATATCCCATTGAGACTTAATGCTCATTCTACAGTAACATGACAGTATGCTTGGAATCTACATCTGTTCCCTATTTGAACCAGTTCCCCTTTGTCTTGCTTATTCTTGGGTGCTTTTATTGTAATTCTATAATTTTTTACTATCCCTTTTTATTCCTTTTTACTGCCGCTGATGTGACCTAAATGTGTTGCAAGCGCCGTAAAACCCTTAAAAACAAAACAAAGGCACTTTAGGTACACATGGTCCATTTTAAAGCTGTATTACAGATATGATATGATAATAAATAAAATTTCTTCATACCAAAGGAATATTAATCTTTTAGGATGTGTGGCAAGAAAATCACTTTAACACTGCAACGTAAATAGAAAAAAAAAAAAATAGAGATTTAATAACAGGGCTCAAATATGGTGTTGAAAAACAACAACAAAAACTAGAAGTTGTGGAGAAAACTTTTGTTATGTTTTTATTTTAATCTAAAATTTTAGTTGTTTTGCCAATTTTATAATTTTCCTTGACTTCATTTAATTATGGTGTTGACTATGGGTTATGATTGGTTTTGATCATGCACAAATTGATAGGAGTATGAATAATATTTCGACTGTCTACTCAGTGCTCAGTAGTATAACATAGTACTGCTGTTTGTGTGGAATCAGATTATCATAGTGCTGTCTACTTCTTGGGATCCTCTTTGTTCAAGCACTTTTACATTATCCCATTAGATTTTTTAAAAAATTAGCAAAACATGGCAATCCAGACATCAAAGAAGAAGCAAGCCCTTTAAAGTCATAAAGTCCATGGATCTTGAGTCCATATTGAGTTCTGTATTATAAAACGGAAAACTACAGGTTTCTGCTACCCTTTTTACAGAATAATTGTTTTTCACATTTTTATTTCTGCAAATCAGATCTAATAGACTCAGATTCCCAATCATTGCTTGGGTGTTGTTGAGTTTAGATTTTTTTTTTTGAAACTAACTAAATCAGGGTTAAAAACTAGTCCCCTTGCTTTTGAATCTAAGAATTGAGCTATCAATTATTGATATCAACAAAATGTCACCACTTTTATCCTGCTTTTTAAAATTTTTTTTTTTTCAATTACAATGATGGCATATGATCATTTCTATATCCTTGCAGATAACTATGTTTGCCTTGAGTGAGTATTCAGGCTTGGTGATGAATTTTACAACACTACATGCTCTTGCAGATACATTATTCTGTGAAGTAAGTTTGAGCTTTTAGATATATTTTTTCTCTTTTTTTATTTCTTTGACACCTGACAGAGAGTCAGAAAGTGTACTTTTTTTTTTAACCAGCTCTGTACTGTCCAGCATTGTGATTTTTTAATACTCTGTCAGCTAATGCTCTTTTGCAAATTGTTTTTTGTATGGGGTTTTGACATATAACACAGCTAAGACATGTGTTTGAAAACACCTTTGATTTAAATTTGATATAGACTAGACCTGATTTTCAGCACAAAACAACACCTGATCATTTATGTAGTGCAGTATCCACTTAATGTGCTTGAAGTGCTTTACAACAGCAACACTTAGACTTGTAGGACGAGTCATGGTGCCTGTTAAATGATATTTTAACTTTTCTGATAGAGACAACACTGTTAACGGCCAGAAAGGACTCAACCATGCGCCGCTCAGAGTTCGTCTCGAACCCTGGACCCTCCTGTCCAAAAGTGAGTGTCAAAGCACTAGACCACATAGCCGCACAACCTAGCACCAGATTGGGGTTGTCACATATGGTGAATCCATTTGTTATTGGTTGTTTTTTTAACTTTTTATTATGGTCTATTCAATGCTTATGCTGTGTTTTGTCAGAATCAATGCACATTACAGCTCACAATGATTATTGATGTGACTTATTTATTTGTTTATTTATTTATTGCTATTTTGTTATTCATTGTAGAGAGTTCACAACATGAGTCGCCATACCTGGCTGAAGGATGGAATGGAAACCAGGTTGTTCTCTTTCTACCATCAGTTGCCAGTGTTGATGCCAGAAGAAGCAAAGTACCTTGCAGGTGATTATAACGATGAATAGAGAGAAAAATGTGACTACAGATTTTAAGGATCAATTCAGTTGGAGTGTCTTATTTTTGTTTTTCTTTTCCAATATCTATAGTCTGAGAGAAACGTGATCAAATGCTTTCTCCCGTTTTTGAAGAGTGCAGGTCATCTAAAAGTACTTCTACTAAGTTTAAAGGGGATTTAAAACTGGACCCACTTAAACATCAGCAATGCTGGGTAATTTGGATGGGGGTAGGGAGGGGGGAGAGAGAGAGAGAGTTCCTTCACTATCATCATCATCAAACTCTTATTTTCAGGCTTTCTTCTGGAAACAATATTGGACAACATGATGCACAAAGCCAAACACCCCGAAGACAAACACAAACTTTACCTCTACTCAGCTGTAAGTGTTGATTTTTGTCTGTCAATTTTATATTTTTTTAGGACTAATAATTCCTCATGTGTTTTGTTTGTTTTTGATTCTTAAGAACTGTTCAACCTTTCTTCATTTTATCACCTTTATTATAATCATCCCACCCAGTCATGGATTTTGGCAACAAAAAATCTCTATGATTCACGCATATTTACCTGCTCTCACCATAAGTTGACATAGTATTTTCCACGAACACATTGACCACCCCTCTTATAAAAATAAAAGAAGAAAAGTAGCTAAAAACAAACTAGCTCTAAATTATTGTTACTTATTGTTTCCTATTTCAATTTGAGCTTGAGCATTTATGTAGCACAATATCCTCAAAAAATTTCTCACAAAGTGCTTAACATAGGGTCCCAAGCCAACAGGAACACTTAAACTGTAGGACAAGACGCGATGCCTGTATTGCCCCATTATAATTTTTTTTTTTTTTGGACAGATTATACTGTTGCTGGCCAGGTATTCGATAAAAAGATCTTAAGTAAAGAATCTTTTCTAAATGTTCAACTTTGCACTGCCCTCATAATGATTCAAACCAGGGACCTGTTGGTCCAAAGGGAGTTGTCATATCACAATTTTAGTTAAATATTACTAGATTTTCACAAATTTTGATGTAGTTTTCAAGCTTTGAAAATTAATTTTACCTATTCATTTAAGTTCCTATATTTTTTTGCGGATGAGTTATGTCTGTCTGTACCGTGTTCCCTTGTATAACTGAAAATAAACTTAAAGCCATGATAGACTCCAAGGGTTAACTTATTCTTAAAAGATTAAAGAAGAAGCTGTCATCTTTATTTTATCTCCAGCATCAAGGAAATGTTCACTCTTTGATGTCTCTACTGGGAGTCTTCCACAAGGACACAACAATTCCATATGCAACTGCTGTCATCTTAGAGCTTCATAGAATCAATGGCAAGCTATTTGTGAAGTTATTGTTTAAAACAACTGATGCATTTGTGCCAAAATTACTTCGTCTTCCAGGTAAATAAAATTTCTTAATTTTTACCCTTTAATTCTTTTCCTGTAGACTCTTTTATTGTTATTTTTCCACCTAAATTAGTAGGGGAATATGGTAGTTGAGGACATAAGCGGTATTGAGTTAAAAATATACATTGTGATATTAGACTGTAATTGAGTACTTTTCAATGAAATTAGTGCTTGACAAGAAAAGCTGAAGTGTTATTGAAAGGAAATTATCAGGTTTGTGTAGTTTTTTTTTTCTTTAAACAAAAATTTCAAAGCAACTTGGTGACTATATATTGATTTTGGTCAAGATTCAATCACTGTTAAATAGCTGTCAAACATTACATGCTTTTTGAAAGTACTACTTAAGGTTCCTATTGATGATCAGAATCTGTATTTTGAGTTGTTTTTTTTTTATTTCTTTTTTTTCAAACAAACTATTTGTTGTATTTTCTCTTATAATAAGGATCGATTCATTTGTTTTTAGGACAACTCTGTCCACTTAGCCGTGTTGGATAGTTTGGTATTTTAGATCTGGCACTAAGAACTTTAGACTAGCACCCTGTTTGAAGTATTGCAAGCAATCACCACTGTTTGTTTTAACCATAGAAACAGTGATTAACTATGGCTTCATGGACTTTGCGACATTCCAGGAACAAGTAAATGAAACCCTTATATTGTTGTCACTATAAGATAGTGTGTGCGTGGGCGCCACATACGTTCAATCTTGTTTTAGTTTTAGTTGTTAACATTCGGCATCAAACTGATTGGTGAGAATTTATTTTTCCACTTAATTCAAATCTCTTCTATTCCCCCCCCCCCCCCCCCCCCCCCCCCCCCATCCCTCCGGGTCTCAACTTATATCTGTTTCCAGGCTGTCGAGGTCATCTGTGTCCTTTGAGTGCACTGACAGATCTCCATGATGAGCCTCCCCAGAAAGCCTGGCAAGATATGTGTGGGTTGGCCTCTCAGGAAAATGTCATCGACTTTGGTGAAAGTATGATCTATCTCAATCTCTCTCTCTTTCTCTCTCTCTCTCTCTCTCTCTCTCTCTCTCTCTCTCTCTCTCTCTCTCTCTCTCTATCTCTCTTTTTCTCTCTCTCTCTCTCTCTCTCTCTCTCTCTCTCTCTCTCTCTCTGCATAAACATCTCGCATTCCACTCATTTAAAAGCGTTTATTGACTGAGTCAAATACGGAAATATGCTTGCACAGTCATGTACTCTTAAACTGAAAAAGGCTCCAAACTTTAGAAAAGGGTCCTGAAAAGGACAGTGCATCACACCACCAATAACTGCTCTCCACATATAATTATCACAACCTTTTTCACACATCTATTTCTCAAAGCTTTACAACACTGGAGAAATATGAATGGGAAAAAAAAATTCCATAGTGTGCTGTCGACATAGAAGATAATGTAGTCTTTGTGATTCGATTTGTCACAAATTTTTCTGTGTAAAGTTATATTGCGAACCAAACTGTGAGGCTACAACTTATATCAAGCAAAAGCTTTATTTGGTCCAACCACAGCAAGCATCCTTAGAGGATATCTTTAACACACAACAACACGTCAATATGGAACTAAAAGAACAAACAACTTTTAAAGACACACACACACACAAACACACCTATTTTGCACGTGAACATATTTAATGCTATAGGAGGGCATTTTAGGTATCACCAGATGGTGGTAGAAGCGATAGTTGTAGAAATATTAGTGGTGGTATTGGTAGTTGCTATTGTCATTTACATCTTTGTGTACTTGAAACATGTCATTCCAGTATTCCATGCTTAGGAATGCCACACACATATTATATAGATGGAGATGACCTGCAGCATATAATTTTTTAGTTAACTTTAGTTTGTGTGGCATTTGCATTTTGAAAAATAGAGTCTATTGATCACTATCATTATGTCTGTCTAGGTGATCACCGCCTTAATTGCTATTTGGGATTTGCTTTAAAATTTCCTTCCATCAAAGTTGCAGGAAAATACAGCTATGAAAGACTGGTAAATTTTTAAAAAGGTGTAGCTGACACTGTGTAATACCTTAATTATGCATGTGCTAATGCAACAATATACCAATCATGGCAGGAATTTTTCTGTTAATTCATTTTTAAAAAAAAAAATTGATCAGATAAAGATAGTCATATTTCAAAACCATCCGAAGAGTGAAAATAGGTCCAAAGTGCAATATTCTTTATCAAATGTTCAGTTTGTCTATAGTCATATTTTGCGATTCCTTATTCATACATGTGGCTGATTTTCCCTCTGAACTGTGATTTTGATTACAATCTTGGCTGTCCTTCCTCAAGAATCAAATTGTCATTATCACTATTTTGTTTCCTCAGACACCATTCCTATCCTGATTGCCATTCTAGTTGCATTTATCGGCCTGGACTTTTTCCTGCTCTATAAAACTTTCAAGTATCGGCAACGACTCAATATCAGGGATGGCAAAGAGTCCTATGCTCTTGTTCGCACAGATGACGGAAGCAGTAGTGGAAGTGGTAGTGATGCAGATGATGATGGTGATGATTTCAACAGTGTTGAGATGGGAGAAGATACCCAAGTTTTGATGACCAAAGACCTCCATAGCAAACGTCACAAATGTAAAAAGCCAAACCATGCAACAAATGGAAGAAAGAAGATGAATGGATCAAAAGTTAATGGTAAAAGATCTCGGATCGGCAGGGATAGAGATATAGATAGTGATGATAGTTTTGAAGAGACCTCATTATTTGTTGCCCCGCCTAAATAACTTAGTTATCAGTTATTACATTTCAGGTTTTATTTTTTAACATCATAGATGGGAAATCTCCCATATATTAAAAGGTTTTCTGTGAAAATAGACCTCTAAAAAACAATCAGAATTAATTAGTATTAGCTTTTATGGTCAAAAGATTACAATGATACCAAGACACAAAATTTAGCTTCACAAGTTTTCTCAATAGACTTTTTAAAGGAATTAATGATATAAAAAGGCGAAAATATTATGATAATCCCATTGTAATGTATAAGGTCTGATAATTTTTACCTTTAACCTGTTGTTTAATTAGCGATGAAGAACTCATTAACATATATTTATGTAGTGTGAAGGAACAATTGGCTGTTGCAGATCTGTAAAACACCATATGCTATCATTTTACCATGTTTCATTGTTATTTATTTATTAATTATTTTTTTTACACACTAATTCTTCAGCACTCTAATTCTTTCATCTCTAATCAAATGTAATATTGTTCTTAGTGATTATAAGTAGTTTCTAACCCAGGTTGTCAGAAATTATTTATGCCATGTTGTCAATATAGGTATGAAAATGTGCCAGATGTATACAGAGTATAAAAATATCATGGTGTCGAAGAGCCAAACCCGGGATCCAACTGACACAGCATTCACTGCTTGACTGAGAGACAGAAATCAGTGAGCAGTCACACAAGCCACTGAGCCATCCAGCTACACAAAAATACGGCTAGCAAACTTAGTACCCATTGTGCAGACTCTCTACTCTCAACTACTTAGGGGATCACAACAAGGTTGACTGACTGACCCTGCAAACTTTCAATGCTGGATGGGGTTCCTGACCTCCCATGTGGGCAGAGAGGTACTTACTGAATCTTCTATCCCCTTATATCTGCTTTTCAACTTGCTTTCTGTCTTTGTCTTGGAATGAGATTACTTGGTTTTGTCCTGACCCTGGCTGAGAGGGAAACAGTCAAATGTATAGTTTGATTTGGGAGATGATATTTTTTCCCCCTTGTAAATCATTTCTCTGTTATGCACTGTATTATATTTTGTTTATATATTTTATATGATTTGTAAACATTTAAGTGTATTCGTCTCAGTGGGGACCTGTGCTTGTGTCTGGATGAGACTTTTAGGTGATCTCAAACTAAGTACTTTGATAGTGTGCTCTTGGAATCTACATCTGTTTCCTATTTGAACTTCTTCTCCTTCGTCTTACCTTTTCTTGGGTGCCTTAAATGTAATTCTATAACTTATTACTGTCCCATTTTCTTCCCTTTTACTAGTGCTGATATAACCTTAATGTGTTGCAAGCGCTGTAAAACCCTTAAAAACAAACAAACTTTCAATGAGCAGAGCAAATTTAAACTATGCACTCTTATGCATATTATTACATTCCAAAGGTTGTATTTCCAATTGAAGTGCATTGATAAGGAAATTGAATTTGGATCAAACAATTGAATTATATATCAGGGTTTACAAAATAGAAACCACAAAACTGGAAGAGAAAAGATAATCATGTATTTAATATTGAAATTTGTTTTGATAATGGTCATACTTTACTATGCATAATGTTACAGCACAACAATTTGAAATTATAACGATTTAGTCAATCGCCTTATGTTTGTTGTCATGGATTTACCTGCATTGGAAACAATGGGGTTTTTATTTATGGCATCTTATATTAAATCAGTGTTCCACACTCCAATTCCTGACAGGAATTTTTAGATGTCACTTTTTAACTTGATCATGTTCACATGAATGGGCAAACAAATTTGATTTGAAATCCATTAATGACGAGATCAAAAGATAATTCAAATACTGAAAAGGGCTTTGAACTAAAACTAAACATTTTTCAACTATCCGATTTTCTACCTTTTTGTGACTATGACTGCATTATGTTCTATTCTATATTTCTGACTTTTGATTTTTGACAAAAATGAGTAAATAAGAGAGAATAAATGTAAAATCTGTATATCTCGATTACTTTAAAAAAAAAAAAATTGAATCCTCTCTTTATCTTCCTCTATGCTCTATATATAATACTATGAGTTTTTCTGAGATATTCTTAATTCTAAATATTTACTATTTTAATTACTCTTCTTTTTAACGGGAGATGGAAAGATTGCAAAGTATCTTTGAAGTATCTTTATATTTTTAAACGTTCGCTTAAAACACATCTGTTTCGTTTTAAGTAGATTGTATGAGAAGCAAGATAGGTCTGATTTGTGTTGTGTGTGTGTGTGTGTGAATGAGTATGTTTCAGCCAAAGTAATTTTTAATTTAAGCATTTTGAGTCTGGTATCTCAGAGGTATATAAGTTTTCAGTATTATAATTACTATTAAAGTATCACAAGCGCTGTTATACCCCCGAAAAGAAATAAGAATTATGAAACCCAAAGTTATGAATTACTTGTTTCATATAAGCATTTCATCAAGGGTTGACAAATTTCCTGTGACACTCTAGTTTTTAATCTCTATGATGACTTTGTCATAAAGATCAAATGTATTTATCTTCATGTTGACATAGATTTTGCATGATTATAAAAAGATTTTTATTCTCACATAATTCGTATTCAGTTAATTCGGAATCTAGTTGGTTGATTGTTTTTTATATGATCTGGTCACATTTATTTATATATCTAATAAACATGTATGTTTTTGGTAGATGTAAATAGATTACTTTTGTTTGATTTTGATATATTGTTGCTTGTTAATATTTCAGGTCTGATTAACAGATTGATATTTTGATTATTAATCAAAAAGAACTGTGATGGTTCAAAAACAGGTATAGATAGAAATTATTGCTTGGATTATGTAGGGAATAAGTTGCATGTCATATTTATAGGTCTCAAATGCATAGAATGTGCATTTCAGTAACTGAATTACTTAGTAGTCTTTCAGAGTCAATCGATCCATGGAGCCAGAGTTTATCTCAGTTTCCGTAGAGTAAAACAAACAATAGCAACTGCTTGCTACCTTTCAGATTAGAAGCTAGTCAGTCTACTTCAAATCCTTTTACACCAAGTAGGTGTCAGAAAAAAATCTCAACTGAGATGTCTAGGATTTTGTTGAAAGATTGTTTTTTTGCCAGTAGCAGTGGATAATAATGATAATAATAATAATAATAATAATAATAATAATAGATAGCATTTCTACAGTGCATAACCATGACGATTGATGTTTTTTTAAATGCACTTTACATTGGCATTATTACATTTAATCATACATTTGTAACAATAATCTAATAACATACATACTGTGAATTGACACATATAAATAAAACTAAGTAGTACAATACAATAAAAGGCTCAATGCAAGATATTTTTCATAAAATAAATTATGTTTCAATCTAGATTTAAAAATAGTGGTGTTTGGTGCATCTCTTTCTGTTTTTGGGAGAGAATTCCAAAACTTTTGGACCTGAATTATAAAATGATCTCTCCATTCGTTTTCAAACAGAGTTTAGTGGTATCCATTTATGAACGGAGTGACCTGCATGGTTTGTAGGTAATTAAACAATTTATGAGATAAGATGGGGCTTCCTGGGATATACATGTAAAATACATCATGGCAATTTTATATTTAAAACGTTCTTCAACTGGAAGCCAATGAAGTTCATACAATAAAGGAAGAGAGTACGCAAGTCTTTTTGTTTTGTTACTAATCTTGCAGTATTGTTTTGAATTATCTGGAGTTTTTAAATTTTATCACGGGTTACGCCACAAAGTAGAGAATTGCACTAATCTCGTCGAGATGTTACAAGTGTTTAGTTTCATCAAGAGTTAGGTAATAACGGATAGATGAAATTCTTATAAGTTGATAGTTTAAAGATTTACAAAGATTAAAAACTTGGTTAGACATAGATCACTCTCGAAAAGTACATCTAAATTTTTTACAACATTGAAAAATTTTTTGTTATGTCCATTTATATCAGAGCAACAGTGGGCTGTACGATTTTACACCCATTCTCTTTTAAATTTCCACAGAGTTTAATTTCAAGTTGTTTAAAATCATCCAGTCTTTTACTGCCGATGTACACTTTTCTGTGTTAGTCACAAGTTTAGGGAGATTTTATGAAATATCTGATTTGGTTATATTCAGCATAAAAGTAAAACTGCATGTTAAGCTCTGAAAATTTGCTACCAGGGTTGAGTGTATATTGTAAATAAAAACAGGACCAAGTACAGAGCCCTGGGGTATGCTGTATAAAAGAGGGGTTTCTCTGGAAAAGCAATAATTTATTTTGACACCTTGTTTCTGTCACTTAGATACGATGTAAACCAGGCCAGGGCACTACCTCAGATACCGAAGGTGATTTCTTGTCTGTTCAATAAATTCGGAAGGTTCCATGGTATTGAATGTTGCAGACAAATCTAACATAGCAGTCAAACTTTCTTATCATCAACATGGTGCAAAAGGTCCAAATATACTTTCATAAGGGCAGTTTCAGTACTGTGGTGAACTGATTGGAAAGCTACATTTAAGTCGTTAAAATCAATATGACGCAATAATTTAGATAAGACAATTTTTTCCAAAATTTTTAAGTTAGAAGTTAGATTAGAAACGGGCCTGTAATTACTCAATTCTCTTTCATCAAGTCCTGCTTTGATGACAATGGATCTTCATTTCTCTCTGAAATGTCTGTCTTTACCAGTGTTCTGATTTGGTTCTTAATTGGTTGATAATATATATATATATATTTTTTTTAAAAGTGAGTAAGCCGGTATTTGCGGGTGGTTGGATGGGAGCATCACCCTTGAATCATATACCTATGATGTTCGCATGGGTGTACGATCCGATAGTGATGTCGTTTCTTCTTCTCTTTACTAGCCTATCCTGCTTCTTTGGTTTGTGATTGTATTTTTGACAGGGGATATTTTGTTTTTTTTTTCTGTAAAGCTTCTGCCTGTTTGTTCTTGGTTATTTATAATTTAGCTTATGATATATTTAGGTTATGATTTTGATTTACATTTGTACTATTTTTGTTAGATTGCTTGTTTTTTTGTTTCAGCGGTCTCTCATATAACCTCAATTGTGTTGGAAGAGACCTAAAGCAACAAACAAACAAAAAAAAAGCCGGTATTTCTATATATCAGATAATTTGATCACACTACGCACACATAATTATTCGATATTGATTCCATAACATGAGAATTTGTTTGTCTTTTAAAAAAAAAATTAGTGGGTTTTATTTTTAAAAGATCGACAAGGATCTACATTTTTTTCAATTTGATATTACATTTTCAGATATGCTGTTGAAATTTAATTGTCCATCTCAACTTAAATTACAAGATTGCATTTAAATCGATGCACAATCATTTACCAGTACTTGTCTATATGCTTAATTGTGCGTGAGTCTGACTATGCATGCACAGTTGTCTTTGCAAGCTACTTTGTGTTTTATTTGGTAAAAAAAATGTATCTGGGTGGGGTTTCTGACCTCCCATAGCGGGCGGAGAGGTACATACTGTGTCTTCTATCCCCTTATATCTGTTTTCCAACATGCTTTCTGTCTTTGTCTTGGAATGAGATTACTTAGTTTTTTTCTTGGCCCTGGTTGGAGTCCTGGCTGAGAGGGAAACAGTCGAATGCATAGTTATTGTTTTGGGAGATGATATTTTTTTCCTTGTAAATCATCTCTCTGTTATGTATCATTATATTTATTTTTAATGTATAATGTAAGCATTTGAGTGTTTTCCTCTTTGTTGGATTTTGTGCTTGTGTCCGGATGAGACTTATAGGTGATCTCAAACTAAGTACATTGGTGGTATGCTCTTGGATTCTACACCTGATCCCTATTTGTTCCTAGTTCCCCTTTTGTCTTACTTTCTCTTGGGTGCTTTAATTGTAATTCCAGAAATTTTTGCTATCCCATTTTCTTCCTTTTTACTGGCGCAGATATAACCTAAATGTGTTGCAAGTGCCGTAAAACCCTTAAAAACAAAATCAAAAACCTCCCATACTGGGCAGAGAGGTACTTACTGTGTCACCTATCCCCCTATATCAGTTTCAACATGCTTTCTGTATTTGTCTTGGAATGAGATTATTTGGATTTGTCCTGGCCCTGGTCGAATGTATAATTAGTTATAGGAGATGATATTTTTTTCGTTGTGAATCATATCTCTGTTTTTCTTTTTTTTTTTTTTTTGACAAATATGAATGAAGGTTGATTTTCCAAAACTGCTTGAGATTTTCCATCTGTGAAATAATTTGTGATGTAAATTTTATTTTAAGCTTCAATAGGCACAAGAGTTTCTGTATTTTTGTGTGAATTTGAAGTTTAAATACGATAAAATAATGACTGAATGATATATTTTAGGGGAAAAATCCTCAATATTCCAAAATGGGAAAAACAGAGTTTGGGAGTTTGGGAAAACTAGTCTTCAACTGTAATAACAAATCTTTGACAAATTTCTCACTGCAAACTATTCAGCAGTCTCCTAACTCCTATTTCTTACTTTCACTGACTGGGTGGGGATCCTGACCTCCCATAGCGGGCAGGGAGGTACATGCTGTGTCTTCTATCACCCTGTATCTGTTTTCCAATTGCTGCCTGTCTTTGTCTTGGAATGAGATTACTTTTGTCCTGACCCTGGCCGGAGTCCTTGACTGAGAGGGAAACAGTCAAATGTATAGTTATATTTTTGGGAGATGATATTTTTTTCCTTGTAAATCATCTCTCTGTTATGCATTGTATTATGTTTAGTTTACTTATTATATTATATGATTTGTAAACATTTGAGTGTGTTCCTCTTGGGACCTGTGCTTGTGTCTGGAAGAGACTTTTAGGCGATCTCAAACTAAGTATTTTGATAGTGTGCTCTTGGAATCTACATCTGTTTCCTATTTTAACCAATTCCCCTTTGTCTTCCCTTTTCTTGGGTGCTTTAATTGTAATTCTAGAACTTTTTACTATCCCATTTTCTTCCTTTTTACTGGCTGATATGACCTTAATGTGTTGCAAGTGCCGTAAAGCCCTTAAAAACAAAAAAAACATTAAATGTGTAATCTAAGCATTTGAGTGTATTCCTTTGTTGGATTTTGTGCTTGTGTCCGGATGAGACTTATATAGGTGATATCAAACTAAGTATATTGTTGGTATGCTCTTGGAATCTACATCTGAATCCCTATTTGTTCCCAGTTCGCCTTTGTCTTACTTTCTCATGGGTACTTTAATTGTAATTCTAGAACTTTTTACTGTCCCATTTTCTTCCTTTTTACTGGCGCTGATAAGACCTTAATGTGTTGCAAGCGCCGTAAAACCCTTAAAAAAACAAAAAAACAATTACTTTCACTGAAAATTGTAAATTTCATTTATATTTTTTCACTTCTAACTTTATACAGGATCTAATTGTATATTCTAGAAAAGCAAACAATTTTTAACTTTATACTTCATGAGCTTGTGGCTGTCCTGTAATTCGCTTTCATAATTGCATTTTTAATATTTTTTCCACTGTACTGGTTATTATTACCTAAAGTATTAAAATTTTCAGTTGCTTTTCTCATATAAATCTCTATGGAATATGAATTGTCCATTTAAAATCACGTGTACATTTTACTAATTATGTTTATTTCTTTTGTCTCCTTGTTATAGAACTGGAATTGAAATAGAAATGCAATTTGTGGGCAGGGAGGTACTGGTCATATCTTCTATCGCCCTGTCTGTTTTCCAATTGCTTTCTGTCTTTTTCTTGGAATGGGATTACTTAGTTTTGCCCTGGTCTTGGCTTAGAGGAAAACATTTGAATGTATTGTTATAGTTTTGGGAGATAATATTTTTTTCCTTGTAAATCCTCTCTCTGTAAAGTACTGTTTTTGTGCTATTGGAATCTACATCTGTTCCCTATTTGAGCTAAGTCCCCTTTTACTTGGGTACTTTAATTGTAATTCTAGAACTTTTTACTATCCCATTTTTTTATCTTTTTACTGGCGCTGATATGACCTTAAATGTGTTACAAGCCCCGTAAAACCCTTAAAAGCAAACAAACAGAAATGCAATTTATTCTAATCTAAATCTACAAAAGCAAGTTTTATAATACTTTCTTCATAATCCTCACAACTTTTTTTTTTTTTGAGAGGCACTTTTCAGAATGTATATTATGTGCTTGATTGTTTTTTTTCCTTCTTTTTATCTATACACCTTTTCTTCTATGCATTATCTATTACAATCACATTGTCAAGACATAACTTTTTGTTTTATATCACTGTTGTTAATTGTTAAAAATTGATCACAAAGCTGTATCTGTATCCTGGTTTGTTTTTGTTTTGTTTTTTTCAATCTGTATTTCTTAAATTTATGTTTTTTACTTTCTCTTTATTTTCCCTATAGCTTTAAGTCTATGCATTTTGAGGAATCATTTAGCGGCTGTTGGTTTTAGTTGTGTTGAAAATTGAAAATCAAGAGGACTAGTTGGGAATAAATTACTGGCCAATTTTTCATCTCACAGGCCTACCTCGATGATGTTTATTTACAAAGATACTATTTTTCCCTCAATTCCGGAAATATGAGTTTTATCTAGTTTTCTGAAAATCATTCGTCTCAACTGGCCTGTAGAATTTTCTTTTATCTCTGACATCTCAGAAACTTTTTTTTCTCTCTCCCCCCCCCCCCCCCCCCCCCTAATTTCTTTCTCTACCCAAGAAACCAGATTTTAATGTGCCCGATTCTTACTTATATTTATAGCTGGTTTATTATTATTATTATTATTATTATTGTTGTTGTTGTTGTTGTTGTTATTTTTATTTTTCAGATTATTCTGCCTATGGTGTACCGTTTGGCATACAGTTTAGTATGCGTGTGCTTGGTTCACACTTTTGCATTGAATTGCCATTCTACAAAATAGGTATTGTGATCAAAACAATTTTGAGGTAAATGTAAATCAATGATCAAGAACTCATTATTAAGTTTACAAATGTATTCTCAAAGGCAAATGAGATGCTTAGATCAAACCAAAGATACTTAGATCACACCAATAATTTATAAAACCTTTAAAAAAATTTCATCAATTTAAAATGATATTGAAAAACATCTTGCTCTTAGATGAATGTCGCCATTTGGAATTGTATTTTGTATTGGAAAGGCATTTGGAATTCATATCCAAATCGTATTATTGTTGACAATGCTGTCCAGTTATGGCAGTTTTCTTGAAGAGAGGTCATTCTTTCTACTCGTATCTGGGTGGGAATCCTGACCTCCCATAGCGGGCAGGGAGGTACATACTGTGTCTTCTATCCCCTTATATCTGTTATCCAACATGCTTTTTGTCTTTGTCTCGGAATGAGATTACTTGGTTTTGTCCTGGCACTGGCCGGAATCCTAGCTGGGAGGGAAACAGTCAAATGCATAGTTATTGTTTTGGGAGATGATATTTTTTTCCTTGTAAATCATCTCTCTGTTATGTATTATTATTTTTATTTTTAATGTATAATGTGAGCATTTGAGTGTGTTCCTCTTTGTTGGATTTTGTGCTTGTGTCTGGATGAGACTTGTAGGTGATTTCAAACTAAGTACATTGGTGGTTTGCTCTTGGAATCTGGATCTGATCCCTATTTGTTCTCAATTCCCCTTTGTCTTACTTTTTCTTGGGTGCTTTAATTGTAATTCTAGAACTTTTTACTATCCCATTTTCTTCCTTTTTACTGGCGCTGATATAACCTAAATGTGTTGCAAGCGCCGTAAAACCCTTAAAAACAAAAACAATTTCTACTCGTATTTTAACTTTGACAAAAAGAGAAAACGTTTAGATATCACAAGACAGAAAATTTGTGAGGAACTAGACTTTAATATTCTTCTTTATCTCACCTCTGACTTTTGACTATTAACGCCTTTCAAATATTGTCTTCCAGTTTACTCATCAAAATCTATGATAATAAATATGAAAATCAAAATATGTACATAGAATCTTTCTAATGTGATATTATTTTGTCTTTTGTTATCATTAAAGAATATATGATACTGCTTTCCATATTATCTTTGACATTATTATTATCATTATAATAATAATAATAATTGTTATTATTATTATCATTAGTATGATTATTATTATCATTATTGTTGTTGTTGATATCATTATTATCTTCTATGTAAACCATATCGCTTTCTCCAATATTGAATTTTTCTCCTTTACACACGAAATGTGATAAACCTTTTGAGAATTGTATTTCCTCTTTTCTATATTGCTGATATTTTGAAATGATCTGAATGATTTATGATCCCATTTGTAATACTGTGAACGGAGTCTACTGTGAATGAGTTGTGCATTTCCACTCAAACCTTTTGAATATTCTCGTAAACTGGGGGTTTAATGACCAAATGCTGGGCGGGGTCCTTTAGCCTCCCATGGTGGGCAGGAGGTCACGCTGTGTCTTCTATCCCCTTATATCTGTTTTACGAGTTGCTTTATGTCTTTGTCTTGGAATGGGATTGCTTAGTTTTGTCCCAGCCCTGGCTGAAGTTTTTGACTGGGAGGAAAATACTCAAATGTATAGTTATAGTTTTGGAAGATGATATTTTTTTTTCCTTGTAAATCATCTCTCTGTTATTTATTGTTAGTTATGTATTCTGTAAACATTTGAGTGCGTTCCTCTTAGTGGGATCATGTGCTGGTGTCTGGATGAGAATTTAAGGTGATCTCACATTAAGAACAGTTTTTAGAATCTAAGTCTGTTCCCTATTTGGACCAATACCCCTTTGGCTTAATTTTATTGGGTGCTTTGCTTGTAAATCTAGAATATTTTAACTATTCTATTTTCTTCTTTTTACTTGTGCTGATATGACCTAAATGTGTTGCAAGTGCCGTAAAACCCTTAAAAACAAAAACAAACTATGACCAAGTGGGTGAGAAGTTACACTGACTCCTGGTTGAGCCTTGTTCGAGACTGCTTTTGGCATTTAACTGTTTACCTCGGGTCAGAAGCTTTTCCCTCGATCCCTCACTTTGCAATGCTGCACTGCAGTTGCTCATGCATGAGTTTTCTAATGAGAATTCCATTGAATATTAGATAGGGGAATTTAATACCAATTAAGAGTGCAAAGGGGGCATCCAAATTAGGTCCGGGAGGGAGGTACTTACTATCTTCTATCCCCCTATATATTTGTGTTTTCCAACTTACTTTCTGTCTTTGTCTTGGAATGAGATTACTTGGTTTTGTTCTGTTTCTGCCCGGATACCCTGGCTGAGAGGGAAACAGTCAAATGTCTAGTTAGTTGTGGGAGATGATACATTTTTCCTTGTAAATCATCTCTCTGTTATGTACTGTTATTTTGTTTTATTCTTAACATATAATTTGTAAAAATTTTAGTGTATTCCTCTTAGTGAGGACTTACGCAGGTGTCTGGGTGAGACTTTTAGGTGATCTCACACTAAGTACACTGGTATGTGCTCTTGGAATCTACATCTGTTCCCTATTTGAACCAATTCCCCTTTGCCTCCCTTATTCTTGGATGCTTTAATTGTATTTCTAGAACTTTTTACTGTCCCATTTTCTCCCTTTTTACTGGCGCTGATTTGACCTAAATGTATTGCAAGCGCCATAAAATCCTTAAAATCAAACAAACAAAATATGTCCGCTCTTGCATTCCCTTATGTTATACATCTCTTTGTTACTTTTAATTCTCATTCATATGATTTTACTCTTGGCTTGAACCTTCATCGAAAGGGAAATAGTTCAATGTCATTTCTGTGCAAAGGGGGGGGGGGGGGGGGGGGTATTTTTCCCTCTATCTTTTGTAACATTACTCCATATGAATGATTGATCAAGTGTGTCTGAATAAATGATACATCAAGTGTGCCTGCATGCACATGAGAAGAAAAGCAAAGTCCAGTTTGGACACACGGTAATGTACTGAACACATTCCTTCTATATTTATTTTTTTTAATGGTTTATATATGGATTATAATTTTCGTTATATGTATGTATCTTTTAATTAACCTGTCATCTTTCCTTATCTCAGCTCCTAATGTGGGTGGAATTCCCCTTAGGGCAGTTGAACGTTGGGCCCCTGGGCTAGTAGATTCCTCATTGGTCCATAAGTCTGTTCTCTCATGGACCGACCTGTATCATTTGTTCTTATTTTGGATGGGACATCTCCCTGGTCATTAATCTTTACTTGAATCTCATTGTGATAATTTGAATGTCTCGCTAGGTTGGGAACTTATGTCCTTATCTTGTAGGATGTTTTTTTTTTAGTAGTCTCAGACTTAAATCACGGAAATATTGCTCTTGGGATCCTCTTCTCTTCCCCTTTTCTTACCTTTCTTCTATTGCTTTTGAGCACAATTTGATTCTAGATCTTTAATCTTTTGACTACTGGGTGGGGTTCCTGACCTTCCATAGTGGGAAGGGAGGTGCATACTGTGTCTTTATCCCCCTATATCTGTTTTCCAACTTGCTTTCTGTCTTTGTCTTGGAATGGGATTACTTGGTTTTGTCCTGGCCTTTGCCGGATACCCTGCCTGGAAGGGAAACAGTCAAATGCATAGTTATTGTTTTGAGAGATGATATTTTTTTCCTTGTAAATCATCTCTCTGTTATGAATTATTATATTTATTTTTAATGTATGATGTAAGCATCTGAGTGTATTCCTCCTTGTTGGATTTTGTGCTTGAGTCCGGATGAGACTTATAGGTGATCTCAAGCTAAGTACATTGATGGTATGCTCTTGGAATCTACATCTGATCCCTATTTGTTCCCAAGTCCCTTTGTCTAACTCTCTCTTGGGTGCTTTAATTGTAATTCTAGAACTTTCGACTATCCCATTTTCTTCCTTTTTACTGGGGCTGATATAACCTAAATGTGTTGCAAGCGCCGTAAAACCCTTAAAAACAAACAAACAAATTTTCCCTTTTACATGTGTATGTGGGGACCTGTGCTTGTGTCTGGATGGGACATTTAGTGATTTCAATTTAAGTACACTGATCGTGTGCTTTTGGAATCTACATCTGTTCCCTATTTGAACCAATTCCCCTTTGTCTCCCTTATTCTTGGATGCTTTAATTGTATTTCTAGAATGTTTTACTATCCCATTTTCTCCCTTTTTACTGGCACTGATATGACCTAAATGTGTTGCAAGCGCCTTAAAACCCTTAAAGACAAAAACAAATCTTTTGACTACGAGTCCAGCAACTTCCATGTTACTGAAAAGATATGTCGCGAGTGCTGGAGAGCTCACTAAAAACAAAATGAAATAAGTGCCTATTGATTTTGTGCTTTGTGGGTTGGAAATCTGATTCTTATTGTGTGACTGATAATAATATTGTTGTAGAGTTTTATCTTTATGTGCCAGATACTCTTGATTAAATTTTTATCATTTCACAGTTTTGTTTTTAATTTTTAAAAACTTATTACAGCCAAAGATTTTCTTTCTTCATTGTCTTTAAGCACCTTTTTAAAATTTTAACAATATGATCTTTTAATACAAACATATATTTAGGGAGAGAATTGTTTCCATGAATTATCTTTGTTCAATTTTTTTTTTTTTCACCATTTTTTCTCCCTTTTTATATATTTGTTTTATACTAACACATTTAAGAGTTAGAATTTATTTTCATTTTTGTTCTTCCCCTCGATCCTTATTTTCTAAATCAAATGATAGCCAATTTGAATATTGCTCTCATATATTATTTTTTAAAATCTGCAGTGAATTTTTGAAACTTTCACAACTGTTCATGGCGTAATCAGTTCACTCCGCTTATACGTTACACATTCCCGAAAAACGGATTTTTTTTCTATATAATTGCTTCGCTAAATCACACACCTCCGCTTACTCGCTACACCTTGATTACATCCTGATTTGAGAAAAATATCTAAAAAAATACAATTAAAAAAGGTAATAAAAATGCGTTTCACATGAAGCTTTCCTGTCAACGCAAGTCCACTGTCCATCTGATCCTGGCTAGGTCAGAGACGCAATTCTTGTTAACTGACATCAAAGGATTACCTGACACTACCGGCTAATTGACTCGGAACTCGCTGTCTGCGTCACAAGGTGTGAAACGTGATTGCAGTCCATTCAATGCGGTGTGTTTGTTTACATTGTCTGACCACTCGATTGCAATTCTCTACCTGTGTATTGTTTTCCTCTACTGGGCCGTGAGCAATAAAAAAGGATTATAGGGAGGACTCGCGTCTCATCTTTTGATTGATCCATACGGTCCGTGTCCACATCGATACACTCAAAAGATGACTGAACTGGCATAAACTTAAAGCAAGTCTTTCTCCCCATTAGAAAGCTGGCTCTTGAGATGGAAAGGTTGACAGCATGTCATGCTTGAAAAAGAACTCTTCTAATCAGTCTGATGTCTTGAATATGACGGTCCCAAGCCCGTAGAAGGTCCTACATGAATGGTACATGAAAGCTGGTGCTTAGATGCTAGTTTTAGCTTCTCCGCTTAATCGACACACTAACCTGAACTCCTGAGGGTGTGCGATTAAGCAGAGTCGACTGTAGTAGCAATTTATTAGATAACATCATTTTAGTTTTATTTATATTGAAACTTTCAATTACAAGTCTGGAATATATGTTATCTATAAACTCATTTTCCATGACCACTATCTATGAATGATGTCAATACTTCAGTTATAGCAGCTATGCTTATGGAATCTGGCTGGCATTTTTTAATCTTCTAAATGCAATTATTTTCTATTTCAGGCACAATCCAAATTTTAAAAATGTTTTAACACGAATTCTTATTTTTAATTGATATAAAATGACTATGCAATTTTCATGCTGTTGTTGATTTTTTATGATCCTTATCCCGGAATAAAATACTAATTATCATTAACTTACTTAAAGTTTTTCAGGAGTTTGTATATTTTGTTGTTAAAAAAATAATAAAGAAAATGTTTTAAAAGTATAAATAGCTTGGCGGTAGGTTTGGTATCAGGGGTGGCTGTTCAGAATTAGTCTTTCCCATTTGTCCACTGTCTCTTTAACATCTGGCTTGAAGTCCTTCTTGCTGTGCCTTCTGTCCCCCCATATCTTTTTTTCCAACTTGCTCTCCGTCTTTGTTTTGGAATGGGATTGCTTGGGTTTGTCCTGGTCCTGGCTGAGAGGGAAACAGTCAAATGTATAGTTTTTGGGAGATTATATTTTTTCCTCGTAAATCATCTCTCTGTTATGCACTGTATTATGCTTTGTTTACATATTGTATATGATCTGTAAACATTTGAGTGTATTCCTCTTAGTTGGGACCTGTGCTTGTGTCTGGATGAGACTTTTAGATGATCTCGTGTGCTCTTGGAATCTACATCTGCTTCCTATTTGAACAAATTCCCCTTTGTCTTATCTTTTCTTGGGTGCCTTAATTGTAATTATAGAAATTTTTACTGCCCCATTTTCTTCCTTTTTACTGATGCTGATATTATGACCTTAATGTGTTGCAAGTGCCCTTAAAAACAAACAAAACGAACTATTCGAACCAATTCCCCTTGTCTTAGTTTGTCTTGGGTGCTTTAATTGTAATTCTGGAACTTTTAACAATCCCATTCCGCTATGTGGTCATGTGATATGACACTTGTCTTCAGATAGGAACATCCAGGGTTCAACTTCCGCTCTGATCGGTGTGAGTCCTTGGCTATTTATTCATTTTTTCTCATTGTACTCAGGTGTAAAATGATACCTGGCTGTTAACAGCATTGTCTCTGTCGAAAAATAAAAGTACTATAGCCTAACAGGAATTGTGTATCGTCCTATATGTTTAAGTGTTGCTGTTTGCAAGGGATCCCTTATAAAGCGCTTTTACTTTTTTTAGTACATTTAGTGGATATTGTGCTATATAATTTTTTATTTGTGCATTCTTTCGGTTGAAATATTCCTTTCCTGGTGAGTCATCTCTGGTGTGTTATTTATATGTTTGTCGTAATGATTTCACACTTGGATAAATTTCTATTAATTAAAGTCAACATACCGTTTGTTTAATTGTGAGGGTTTTATAGCTCTTGAAACACCACTAGTCCATTTCAGTGTCCGCAAAAAGAGGGATGATAAGATGAAAAGTTGAAGATCTGAAGTTAAAAGTACCAAAGACGAAGCAAGGCTAGGGACTCATTCAAATTAGGAACAGCAGATTCCACATGCAATCCACCAATGTATCTTTTCTGACATTACCTACTCAAAGTCGCATCCAGGCACAATATACATACAAGCAAAGGTTCCTCTATGAAGTATACACTCAAACTCAAATGTTTACAAAGAACAACATTTTAAAAAATTAATTAATAACTATCATAGTACATAACACAGAGATTAGTTACAAGGAAAAAATATCCCTCAAAAAAGTGTGTCTCCCTCCAGTTAAGGCCCCTGGCTAGGAATAAAAAAACCGAGCAATCAAGAGCAACATGGAAAGGAAAACTAGATGTAGGGGATATAAGACACAGTAAGTTACCTCTCTGCTCACCATGGAAGGTCAGAAGACCCCACCCACAACATACAATCTGATAAACTTGTCTATAATCTTGAAATTATATTTTCTTCTCCTCTACGTTCTAATTTGACCAGAAAGTGTCGCAGGTGAATGAACCATAAAACCTCGGAAAAATAAAATTTTAAAAACAAAACATACACATGACATACAAACATTGGAGACCACATTTAATGGTATCTTTATTCTTTTATTGAATGAAAAGCATATAAAAATGTTGAACAAGTTTTGTGAATGGATGAGAAAACAGCACCAGAAAACTAGTTAAATAGTATGACAATATACTATAAATAGACATGACATCTTTGTGCATTGTGTCATATCATTTGTCCCATTGTTCAAACGTGATAGCACAGTGATTTGCTTGCCTCATAAACAAAGGGACTTGTGTCAATCTCAGGTGGGGTTGAGATTTATCTAATCCAAAGGGTAGCAAAGAATTGATAGTGTCTGATAAACGCTACCAGAAACCAAGATAAACATTGTCCCCACTGACTCACTGAGGACCAGCTTTATGTCTTATTCTTATTGGTTGGTTATTCTAACCATGAGTATTAAACGTGGGATGCTATTGAGCTCGTACCATGATTTATTAAGCAATGAAACTGCAAGGAAAATTCCCCAAAACAGATACGGCATCTTCATTTATGAAACTTGCTTTAGTGCTTTAATCACAATCTTAATTAATACAGTGGAATCCTGAACAGACCAGAAACATCGGAAAATCAGAAAAAACCAGCAATGTTTTAAAAACTGACTTTAAGATTATATAAGAACTCATAATAGCAATCATCATATTACATATTCCATATACTCTAACGTGTAAGAGTAGACAAAGTGGATAGTGACAATAGAATTTGAGTTCAGTAAGAGACTCGATTTTAGAATATGAAATTAATAAAGCCATCTTTCCAACATTTCTTGTGTGACAACTGTTTTATGGCGCCATGTCGTTATAATCCTTAGTTTTTACAATTAAGTAATTTCAGTAATATCAAAAGTAATATTTACAAGTCATTAGACAAAAGAAGAAAAAAATTGTCACAATTCATAATTTGAAAACATTGGAATAAGCATTGATGGGTTTTTAAAAAAAAAAAACATTAAAAAAAATTATTGAAATCCATAATATTTATTAGCAAATTAAACCGTCTTTATGATGTTTGCAGTAATTGGCTACAGTCTTCCCCAAAGAAAGTCAAGAAAGCAGTGATGGTAAAAGTAATTTGTTTTAAAAAAGGAGAAAAATTTATCAGGTCATTAGTTAAACTCAATCAAATACAAAAATAAGATATATAATACCCCCTTACACTTTTGCTTCTATTAAAATACGAGTTGGATAAAAAGTGATATCTGACATAGTATACAAACGAATATAGACAGATTGATGACTTAGTACGTTAAATGATGGGAGAATCATGACCCAGAAATTAACAGTAATGAAACACAAGTTATCTCACCCCACAGTCCAATTTTACTTTAATCGTTAAGTTATCTTTTTACAACTTCTAGCAAATGGATAAAGCTTAAGAAAAAACTAATATAATTTAGAAGAATAAATATCAACAATGTCATCTACCAATCTAAATAATTTACTAAATTAAAAATTGGGTTATTTCCCTTTGAAAACTTGCATTTGGAAAAAAAAAAATAAGTATAATATTTTAGCAATTTACATACATTGTAATCCTAAATTAAGGGGGCCAAGATCGAACTCTAGTGAAGTCAATATTTTATTCTGACCCATCTGTCCACCAAGCAATGACTGGGTAGCTGGGTCTGTTGGATCTCGTGGAAAGTACGAAAAGAAAATTACCTGCACTACAAATTAGTAAGGCAAGTAGGACAAAACATATTACACAATCTCTTTTTTGACCTCATGGACAATAGCATAAACAAAATATAATTATATATTTACAAGTTGGATTATCTTTCTAGGACAATATTTTAAAATTTGGACGTTATACTAATAATAATAATGATGATGATGATAACAACAATGATGACGACGACGATGATAATAATAATAATAATAGTAATAATAATAATGATAATAGTAATAATAATAACAATAATAATAATAATAATAATAATAATAATGCACATTTGTAAAGCACAGCTCATCATGCTATATTATACAAGCTCTTTTTACGGATTTCTCTTTCATTATTGTTACATAAATCTAAAATGCTGGCAAGATTGTCTTTCTGTCAATGATGTAACTAAGTCCATCATGAGTTGTTGTTTTTCAGACCATGGACTGTGGCATCTTCTTGAAAAACTATCTCCTGTTTAAGCAGACAGGAGCGATTAGCTGTGCTTGAAGGTTTTTAGATCATCTGCACTGTAAAAGTATCATTCAGATACACACGCTAGTTTTCAATAAGATGCACAATAGACATTTAGAACTGTGTTCTGTCTTTGCAGTCCAAACTTCGATCTTTGGCTTTTTGTTGCAGCCCTTGGGTCAATCGCATTAACGCATTCTCTGCTTTCCACATGATGCAGGGTATGCACATAGGTCTTTGATGTCTTTCAGTCTCAGATGTGATCACACAAACTCACAATGGTGTCCACAGCCGGCAGGACACATACTGGACGTCTCCAGCCATGATTTGATGTGCTCCTTGTGGCCTCCATGGCCACATCCCTGGCACCAAGCCATGCGACCTTTCACAGGGTAATGACTGATTAATTGGAGAAGAAAATAAAGTGAAAAAGAGTTAAATCACAAACACAATATTAACCTGTAGAAGTCATAATACCAAATTGTTATAAGTACTGGTGAATTTAAAACCCTTAATGGTTAAAAGAACAGAACTACCCTTTTTTAAAATTCACAAAAATGATGAGGGTAATACAGACAAAAGAAATTATCTCACCACAAACTGCATAGGTTGGTGACACGCTTGCATTTATCACAGAGCCAAGCAGAGCGCTCCATTGGACGGGAGCACATAGTACAGAATGTGTGTATTACAGTGGACTCTTGGTTCATGGAGCAAACACCCAGCAGTTTGGAGTGCTTGATGACATCGTTGGCAATCTTCCATAACTCAAACTGGCCTAGCAAATCTGCATGACAAGCATAAAGCATTAAAAGATTCAATTAAAAAGAAAAAACAAATATGGTGAAAAAATATCAACTCCAGGAAAAAGTCATCGAAAGGCATACAAATGCATAAGTATCAAAGCCTGTATAACACAAACTTTTACCTTAAAGACTTAACACGACTTTTTAAATATAGCAAATATTAATCAACAAGATCAGAATAGCCTGAAGAATATAGAACAGTTTCAAGTTTATCTTTTTCATCCAAACTAGATAAAGTTGCCTTGCTTCAACTTTTGGAACATCTTAAGTCACAAAAACTCATTGAGAACTTTCAGTCAGCAATCAGTGAGAATCACAGTATGGAGTCTACTTTCTGAGAGTTTGTGGGGAAGTGGATGTCCTTGTATAAATTTGATCCACTCTAATATTGTTCCTCCATGTAAAGCGCCTAGAGCCTGTTTATTCAGGGCACTATACAAGTAATTTTTGAGATCAGTATTGACTATCCCACTTCAAGTTCTTCGTGTTTGCTTTCAATGCACTTAAAGTTTGACATGCTTTTTATATTGCATGTGACAAACATCTGTGTCAATTTATTTTTGATTCACTTGATTAGTTTTTACAGTGCTCATTCTTTTAATGGAAATCTTTTTATGTATTGATTCTTAAGTTGTTTTTTTTTAAAACCCCAAAACAAACAGCATATGTACGTTTATCCATACAATTTCCCCCGTTTATTTAAAGATAAACGTGATGTGGAACCTCCAAGAACTATTTCACAAGATCTCCATATCTGGAAAGACTTCATGATTTACCTTGGGTGAGGTGGTGTGTTGTTGGGAGGGGAAGGGGGAAACAGTACTATGCACTCAGAGAGGAAATGGTATACATACTCTCGGTTTCTTTCCCCTCTTGTTTTCCTCATAATCTTCATCCCCCCCCCCCCCTCCCCTTCCTTCTCCTCCTCTTGTGGTTCTCTATCTCTCTCTCTTTATCTACCTCCTTCCTGTTCCATCATTCTCTTTTTTATTTCATAATCACTCTTTCCTTCTTGTCTCATCCTCTCATCACTGTATCTATCTGTTTATCCATTAACTTGTTCTTTTATTCTTCCCCACATTCCATCACCATCCCTCGTCAACTCTGCCGTTTTGCGAATCATACAGAGGCAAGCTCAATGTAACATTCACGACCACAAAACCACAATCTCCTTGTCTTCTGCGAACTCAATATAACTATCGACCTGATCTGATTAGTAAATTTATTAATTTGTCAAATATAGATAAGGTACTTAGGTTAAAATCACATAAAAGTCTCATCCAGACACAAGCACAAGTCCCCACTAAAAGGGAAAACACTCAAATGTTTACAAATCATTTATAATACATAAAATGACTTTAAAAGTCAAAATGTGAAAAAAAAAAAAAAAGAAAAAAAAGAAAAGAAGCATTTTCACAATTTTAGTCACTTTTTAGATATATTGGCTGTTTTCTCAGCTCAGCAAGATTTACCTTCAGGACCAAACCGTCGTGCAGCATCACAATTTTTGATGATTTTTTTTCAAAGGGAATTTCTAACTTTTATATAACAGCTGCTTACCAATTTTATTTTGTTTGAAGAATAAATCTTTTTTTTTTTTTTTTGGGGGGGGGGGGGGGGGGGGAGATATTATTTTTCTTTATTTTTTTTCTGTCTGCTTTTTAAGGCACTATGTCAATAACAGCTTTTCGGCTTTATATTTTACATCATTCCTGCTCTCTAAATTTAACATACCGATGTAGGAGAAAAACCAGCTCTCTTGGTAAGCCTCCTCCAAATATGGTCGAATCACATCACCAATTACAATCAGCATAGTCACCACTGTCTGCACATCACCCTAATAGCACAAATAATAAAAAAAAAAGATTGTAAAAAGGAATAACTGTTTGTAATGGTTAAATAAAGATAATAATAATAATAATAATAATAATAATAATAATAATAATAATAATAATAATAATAATAATAATAATAATAATAATAATAATAATAATAATAACAACAATAATAATAATAATAATAATATTAATAAATAATAATAATAATAATAATAATAATAATAATATTAATAATAATAATAATAATAATAATAATAATAATATAATAATAATAATAATAATAATAATAATAATAATAATAATAATAATAATAATAATAATAATATTAACAGTAAACAGCAATTAGCACTTAACATTGACATATAGGTATTAATTGAAATAAATAAATACATAAACAAATTATAAATTGATTACATCCGGAACAAGAGGGTTTTATGTTGTATGTTAAAAGTTTGAAGGATGAGGATAACCTAAGAAATACTGTTAGGAAAATCCAAAATTGAGGAACGGTGAAAAAATATTGAAATGATTCAGTAGCAACCTTGAGAAGTATCTTTGGTATTACTAATTTGAGCTTGTCATCAATTGATCTCGAAGCTTCTTACTGGAGTATATACATTTAAAAGATGGTTAAATACAGTAGGGACCAAATGTGCAAAGATTTGTATTCCAATTAGCAATTTTATAAATGATACTCCGCTCCACTGGCAGGCAGTGTAGGGGAATTCCTAAAGATGGATTTGATTATTTTTACAAAAGCCTGAAGGCATTGTACTGTAAAACTTGAAGGTTATTTGTTTTCTCTGATATCACTCATTCAATCCTAATGCCAACTAAGTCAGTATAATCAGACCTCCTTGCACTAATTACACAGATGTTACCGACTTTTCAATTGAATAATCAAAAAAGTTATCCTAATTAGATAAACTATAGTTATTTTTTCTATATAAACATGTTATACATTCTTTGTTTTGACCAAAGATGAATTCTCATTTAGGGAAGCGTTTCATGTCGGAAATTTTACTTTGACTTACATACACTCCTACTTTTTCAGTTGTTCAAGTTGTTTCAATCATGACATCAAAAAGCATGTTTACTGCTCCTTTTCATACACAATTTCAGTTACCATATTTCTAACACTATGCTCATATATTTCAATTCATTTTCTTTTATCTAGTTTGTATTCATGATTGAGTGTTAACGACTGAATTTGGTCTACTTTTATGATACAATGATTTTCATTAATGTAAAAAAAAATAAAAATTCCTGGACTTTGCAAGAGATAGTCAATGTTTGGGCTATCTTGTTTGCTTTGACAATTCTTCTTGAAAACGTCCTATACACCTTCAATCGATTCACCTTTGAAGACAGTCACAATAGAGGACACTTTTTATTCTCAAGTGCTGTCTTTTAAAGTGGACGCCACTTTACTAAGTGTAATGAATCTTCTCATTATATATCAAAGAAGAGAAGAGAGGGAAATAGGAAAAAGGGGGTGATAAACTCTATGGGTTACGTAAAACAAAACAAACAAACAAAAACACCACGAAACCCAATAAAATACACCCCCCTCCCCCTTTCTCAGACACCAAATTCAAAAGCAAAATTCTTTTGGCAAGATTTACATAGATACGAAAAAAAAAATATTAATAGAGGTATCGTGGTATCCTCTTTTTATCTAGTTCTTAAAACAATATCTACCTTTTCAGCATAATTTTTGATCATGCAGGCTACAGTGTCTGTGAAATCAACAGAGTTGGAAGAGGGAATAACTGTATCTGCCTTAACAAGGAGTGAAGGATACTGGGAAGATGATTGGGTATCAATGCTGATGCCATTACCACTACTGCTGGTTGTGAGAGAGGAAGAAGTAGGGAAATGGTGTTCTGACTCTAGAAGCCCGTGGGAAGACCACTCATCCATAACCATTGGCCGTAAACCAGTCATTGCTCTTAACTCGTGTCTAACACAAAAACCTTCTGTGGGTATATTGGTGATGGATTCTTCTGTCTGAAATCATTCAAATAGTAAAAATATACATGGTTTGAAAAGCTCCAAAAACATAAGTCATCAATTTTAAAAAGCATGTACTTTTGTATTTTTTATCAAATGATAATAGACAACTTGTCAACAATTTGTGATTAAAAACTCAAATAAAATCTCGTGTTTGATTGTTTGTTTTTATGGGTTTTACAGCACATTTCAGTACCATTAAAAAGGAACACAGATAAAGAAAAGTTGTAGATCTGAAGTTAAAAGCAATCAAAGAAAAGGCAAGAAAAGGGGAGGGGGGGGGGGGGGGGGGGGCAATTCAAATAGGGAACAGAAGATTCCACGAACAATCAACAAATGTGTGTATTTTGATATCCAGGCATAAACAAATGATCCTGCTTATGAACGATTCACTCAAATGTTTACAAACTACAACATAACAGTGAGATGATTTAAGGGAGTAATAATCTCTCAATTTAAGGCAACATCAACATGGAAAGAGAAAAGAGATATGGGGGATAGAAGACACAGCATGTGACCTCTAGGTCAGAAGACCACATCAGAAATCTCGTGTTTAGTATTAGTCAGGTTAGGGAACTTTTCTAAGGCTGTTAGGTGCCAAAGACAAAAGCAAGAAAGATGACTTTCCTGATTTCCTGACATCAGTTTTCTTTAGAAAAGAATTATACTGTTACTGGGGAAAACTGGATTGACATCTGAGGATCACATCATTCTAATCCTTTAAAAAATTCTAATACATTCCGAATGAACTGATTGATGTACAAGGACAAAATATGGAAATTTCTGGATTTTGTTTTACAAGAAATTTTTAAATAGCAGGCAAATCCAACTTATGAAAGACCAGACATTTAAATTAAAACAACGCAAACATCCATACAGAAATATCAAATAAAATCTAATTATCTTATAGAACCATTATTGAATCGTATCTTTTTAAATAGAAACCCTAAGAAAAAAAAAATGAAAGTTAAAAATAAAGGGCACAAGAGACTGATCAAATGAATAACTTTCTGCTTCTTGCATCCAACATAAATTGTCAAAGCATAAAATGTTGTTTTCTGGTCACATACGCCTTGTTTAGTGATCTGACCCAGAATTGAAAAACAGAATTACAAGTGAACATGATCCACAACCTGGTCTGGTATCATGTCAGTGTGAGCTGGGTGCTGAAAATTGAGTTTATAATCTAAAATATGAAATTTGTGTTTTAAAAAAAAAAGTAGTCCTTCGGAGCAATTAGGCTCATGGACCCAGTTTCTATAGCGTGAAACAGACAATAGCAAATGCTTGCTACCCTTAGGATAAAATGCTAGTGTATTGTAAAGTACTTTCCACCAGATCTACAGACCCAACTACTCAATCACTGTTGGGTGGACAGGGATTTCTGATAAAAAATCTCAAATTCACCAGAGATCGATCTCAAACTGAAGACAATGGATTTATTTTCGAATAGGAAAAAAAACAAATCCCCTAAATTTCTCATTCTCAATTTAAGTTCAATTTTTGGCATCTGGTCCCCAATTTGTTATTTACCAGTAAACTTCTGAACTCTAGAAAAACACATATTTAAAAGTTGGGCCGGAAAACTTGTCCTTCAAATATCGATCAATTTAAATGACCCTCATCTTGGCAAAAACTCTCAAACCCAGGACTTCGTTTGAGAGTTTTGCCAAGATGAGAGTCATTTAAATCAATTGATATTTGAAGGACAAAATTTTCTGGCCAAAGTTTTTAAGTGGCAGTTAACTGGTTAATTAAAAGATAAAGTAATTCAAGACATGCTGTATTTACACATGCTTCCCGACTCACATAGTTACTGTGATCCAGCATGCCAGTGGCATTGTACCAGACAACGCTGTTGCCATCCATCCCACCTTCACCAAACAACACACTTGTTGTAATGTTCAAGTCACGAAGACTTTTGTCCACCTCTGAGTTTTCACCTTCAACCTCAGAGCTCTCATCATTACTTCCTGTACATTTAATGAAGATAAAAAGACAAAGTTAGTAGCGTGTGTATGCACAATTTGAAAAAAAAAATGTTTAGATTTATATTTGCTGTTGCTTTAAAAATAAAAGAGAAGGTTTGAGTCTGATGCATCTTTTTTTCCCCTTATCATGATTTTCATCTAAAGGTAATCTGTATGGCAGCACATATATATATATATATATATATATATATATATATATATATATATATATATATATATATATATATATATATATATATATATATATATATATATATATATATATATATCAACTTTCAACTCTTCACGTGCAACATTGATCATTTTTTATTTTCACATCTTCTTACCTGATGCCCAATCCACATGGTCGGACATCTGAGATAATCCATTTTTCACCTTTTCCCTTGGATGTTTCAATGCTGATTTGATGGCTGGGGGTAAGGGCAAGAAAGAAAGAAAATTGTTAATTTATTGTAGTCTGCATAATGAAGAGTGTCATAATAGTTTAATCATTTTTATTGGCGGTAGCAATTTTTTGCCTCCTTGAGAATTAAAAAAGCTGAGAAAATATAAAAAGATATAATGCAGATTTTTTATTCATTTTGAAAATATGTTCAATTTATTTAAGCTGCAAGTCATGTGAATTTCAGGTTTCAAACACAAATTACAATTAATCAATGAACTATCAATATAAAAAAAAAATTAGAACATCCCTTGATATTCTGCACTTGCCCTTCTACATTTCAGTCTCTTATAATATAGCATTTGATTACGCGATGCTGATCTAATATTTTAATAATACAGAAAATAATTTGGATCATTTGCAAGGGGGGGGGGGGTGCTAATTTAATCCTGAGGTGGCTGTCAGAAGCCATTAAAATACAATTGGTCTCTTTCTCTACAGGATTAAGCAGAGAAAAATTCACTGTGTCCTGAGAATGACTTGGAACATCAATCAATGATTAAAATGAAAATTGCAGTGGCTGTTAGGGGTTACATCAAGATGGAGACTGCATATCAAATCATAGTCTAGTGAATCATTGCTAAATATTTTAACAATAGGATTGTCAGCTTTACTCACTGTACTCTTTTTTTCCAGAATATTCCTGGTCATTGTTGGGGACATTGAGTGATGCTGTCCTAGAAATGCGACGATTAGGACTAGAGGTTGTTAAGGAGGGAGAGAACAGGGTTGCAACCATACGCCAACTGTCTGCCACCTAGGGAAAAAAAATCAATGTTAATAAAAAAAAAAAAGTCATGCTGCAAATGAGGCTGGGGTTTCTCTTACTACCTGTTCGAAATTGACAGTAAAAACAGTTAGCATTTCTCTAAATAAGAAGCCAGTCTATCACTAATACAAAACATATAGCCCAGACAACCCAATGACAGCTGGATGGACAAGAAAAACTGGAGTGTATTGAAGGTATATACTCCTTATTTTTGTTACCCCCTTTCATCGTTGTCAGATTCTTTCTAGACACTGTGCTCTACCATAAGGTTAAAACATAACATTTTTGGATAAGGCGTACAACACTCATTAATCCACTGGACTGAGCTGTGAATTAGTACTATAGGTTCTTCTTCTTCTTCTTCTAGGTTCCATGCCTGGTCCAGGCTTCGGATACTGCATGAATTATCTCTCTCCATTCCTCCCTGTCTCTTGCTTTTTCAAACAGCTCTTGGATTGTTAGGTTGGTGAAGCCCTTCAGTTGGTCTATGAGTGTTTTTCTTTGTCTCCCCCGGGCGCGTTTACCAGGTATTTTTCCACAACTTGCCAGGTATTCCTTCTTATCTTTCCTTACTATGTGTCCGAAAAAGGATAGTTGTCGATCCACTATTAAGGGCATTAGTTTCCTTTGTTGGTATGTTTGTTTTAGCACTTCTTTGTTCGTTTTGTGTGCAGTATACGATATTCTCTGCATCCTTCTCAAGCACCACATTTCAAAAGCTTCAATGTTCTTTTGTGTTTCTGCATTTGTAGTCCAGCTTTCGCATCCGTATAACAAGATTGGCCACACGTAGCACTTCAAGACTCGGAATCTAATCCCGAACGACATCTGTTTGTTTTTCAAAATGTTTCCCAGGTCCATGAAGGCCTGTTTGGCTTGAGTTATTCTTGCTCGTATGTCTCGGTTACATCTTCCATCTGTTGTCACTATTGAACCTAGGTACTTAAAACTTTCTACGTTGGTAAGTTGCTCGCCGTGAATCGTTATATTGCAGGTGTTGTTGTTTTCGGGGTTTTTCTGTATTACCATGCATTCCGTTTTGGTGATATTCACTTCCATTCCCTTGGCTTCACTATCTACTACCACTTTGTCAACAATCTTTTGAAGTTGGATTTCTGATGTTGCAATGAGTACTGTATCGTCTGCGTATCTTATATTATTTATGTTGTGACCTCCCACTTTTATTCCCTCCATATTATTTATGCCCCTCATGATTGTTTCTTGGTATAGATTAAACAGATCTGGTGAGGCAACACACCCTTGACGGACTCCTTTCTTAATAGGAATGGAATTTCCTGTAGAGTTTCCGATTTTGATAGATGCCTGCTGGGTGTAGTATAATGTTTGCATGAGTCTGAGGTCTTTCTCATCAGCGCCAATGGAGTGCAGTTGTTTTAGTATTTCTTCGTGGCGTACTCTATCAAAAGCTTTTTTGTAGTCGACAAAACAGAGGTATAGTGGGGTCTGAACCTGTATAGCTCTTTCACTTAAAACACGGAGGAGGTATATTGCGTTCCTTGTCCCTCTGTCAGGTTGGAATCCATATTGTTCTTCTGCGATTTCGGGGTTAATCTTATTCCTTAGCCTGTTGATAATTATACGCAACAGTATTTTGTTGATGTGGCTTATTAAACTTATAGTTCTAAAATTTTCGCATCTGACTGCACCTGCTTTCTTTGGTATTGCTATGAAAATAGAGTTACAGAGATCTTCTGGAATTTTCCCAGTATTGTATATATTGTTGAATAATATGTGAAGTTCATCAATTGCTAGATCTCCTAGGCTTTTTAATACCTCTACAGATATTTCATCAGGGCCTGTTGCTTTACCATCCCTCATTCGTTCCATGGCATGTTCAATTTCACTTTTGGTGATGTTTGGACCGCTTAATGGTTCTTTGAATTTCAGTGGTGGTTCATTTCTATTTGGATCATTGTACAGTTCGCCTATGTATTCTACCCATCGGCTTTCTATATGTTGTTCTTCAAATAGCAGATCCCCTTGTTTGTTTTGGATACAACTTCCTGCTGCTTTGCTTTTCCTTTTCCCTGATAGTTCTTTTATTCTTTGGTGAGCTTGTTGGGGGTTGGGTTTGTATTCTCTTTCGATTTCGCAGCATTTCCAGTCTAGATAGTTCTCGTGTGCCTCGATGCATTTGGATTTAATGTGGTTGTTCAATGTTTGGTATTCTGCAGACCCTCTGTTGCATTTTCGTCTTTCTTCAAATAGGTTTAGAATTTCATTTGTCATCCATTCCTTTTTGCTGTTTATTTGAGCTATTGGTAAATGTTTTTCTGCAGTTGCTTTGACACACTTTTGGAATATATCAAATTGTTTTTCACATTTTTCGTTATCAGGTTCACTTTGGCTTTGTATCATGAGTGCATTTTCAAATTCTTCTCTCATTTTTGTTTGTATGCCATTGTCTTTGCATAACCTGTAATCCCTCTTTATTCTACCAGCTGTTCTCTGAATAGCTTTAAACTTTATCCTTACTGTACAAACAACTGGGACATGGTCACTGTCTACATCGGCGCCTGGGTAGGTTTTGCAATTTAATATGCCATTTCTGAATCTTGATGATACTGCTATAAAGTCTATCTGGTTCCTTGCTCTGTCCCTGGTGATTGCCATGTCCAGGTTCTTCTTGGGTGTTGTTGAAACCAGGTGTTTGAAATCATTAATTTATTTGTTCTACACCAATCTGCCAGATGTTTCCTCGTTCATTTCTGTCTCCGAGTCCATGTGGTCCGATTATGTCACCATCTCTGCCTCTGCCAATCTTAGCATTTAGGTCCCCCATTACCATAAGGACTTCTTGTGATTTACACATTCGTTTTGCTTTGTCTAGTGAATGGTAAAACTCTGTCATATCTGCATCTGTCGCCTCTTCTGTTGGTGCATAAACTTGAATAATATTGGTGTCAACTACAGGTCCTCTTAGCTTAACCAGCAAAACTCTGTCTGAGATTGTTACGTGCCCTTTGTAAAATTTGGTTGATTTTTGGTCTAAGATCATCCCTACTATAGGTAGTGTCTGGTATTGTAAGAGTACAAGTACAAGTACAGAAAAAGACATCTATATGGCAGGTTGTACTGTATGAAATGAAAACTTGATTCCACTTGGTCTGCTCAGAGAACAAACAAAGCAGAGTGAAGTCCATTGAGTATAGGGAATCTGTAGAACTGCACCATATAAATCTTCTTTTTTATTTCATTAGTTATAGATAACAACAAAAGATGAAATATGTACAACTTTAGTGAAGCTCTCTCGAACTTTCATGTCATTGATAAAAAACATAGCTTACATCAGTATTTTGGAAAGACTTAGCCACCTGGCTATTGTGAAGGCAGATGTCAACGAAAGAGCTTCCGTCTAACTGGTATTGTTGGGCAAGGTGGACAAACTGTTCTTCTTCTGTCAGGTTTAGTGAATTAGATGGCTGAAAAAATAGATAAAATGCTGGTCTTTAGAATAATAGTCATAAAAAAGCAATCTGAGAATATAAGTCTTCTCCAGGCTTCAAAGATCAAACAGAGAAAAGAATTTAGATCAAAGAAAAATCTATTGGTATGTCCGATTTCAGACGACTAACATGTCCCACTAATGGTATACATCAAATGATAACCCTTACAGAGAGGGATCTGCTAGGAGGGGATCAAAAAACATATCATTTTCTGACAAAAAAGATGTTTACTTCATCAGAAATAAAGATCCAAAGCAGAGCCCAATCAAAACCAAATAGTCCCTCTCTAAATCAGCGAAACAACAACACAAGGAAAGGATAACTGCTCTAAAGGTGATTAAAGAGATAGCAGAAGAGTACCACAATAGAACCTTACTCAGGCACAAGCTTTACCCTCCCCACCCGCAACACCCCCTCGCTCTCTCTCTCTCTCTCCAACTGGAAGGCATGCTGGTGTTTACTCACATCTAACTTATCATCTGGACTATTGTAGTTCTCAAAGATACACAAAGAACTCTGAACAGTCGAGGTGAACAGACTTCTCTTTGACACTTTTCTGTTCTTCAGAGAAGAATCTGAGGAATAAATATGTGGAAATTGTAGAAAGTATGAGCCTAATCACGATTGTGTGCTCTATAAATGATATGTATTACTTTTACTATATATTCATCATTATCATCATCATCTTAATAATAATAATAATAATAATAATAATAATAATAATAATAATAATAATAATAATAATAATAATAATAATAATAATAATAGTAATAATAATAATAATAAAATGACCTGAAAAATTATTCAGTTTGTATACAATAAAAATATAAATAAATAGATAAAAATAAAAACATGAAAATGGAAATTCAATACCAAGATTTTTAGAAATATATATTTCATATATATAATGTCAACACAAAATTTAAAAAAAGACCCAAACCGTTAGTTTCTGAGTTGATAAATCCAACGTGTCCATTAATACTAATATCTACTGCTGCCAAATTGACATCATCCGCAGGTCGCTTGGCATCATCAAAGACATGCTGAATTACATGCCCATCTTTGCCCACAGTCAGGAATGTTTTGCAGTCTTCCCTCCATTTTATCCCTAAAAATAAAGTATTTCATGGTAAATGAGTTGAAAAATGTTACCATCATGATCATCATCACCACCACCATCTCTTTGACCCCATATTTGCCCAAAAATGTTTCAAAATTCTGTCTCTGAATACTTTGCAATGGACTGTCCTATCTAAAGGATCACATGAATTGTAAATGTCCATTTAATAAAAAAACCCAAAAAACCTTGTTAACCAGGCTCTTTACTCTGCCAGCGATGTTTGCGATGGCTTGGTCGCGTACACAGGATGGATCATGGGTGCATACCCAAAGACATCATGTACGGTGAACTAGCTTCTGGATGTCGACCAACCGGCCGTCCAGCTCTGCACTTCTATGATGTCTGCAAACAAGACATGAAACTGACAGGCATCATCTCAAACACATGGGAATCGCTAGCTGACCACTGCAGTGGCTGGAGATATGCATTGAGGAAGGAGTGAAGGGAAGTGAGGAGAGGAGAAAAAAGAAGTTTGAGGAGAGGAGAGTAAGGAGGAAAGAGAGGCAGCAGAACCAAACACACAGTCAAACTACGTGTGCAGCAACTGTGGTAGAGACTGCTATGCAAGGATCAGTCTGCTGAGTCATACCCGTCGCTGCTCTCAACAAGACTGATGAGACCAAAGTCATACAGGGCGCAAACCATTGGTTCTTGAGACGGTAGGATGCCTACTACTAATCCTACTTCATTCCATTACATTTAAGGACTATTTTTATCAAATTAAAAATAAAATATCTGTGTGGACAAGATGTGGGTTTGTCATATAGTTTAGGTTAAAACTAGACACATTAACCAAGTAATGCATTCTTTCTTTAAAGTATAACCTTTTTCAACGCTATATTGTGATCAAGGTCAAATATTTGCTGGACATTAATACTTTTTCCATTTTTATAATAATAATAAATGGCATTTGTATTGCGCCTTACCCCAATTTCATCAGGCTCTAGGCGCTTAAAATGAAAAATTCTAAGTAATGGTGTTTCGATGGTGAATCTTTTCTCATGAGTTTTGGAAACTGCAGATGATTCACAAGTAAATTTAACACAAAAAATCCATAAAAAGCTATAAAAATTATATAAATTAAATATCTATCTGTAGTATTGCCAATCCATCACATCTGTAAAACATACATGTGGCTGTATTGTCATGGCCCTCAAATCTGGCAAAAGGGATGTAAGGCCTATTCACATCCCAAACATTGATACTGTTGTCTAGCTGGAGGGAACAGCTGGCGATGTGGTGTTTCCTCTGTGGTCTCCATTTTATGTGGGCTACTGGTGCAATGTTGGTGATGGAGTACAGATTGGATCGGTTGGAGTTACTGGTCATGGATAAGTCCCATACCTATAAGAATACAATAAAAGAGATACAAGGTTAAAATTAGTGTTTTATATTTATTAAAATAAAAGGTAGCAAACTTTTGAGTAAGAACCACCTAATTTGCTAGCCTAACTCTGATTTTATAATAGTCAATTTTTTCTCCCGCCACACATCAGTGTTTGACCAAAAAAGGTTGGGCAGACATCAGTGCTGCCAACCCTAGCCCATGTAAATATGTACAATGGAGAGCCAAAATGAGTAAGATTTTGAAAAAATGCGTACAATTCTGCAAACTCGATAATTAGCACTAAATCTGATAATGGGCAATTAGACCATACTAGCAATGATATAATCAATATTTGAAATAATGAATAAGCTTACACTTTATAGATTATAAATAGTATCAACTTCCAGATCCATGTATAATTCTGATGGGTCAAGAAACATTTAGTGTGTAAGGACACCAAAAAGTGCATTAATGCTAAAAATGCTTAAATAATAGAAATTTAATTATGCGTACAATCCTCAGAAAAATGTGTACAATGAATGAAAATGCGTTAAAATACGCATTTTTTACGTAAGGTTGGCATCAATGAGACATCATTCTTCCATTCTCTCTTTTTGTAATCTCAACAAAAAACCTTCTTTTTCTTTCAATAATAAAT
>NC_088361.1:55701927-55719427 GCF_034508935.2 Berghia stephanieae | reverse complement strand
CAGGATCCTGCCTACTTTTGTTGGTGCGAAAATTGACAACATCAGAAAAACAGTCCTCTTTGATACTCAGGACCTTAAATACTTCACAGAATAAAAAGAAGAATTTTTTTTTTACTTAAACAAGAGAAAATCAAATGAATGGCATTTAACAACTGATATAAACTTACAGTTTAAATGCACAGCACTAAGCATATTGTCAACCAAAATATAGTTCAATGTTCATCACAAAACACATGTATTGGAAAGAAATTGATAACATCAAATGTCAAAGTTTCCTCCTTTTATTTATTATGTTTACCCAATAAAACCAATAACCAAGAGTGCCTAAGTCAGTCAGACACTTATATTGAAACAATAATATTTCAAAATATGTGAGTTACATTTACTCTTCACATTTTCTTTAACGCTAATAAAACTAATGCATGGCAAATAAGCTTCAGAGAGTGTTGTGAAATACAAACATTCTGGAGTGAGTGTATTGCTTTATAGGATATTCTGAGAAATTTCTGATCATCAACTCCATAAGGAGAAATTAGTGGAAAGTTTCTGCCCCCTGGCTTTTCCTGGTTCTGATTTTCTCTGAAGGACTCTAAATCGAATTAAAAAGTGGTAAGAATTAACTCCATTGACCAACAATTTACAGACACTTACCTGCCCTACCAGCAACCACCACAAGGGTAAAATCTTTGTTGACAGTAAGGGCATTGAGGTCATTGTCACATCGGTACTTAAAAGGTTTGAACGGCCCTGTCACAAAATAGATAGGAAACATACTATTTGAATCAAACCTTAATGCCTTTCTTTTACATTCCTCATATAAAACTTTTGAAATAAGTCAGGACATTTCGAACAAATATCAAAGTACAACATATGACTCATCACCTCAAAATACTGTAAAATGTCGGGATTAATTTTTTTTATAAAATATGAAATTTTAAAAAGATCATAATATTATTGCTTTGATAAAAAAAAGACTGAATATTATTTCCTGAAAAGTAAAAAGTTAAAATAGTGTAAGTCCATTTTTTTTTTTTTTACTTTATATTATATTCAATTTTCATCATGACATACTACCATTTTGAGACAACTGGTTACCTTTATGTCATGAAAAAATGTATTATCCTCCAATGGTTACAAGAATAACTATCAAACAGAATGTGTGGAATGTGATATTTGATAAATGAATATATAGCATTAGTCCTATTAGCATTGAAGGGAAGGGATTTGGTATTGTCCCTTTTCTTAGATTTATCTTTGTGCAGAACACTTCAATCATAACTGGGAAATAATATAAATTATAAACATATTTGTGAGGAATAGCTCCTTGTTGATGGTAGATTAAAGACAAAATTCGACCCATGTGCATATAAACTGAAGAACAAGTCTTATATATGGTTTCTTTATATCTATCATGCTGGTCAGCGAAAGATCAAAAGAATGAAAATGAAAGAAACACCAGGGAACATGCATTACCTAAATTGACAAATATCAGAGAAATTGTGGAGTGGTTACTTAAAAAATGATGAGAAATAAAAGGCATAGAGAAGTGTCAGATGAAAATGGAATAAATAAAGGAACTGTGTTTTCAGTCCACCAGTGAATTGAAAACACAGTTGTGTATTCAGTCTACCGGAAATAAAAATATTTAAAAAGGACCAATTATCGTCTATACTTACCTTGATCGATAGTGACGACTTTGATACTGAGCCTATTATAGGCATCATCAGAAATGCACAGGCATAAAATTTATAGCAATTCAACGGCTTAATAATATCATTTACAGTGTTTTATTTACTCTCGGAAAATCTTGATTGAGAGTTGTTCGAAACCGGGTGCCTGAAATAGATCTCAATTCTCAAAACCGATTTATCAAACATTGACGAGATTCTTAACGTGGCTGCGAGATAGCCATTGGCCTGGCCAATTTGGCCAAATTTGGCCACACAGAGAATAATGTTTCTAGAATTAATTTAAAATTAACATTTATATCTATTTCTAATTTTTCCTAGTCCTTTAGAATTTTTTTGTGATTATCAAAATCCGATGAATTTTCCAAGGAGATCAGAGTTTTAGTATTGCTTGCCCAAGTAAGGTTCTATTTTGTCACTTTTCACATCGATCACTGGCCTCGAGTACGGCCTTCCCCTCTTCCCCCCCCCCTCCGCCCCCAGCAGTCTTGACCTTGTCTTCTTCCTTCCAAGATCCTTTTCTTTCAAAATCATTCCTTGTCCTTTGAATTGTAGGGCTGGTCTATTGTTTATCGTCTATCGTGTCATGTAAAACTATTTTTTTTTTTTTACTGGTATCCCATTTATTCCTTTCTACTAGCCCTAAAATGACCTCAATGTTTTATAAGCGCCATCAAACCTTTAAAAACAAGAGTCCTTAAAAGAACGTACAGTCATCTTCCTTGCTGCTCAAGCCGATATTGTCTACACCAAAAGTGTTCCAAACTGTAACCTTATACTTATAAATAAGGATAGGAACCAAAAGAAAAAAGAAAAATCGAGTACAAATAGCTACAAAGCAGTCCTTAACCTCTCTCTATCTCTCCCTCTCTCTCTCTATCTATCTATACTCTAACTCTATCTCTAATCTCTCTCACCCCACCCCCCTTCTCTCTCTGACGCTCCCTTAAACACATTCAAGATCCTATAACTATAAAGTTGTTCTCTCTTTTTCTATTATTTTGGTTGGTTTGTTTTGTTTGTTCGTTTTTGTTTCGTTTTTCTGCGAATTCATATTGCTTCTACAAGAAATACACAAGACAATACATTTTGACATCTCACTGTGTCCTAAATTAAAATAATAATCTTAAAAGTGAGTAAAAGTAAATCATTTTATTAAAAATAAAGGTCGATCAAACTTCTCGAGTCACCAGGAATGGCGTCAACGTGTTGAACTTAACAATTAAGAAATTTTTGCCAAGGGAGGACACAGGCGTGCTCGAGGCCAGTGATCGATGTGAAAAGTGACCAAATAGAACCTTACTTGGGCAAACAATACAAAAACTCTGATCTCCTTGGAAAATTCATCGGTTTTGATAATCATAAAAAACGGACTAGGAAACATTAAAAATAGATTTAAATGTTAATTTTAAATTAATTATAGAAACATTATTCTCTGTGTGGCCAAATTTGGCCAGGCCAATGGCTATCTGGCAACCATTGTAATGGTAAGAATTTGTCTATTTCAGGCTCCCGATTTCGAACAACTCTCAATCAAGACTTTTCGAAAGTAAATAAAACGCTGCAAATGATATTATTAAGCCGTCAAATTGTCATAAATGTTATGCCTGTCCACTTCTGATGATGCCTAACCTACAGTAGGCTCAGTATCAATGTCGTCATTATCGTTTAAGGTAACAACTATAGACGATAATTGGTACTTTTTAAATATTTATATTTCTGGTGGACTGAATACACAGCTGTGTGTTCAGTCCATTGGTGGACTGAAAACACAGTTCCATAAAAATAAAAGCCATGCAATATGGCTGGATAACTCAGTGGCTGGTGCAACTGCTCCTCAATCTTGCTCGCTCTCTCTCTCAGCCAGGCGGAGGGTGCAGTATTAATTGGATCCCGAGTTTGGCTCTCTGAAATTGTGATATTCTTATTCTCTGTTTTAATCTGGCACTTCGTTATATATTCATTATATCTACCTTTGTCATGGACAATTTTTGTCACATTGGAAATCATTTTGGCAGCCATTCATACCAATCTTCATTTGTCCACATAGGCTGAAAAAAAGATTAATAAATTCAAAAGTTGAATTTTTTTTTAATGAAGGAAAACCCAAACACATCATTGATGGCAAGCCATTGCTTGACCAATTGAAAGTAGAGTTAGATTGCTTTCAGATTTTCGATACAGTAATAAAGCTTACAGTATGGAATTCACATTTATTTCCTACTTTAGCATTTCATAGCGTTCACCATATCAAGCCTTACTTGCATATAACTAAAAAACTATGGCCATGAAAACAAAGTCAAAAACCTAAACTTTAATAACTTCTTTTTATCCAATTTTTTGTTTTTTGGGTTTGGTCATATGTTTGTGAAAAGTTTGTAGAGTAAAAAATGGGTTTGTGCAAATTAAATCTAGTGCTACAAAGGCAGAACACTCTGAACCGTTTAATACAGATATTGTTATAAAGTAAGGGTGAAAGTGATGGGGGAAAAAGGATATCACAAAGGGAAGACAAAACTCCTCAGTAGGCCTTTATTGTTTTTGTACTTCTTTCACAAATCGTACAACACATAAGTATAAAGGCGGAATAGAAAATGATCTTATTATTTGCAAAAAGAGACTTCAAAAATTAAAAGATATAATTGTGAATGGTAAAATATATCACACCGATGGTACCTCTAACTAACCCTAATAGGAAAAACAAAGACCCTTGGACCTTTACTAAGACCTATAACTAACCCTAATAGAAAAAAAATACAAACCTAGGACTGCTTTGCACTACCTTTCAACAACAAAATGGTGGCAGAGAACTAAAACAATGGTCATAGTCATGTTAGGAAATTTTAAACTTTCACTAATCTATCTTGGTTTGTTCTAGACTTTTTAAAATGCTACTATATATTGACAAATTGAATAAATAAATGCTGATAAAAGATCCACGGTGACAATATATTTTACACTTGTTTTGAGTCCATTCATTTGTGTTTTAAGAATGGAATTGGACAAGAGTAATATCACAGAATCGAGCAATATCTTATATATTAATATTATGTGAGCCAAATTTCATTAGCTTACATGCATAATCATATAAGTAATGACGACTCAAAGAACACAAGTTTGGTTTTACTGCTTCGGAAAAAGAGGAAAAATTTGATGCAACAAAGTCAGTAACCCATATGCCACCACGATTTCCTATCACTGCTCGTACAAGTCTCCACATAGAGTTAATCATGAGGGAGATAACTTATTTGCTGTGACGCATTCCATCCAGCTTCAACAATGTTCCAAAGCTTGTAAGCATTCCTTGCTTGGCACTTTGGTTTCCTTGTAGGTCTTATCAGGAGATCTTAGAGGTGCTCCATAAGATTAGGGTCTGGATTTACAGCTGGTCATTCGAACACCAAAGTCTTGTTCTCAGTTAGTTAAAGTTGCACAGATGCCTTATCACTCTGAGTCCAGCAGTTACAATCTTCCTAACATCGTCCAACTTGAAATGTTGTTTCCATAGCAATTTCAGAGGCATAAGAGAGGGGTTGATTGTGTGTCTAGCAAATACTCAATCACCATTGGCCGTTCTTACTCGGGATTAATCCGTCCCCCTTTGATCCCCTACATGCCCTTTCATTGTTGAACCTTGCCATAATAGAATAGTAGGTAGCTCTAACACTGAAAAGCTTTGAAACCTCAGCTATTGGCTGTTTAGCATGAATATGGCCAAGCAGACGGCTTTCTCTTCAAGGATCAGTTTCAGTAAGCTTTCGCGATTACAAGAATTGAAATCGAAAAGTAATTACTTTAATTACAAAATAATTTCATTTTGTTTTACACAGCAAGTGGATAACTTGTAAACAGTAGAAGACAACATGGTGATGTTCAATCAGGGCACTTTGGCAAGAAAGGGTTCTGTTTCCAGAATATATGAATTTGAGTTTTCACGAGTGTCCCTGTAACATTCTTTATAGTACCTTCTTTGCGTCATTTCCAAAGTCAAAGTATTAAGTTGCCTACAACATCCCCAATATGACCAACCGATTGCAATATAACTAAGCACGCATGTGGTTTAATAAATGCTATTTAAGAATATATAAAATTCTTGACTCTAACTCTAACTCTATCAGCCTATCGCATAGTAGATAGTTAACCTTAAACTTAAACAATATAAAATTAATTTAAATTTAGAGTATAAAAGTTTACACATGTGTGTATCTTGAGGTAATTTCTTCATTTCTGAATGAGTTTTTATAAACTGAATGCCCTCCTTTTAAAATATTTAAGATGAAAATAATCAGAGGGTAAGTGTATGAAGAGATGAGTGGGAGGAACATTTTGTTCAAGTTCAAGTTCAATGGTTCCTGGCTACGGCAGGAATCGTTTGTTGTTTATCTATTTATTTTTTGGCTGTCATCATCCCCAGACACCTGTCTGGGGATAACCAAATTTTGTTATCCCCAGACACATATTTGAAACTCCGCTCTTTTAAACAATTATCCACATTCCAGAATATGGAATGTTTCCAAATGCACATAGAAATTAGGAAAGTTAATAAAATATCTATAAAAACATAAAATTAACCAACATTAAACCAGTTATTACTACATATACACAATATGCGTCGACTTCGAAGTGGGTGTCATGGCCGAATGGTTTAGTCGTCTGCCCTGGAAGTTTTACCAGAATCGACGTTGCGGGTTCAAATCCTGGGGCCGCCACTTTTTTTTTTTTTTTACATTCCGTCTTCTATTTACGGAACGGTGCAGGGGATAAATGTCCCATCCATCCTCCACCCACCTCTCTTTTTTTTTAACTCTCTCTCTCTCTCTTTCTCTTACTCTCTCTCTCTCTCTCTCTCTTAGTTCCTTTCTAGTTTCTAGCAAATTGTCATATTCGTCCCCACTTCGATCTCAAAAAGTGTCTAAAAAGTATAAATAATTAATAAGCAAACAAACAGAAATATTCAGAGAGTGATCAAATGGTCAGATGGAGGAGAAAAAAACAAACAATAATTTTTTTAAAAAAATAAAAGCAATTTTAAGAAATTCATGCTCAGAAACGGAACAAAAGGTCAAACAAAAAGGAGAAAATAATAGACTCGAGCAAAAAAAAAAAAAATAAAAAAAAAAAGGTCGGGGGAGGATGGGTGGGACATTTATCCCTTGCATTGCAACGTTCTGTAAAGGCTGTCATTATTCCCAGACGCCTGTCTGGGGATAATAAAAATTCGTTATCCCCAGACAGGTGTCTGGGGATAACCAATTTTTGTTATCCCCAGACACCTGTCTGAGGATACTATCCCCAGACGCATGTAGCAAGAGGGCAGAAAGATTTTATGCAAAATGCCAAACTAGGCGTGAAAAATACCAAATATTCTGGAAAAAATACTAGTGGTTGTGTCCCAAAACAGTTAATATATCAAGTGATATTTAACACAAGATGAAAGTAAATAGTGATCAAATGTCAAATCCAGCTCTTTTTAAAAAAAATATTTTAAAGCAAATGGATCAATGAAATTTCTTTTGTTACTTTGATCTGAAAACGTCAAACTGGCAATTCGACTTTTTATTTTCAACCAGGAAAAAAGTTGTTAATCATCAAATCTGTTCATAGTCCACCAACCATTTAAATTTTCATTACCAACCTACCTGTTAACTTTATTGATCATCTCTTGTTTCTATAATTTGCTCATTCTGGCCACAATTTTGGGGACGACCGGGAATAAGTTTTATGTCGCGGACGAATTCCTAGGCCATGGTGTTGTTCACCCCAAAGCCCAAAACCCACACCTGTTATTTTCCTGTCTGCTTCGCACAAAACAATACAATTTAGTATCACACGTCCACAAAACTAGATCCAACAACATATTTTTATTCGAATCAGAGATGAAAATAACTACCAAAACAAGGAAGCAAAAATGGTGGAAATATGTTTAGCTCATATATGAATTTAAAATATTCCGATAGCGGTGTGGATAGGCAGCTCAGGGGGTAAGGCCACCTTTCATTTTACTCCTTTTAGCTGCACAGATTCGACCCAGTCGCGACCCCCCCCCCCCCCCCCCCCCCCCACCCTCCCCCCACTCATTTTTTTTTCTTTCCTTTTCTTTCTTTCTTCCCAATTGATTTTCATTGTTTTCACTTTTGTTCCGAGTTCCGAGCAAGAGTTTTTTTTAATCAGTTGAATTTTTTATTTCTCCGATAATATTATTTCATTATTTAATTTGCTCTAGATCTATTATTGTTTTTTTTTTTTGTTTTGGTCAATGATAATAATAATAATAATAATAATGATAATAATAATAATAATAATAATAATAATAATAATAATAATAATTGTAATATTTGTTATTATTATTATTACTATTACCATCATAATCATTATTATATTATTATCAATAATAGTATTATTTTTATTATTAATACTCTTATTATCATACTATTACTATTATTATTATTATTATTATTATTATTATCATTATTATTATTATAATTGTTATTATTATTATTATTATTATTATTATTATTATTATTATTATTATTATTATTATTATTATTATTATTATTATTATTGTTAACACTATTCCCTGCTCCGAGGGAAATCTCTCTTTTTCTTTTTTTTTTATATTTTGACCTAAACCTTAGAGTTTTTTGTTTGCTAAACCTTTATGTAAATGTTCCGTTTCTGAGCATGAATTTCTTAAATTGTTTTTATTTTTAAAACAATTATTGTTTTTATTTTTAAAACAATTATTGTTTTTTTTTTCTCCTCTATCTGACCATTTGGTCGCTCTCTGAATATTTCTGTTTGTTTGCTTTTTAATTATTTATTCTTTTTAGACACTATTTGAGATCGGAGGGGGGACGAATATATTTGCTAGAAACTAGAAAAAAACAAGAGAGAGAGAGAGAGAGAGAGAGAGAGAGAGAGAGAGAGAGAGAGAGAGAGAGAGTTTAATAATAAAAAAAAGAGGTGAGGGGAGGATGGATGGGACATTTATCCTTTTCAACGTTCTGTAAAAAGAAGACGGAATTTAAAAAAAAAAAAAAAAAAAAGTGAGTTGCCAGGATTCGAACCCACAACGTCGATTATGGTCAAACTTCCAAGGCAGACGACTAAACCATTCGGCCATGACACCCACTTTGAAGTCGACGCATATTGTGTATATGTAGTAACAACTGATTTTAATGTTGGTTAATTTTATGTTTTTATAGATATTTTATTAACTTTCCTTATTTCTATTTGCATCTGGAAACATTCCATTTGCTGGAATGTGGATAATTGTTTAAAAGAGCAGAGTTTCAAATATGCGTCTGGGGATAATGAAAATTCGTTATCCCCAGACAGGAGTCTGGGGATAACAAATTTTTATTATCCCCAGACAGGTGTCTGGGGATAATCACAGCGTTCTGTAAAAAGAAGACGGAATCTAAATAAAAAAAATAAAAAGTGGCGGAATCAGGATTCAAACCCATAACGTCGATTCTGGTAAAACTTCCAGGGCAGACGACTAAACCATTCGGCCATGACACCCACTTCGAAGCCGACGCATATTGTGTATATGTAGGAACAACTGATTAATGTTGGTTAATGTTATGTTTTTATAGATATTTTATTAACTTTCCTTATTTCTATGTGCATTCGGAAACATTCCATATTCTGGAATGTGGATAATTGTTTAAAAGAGCGGAGTTTCAAATATGTGTCTGGGGATAACGAATTTGGTTATCCCCAGACAGGTGTCTGGGGATAACGAATTTCCATTATCCCCAGAAGGTGTCTGGGGATAATCACAGCGTTATTTTTTTGGTAAGGTAAAGTAAACCCCTCTCACTCTCATCACAAGTTTTGGGTTAATTTTTAGATTTCGTATATATTTCGTTTAAATTTAGGGTAAATTGTATTTCAAATGTAGGCTACACACTCACTTGAAAATAATTTGACTGCAATTGTACTTTGATTTTGATTTGTTGATTCCTCAAAGTTGTTATCGTTCTGTTGAATTTAGAACAGAATAAATAAACGGTTAACTCTCTCTAGCGCAAAAAAACCCCATTGGCAACGATCATGAGCAGTGTGCGCTTTATTGAAGAGAGCTCTAAATAGGCAGAATCTCTGGAAGTCATGTATAGATGTATACAATCAAATGTAGAGTACAAGTGCACCCATGAAAGTAAACGAATAAGTAAAATATTGTTTCGTTTCGGTAAAAGAAGTAAACAAATAAACTTCCGGTTCTGTTGCGTCCAATGATCGTCTTCCTCGTACCTGATTTTGTTCGGTCTCTTTATTATAAAGATTAAGTTATATTATTGAGTTTTTATATCATTATTATACTATTGTGTAGTAGTAGTAGAAGTAGTAGTAGTAGTAGTAGTAGTAGTAGTAGTAGTAGTAGTAGTTAGTATAGTTTGTATAGTAGTTGTAGTTAGTAGTATAGTAGTTGTATATATAGTATAGTATAGTAGTAGTAGTAGTAGATAGTAGTATAGTAGTAGTAGTAGTAGTAGTAGTAGTAGTAGTAGTCGTAGTAGTAGTTAGTAGTAGTAGTAGTAGTAGTAGTAGTAGTAGTAGTAGTAGTAGAAGGAAAGAAGAAGAAGAAGAAGAAGAAGAAGAAGAAGAAGAAGAAGAAGAAGAAGAAGAAGAGAAGAAGAAGAAGTATTAGTAGTAGTGTAGTAGTAGTAGTAGTATAGTAGTAGTAGTAGTAGTAGTAGTAGTAGTAAGTAGAGTAGTAGTAGTAGTAAGTAGTAGTAGTAGTAGTAGTAAGTAGAGTAGAGAAGAAAAGAAGAAAGTAGTAGTAGTAGTAGTAGTAAGTAGATAGTAGTAGTAGTAGTAGTAGTAGTAGTAGTAGTAGTAGTAGTAGTAGTAGTATAGTAGTAGTTAGTATAGTAAGTTAGGTATAGTAGTGTAGTAGTAGTAGTAAGTAGTAGTAGTATAGTAGTAGTAGTAGTAGTAGAGTAGTAGTAGTAGTAGTGATAGTAAAAAGTAGTATTATAGTAGTAGTAGTAGTAGTAGTATAGTAGTAGTATAGTAGTAGTAGTAGTAGTAGTAGTAGTAGTAGTAGTAGTAGTAGTAGTTAGTAGTAGAGAGATAGAAGAAGAAGAGAAGAAGAAGAAGAAGAAGAAGAAGAAGAAGAAGAAGAAGAAGAAGAAAGAAGAAGAAGAAGAAGAAAGAAGAAGAAGAAGAAGAAGAAAGAAGAAGAAGAAGAAGAAGAAGAAGAAGAAGAAGAAGAAGAAGAAGAAGAAGAAGAAGAAGAAGAAGAAGAAGAAGAAGAAGAAGAAGAAGAAGAAAGAAGAAAGAAGAAGAAGAAGAAGAAGAAAAAGAGAAGAAGAAGAAGAAGAAGAAGAAGAAGAAGAAGAAGAAGAAGAAGAAGAAGAAGGAAAGAAGAAGAAAGAAGAAGAAGAAGAAGAAGAAGAAGAAGAAGAAGAAGAAGAAGAAGAAGAAGAAGAAGAAGAAGAAGAAAAAGAAGAAGAAGAAGAAGAAGAAGAAGAAGAAGAAGAAGAAGAAGAAGAAGAAGAAGTAGTAGTAAGTAGTAGTAGTAGTAGTAGTAGTAGTAGTAGTAGTAGTAGTAGTAGTAGTAGTAGTAGTAGTAGTAGTAGAAGAAGAAGAAGAAGAAGAAGAAGAAGAAGAAGAAGAAGAAGAAGAAGAAGAAGAAGAAGAAGAAGAAGAAGAAGAAGGGAAATAAGAAGAAGAAAAAGAAGTAGTAGTAGTAGTAGTAGTAGTAGTAGTAGTAGTAGTAGTAGTAGTAGTAGTAGTAGTAGTAGTAGTAGTAGTAGTAGTATCAGTGCAGTGATCATATAAATTGATTTATTCCATAGAGTTATGGTGATGTCTTTAAGGGGCTACTAAAATATACCGTCACTTTCGTGATGAAAATCAGTAAAAGACAATGAAAACGTATAGTTTTAAGCCCCAATAATATAATATAATTAACAAAGACAAATGACTTCTGCGGACATTTTGTGTATCGCCCTCATTACGAAAGTGGACGATGAAGTAAACATGACACTTCCATAACACGCCAAAAATTGTTTACTGTCACCGTCCAAAATGACGCTTCGGACTGCCGACTCCAATACACAACTACCACTCTCACTGGCGGTCGCTCTTCAGAGGCAATTTTCATTGTGACGCCCTAGATTTTTCAAAGAATTTGACATCCCGCGAATAAAACTTATTTAAAAGTTTTTGTAATGATAATAAAAATAATATTTTAGCACTTAATGGTTTTCGTCAACCGTTGTGCGATTTTCTATATCGCTCTCCCTCCCTGATTTGCGCTTTCCCTCCTGCTCGTTTATTCCAATCATCAACATGCACGTAACACACCTCTCTCGAGTCACCCTCATGTCGTAGATAAAACAACGTAGGTTAGATAAGTGAGAAATGAACACCCATGTGCCGTCTTACATTTTACAATGAGATTATCGACCTTGACCTTGAACATTTACCTTCTTTCATTAATAAAATAATTTTATTTGATCAGGGCGGCAAATCGGAGATGGAACAACCTGAGGCTCTAGTTAGAATAGTATTGATAACTAAATAACTTAATAGTTTGAGCTTTTTTTATATAGCGCAATATCCACTAAATGTGCTCAAAGCGCTTTACAATGGGTCCCCGGTCAACAGCAACATTTAACATGTAAGACGGGACATGACGCCTGTTAGGCGATATTACAATTTTTCGGACAGAGACAAAGCTGTTAAAGGCCAGGTACTCATTTTACACATGAGTACGGTGAGAGAATGTGAGTAAAGAGCCTTTTCCAAGGACTCAACTATGCGCCGAGCGCGAGGCTCGAACCCAGGACCTTCCGATCCGATAGCGAGTGTCATACCACTAGACCACATAGCCGCATATATAGTTAATATCATAACAGGGCGCTGCTCACTGCAATTAAAACACTAAAACGAAGATGAAATTACTAAATAATATAGACTTAACAAATTATTTCTTGCTTAAATAAATACGGAAAGTCGAAAATTAAAATTAGAAATTATATTCCCCGACCAGAGCTCGGTGACACTAAAAACAAGAAACCCCAATTGATGAAGTCAAAGTCATTCACGACGGCATAATATGACGGGGTTAACTATTTAGGGTAATTTACATGAACTGTATTGTCTTTTGAGTGTGTAGGTAATTGGGAGTCGGGATCCCCTTTCAATGTTATTAATTCAAAATTGAAAACTAATTCAAAATTACAACACTGCAACAGGGATTGAATAACTATGGACCACATAAACCTGTTGATCTAAAGATAACTGCAAACAAAGCCAAGAATGATAATCAATTTAACAACTATAATGATTTTATTGGATTCACCGATAACTAGTGATAGACAATGAATTGTTATTTTGCCTAGACCTATCGATAGATGGATCGACTTCATAAATTTATTGTTCCGTGAGTACTTCTCTTCAAAATTGATGGACATGATAATATACAACCCCCCCCCCCCCCCCCCCCCCACACACACACACACAAACACATATTTTAAAAGCTTTCTCTAATTAATGACGCAATGATGGCTCCTTTTAAACATTCTTCCTCTTAGTGTTGTTTGTGTAGGAGAGGCTGTGAAGGATATATATAATGCCACGCTATCCATTATTATTGATAACAGTTAAGTTGTAAGCTATGTTCTGAATATATGAAGGGGTGGTGGTGGGGGGGGGGGGGGTTGATTGATTTAAATATTTCTATCAGAATAGATATGTGAGTGAACCTTTTTTATTATATGTTATAAATGAAACATTTTGGAGCGCATTGAGCATGGTGAATGCGTGGCAATTCTCCATATATTAATTTATTACTATATCCCCCCCCCCCCCCACACACACACACGCACACACTCGTATTCACACGTATGCACAAGCGAACGTACCCAACAGTAGCTCATTTACTTGCATGTTATCATCTTTGAATCTTAGTCGTTAAGAGCTGTTGGACTATAGACCGGGAATTTATCTCGATTTCTGTAACATTAAATGATATTGATATGAATAGAACGCTGGTTTACAACAAAGCGCTTTCCGCCAGGTCCATCTACCCTACCATTGCTTTGTAGTTGGGGAGGGGAATAAATAACAATCTGAGTTTTATGACTTGTGCCGGCCTGAATTGATCATCAGCAAACGCCCCTGACCGCTCTACCAGCGGATCGGCCATATTGGTTTAACCCAGCGGTATTATGGTAGGTTTGCATGAAATGATTGTTCAAACGAATAATGATGAGACTGATAATAAAGTGCTCCCTTTTAAAGAAGCGTGAATTGAAATATATACCCCCCCCCCCCCCCCAAAAAAAAAAAAACAAAAAAAAAAAAAAAGAAAACATCCAAAAAAAAAAAAAAATTAACCCCCCCCCCCCCGCCCCCCCCCCCCCCCCCAAAAAAAAAGACAACCACATTTTAAACAAACAAACAAAAAAAATAAAAAACAAAAAAAAAAACAAATAAACAATAACAACAACAACAGCAACGACAAAAAATTAAAAAGGAAAACGTCAAATGAATTACAAGATGTGCCATTCAATCTTAGTGTGAGAAAAGTCTTTCAATTTGTTCTAGATTTGTTGTGTAGATGTGTGATCTAGTAGTCTAATACTCGATTCGTGACCTGGAAATCACGGACTGAAGCCCCACTGACTGCTGGCGGCGCAAAATTGAGTCCTTGGAAAACGCTCTATTGTCACAATTTCATACCATACTAAGGGTATGAAATGAGTATCTGGATGGTGACAGCGCCGTTTCTGGGTTTTTTTTTAATGTGAAAAGACATCCTTTACATGCGTCATCTCTCGTCCTACAAGGCAATCATTACTTTTGACTTGGGTCGTCTTGTAAAGGGCTTTGAGCATATGGTGTGGACATTTAAAATCTTACGTTTTCTTCTCCCTTTCCGACGGATACTTACCAGAGTCTGGCATTGTCTATTCTCTCCCCCCCCCCCAAGTACTGTATAATTATATTTGTTAATGAAAGTACAGTATTAATGGAATGAAAAATACCGCGCTATATAAGTGACATCTATATTAAGTTTTCTTTATCATTTTTTTCACCTTTTTGTTATTTTTGGGAGGCTATTTTGATGAAAGTGAAATGGACTTTTTAATGACATCTTTGGCAAACACCCCCCCCCCCCCCCGAGCTGATGACATAATAATATGTGAATACTACCCAAGATTACCAATTTCATTTTATTGCTGGCTGTTTAGCCATAACTTTGAAATAAATTACCATACAAACTTAATGGCCAGACAATTTTATTGGAGTTCGATGCTGTTCTCGCCTGATCTCAACAATTGTTATTGTTCTCTTTACCCCCCCCCCCCCCCCCCCCCCCCCTTTCAAGGTAATGCAATTCGCTGCCATTCCAAATCAAACGAGTGATATTTATACCAAGGTTCTTGCCGCTCGGTCAGCTACCCACAAACTTGGTGTTCCACAATGGAATGAAATATCAAATTTGATTTCAGAAATCTCATACAAATTATTAGTTAAGTGTGAGAGAACAAACTTGTGGTTCTAAAGAATATACAAAATTTCCACTAAAGCGCAATGAATATCACATGTGACTCACCATCTCAAAATGTTATAGTGCCGAGGTGGATTTAGATGCTGAGAACTCAATCGATAAACAAAATTGTAACTGTCAACGATAATCTACCGAAAAAAAAAGCAATTTAAACAGAGGACAATATGACCAAGGTAACCATATACACTATATGTAACGGTTTTAAAACATGGTTGAATTTCTCCGTGGCATGTAAAACAATGTTAAAGTTGGTACCCTTAAATAGCAGAACTTAAATATCCGTCAAATTCTGGCATTATCTGTTTGGTTACCGATGCAGATCTCACCATTTCCAACCAAGAGAACAGTAACGTTGATGCAATTTGGGCTCCATCAAAGTCGCACCTCTGTTACTGCTTTTTTGGGTGAAATTGCTAGGATATCATTTCACCTTACATTCTTCTTCTTCTTCTTCTTCTTCTTCTTCTTCTTCTTCTTCTTCTTCTCTCTATCTTTCTCTCCTCTCTTCTTCTTCTCTCTTCTTCTTCTTCTCCTTCTCTTCTTTCTTCTTCTTCTCTTCTTCTTCTTCTTCTTCTCTTCTTCTTCTTCTCTCTTCTTCTTCTTCTCTCTTCTTCTTCTTCTTTCTTCTTCTTCTTTCTTCTTCTTCTTCTTCTTCTTCTTTCTTCTTCTCTTCTTCTTCTTCTTCTTCTTCTTCTCTTCTTCTTCTTCTCTCTTCTTCTTCTTCTTCTTCTTCTTCTTCTTCTTCTTCTTCTCTTCTTCTTCTTCTTTCTTCTTCTTCTTCTTTCTTCTTCTTCTTCTTCTTCTTCTTCTTCTTCTTCTTCTTCTTCTTCTTCTTCTTCTTCTTCTTCTTCTTTCTTCTTCTTCTTTCTTCTTCTTCTTCTTCTTCTTCTTCTTCTTCTTCTTCTTCTTCTTCTTCTTCTTCTTCTTCTTCTTCTTCTTCTTCTTCTTCTTCTTCTTCTTCTTCTTCTTCTTCTTCTTTCTTCTTCTTCTCTTCTTCTTCTTCTTCTTCTTCTTCTTCTTCTTCTTCTTCTTCTTCTTCTTCTTCTTCTTCTTCTTTCTTCTTCTTCTTCTTCTTCTTCTTCTTCTTCTTCTCTTCTTCTTCTTCCTTCTTCTTCTTCTTCTTCTCTTCTTCCTTCTTCTTCTTCTTCTTCTTCTTCTTCTTCTTCTTCTTCTTCTTCTTCTTCTTCTCTTCTTCTTCTTCTTCTTCTTCTCTTCTTCTTCTTTCTTCTTCTTCTTCTTCTTCTTCTTCTTCTTCTCTTCTTCTTCTTCTTCTTCTTCTTCTTCTTCTTCTTCTTCTTCTTCTTCTTCTTTCTTCTCTTCTTCTTCTTCTTCTTCTTCTTCTTCTTCTTCTTCTTCTTCTTCTTCTTCTTCTTCTTCTTCTTCTTCTTCTTCTTCTTCTCTCTTCTTCTTCTTCTTCTTTCTTCTTCTTCTCTTCTCTTCTTCTTCTTCTTCTTCTCTTCTTCTCTTCTTCTTCTTCTTCTCTTCTCTTCTTCTTCTTCTTCTTCTTCTTCTTCTTCTTCTTCTTCTTTCTTCTTCTTCTTCTTCTCTTCTTCTTCTTCTTCTTCTTCTTCCTTCTTCTTCTTTCTTCTTTTTCTTCTCTTCTTCTTCTTCTTCTTCTTCTTCTTCTTCTTCTTCTTTCTTCTTCTTCTTCTTCTTCTTCTTCTCTTCTTCTTCTTCTTCTTCTTCTTCTCTTCTTCTTCTTCTTCTTCTTCTTCTTTCTTCTCTCTTCTTTCTTCTTCTTCTTCTTCTTCTTCTTCTCTTCTTCTTCTTCTCTTCTTCTTCTTCTTCTTCTTCTTCTTCTTCTTCTTCTTTCTCTTCTTCTTCTTCTTCTTCTTCTTCTTCTTCTTCTTCTTCTTTCTTTCTTCTTCTTTCTTCTTCTTCTCTTCTTCTTCTTCTTCTTCTTCTTTCTTCTTCTTCTTCTTCTTCTTCTTCTTCTTTCTTCTTCTTCTTCTTCTCTTCTTCTTCTTCTTCTTCTTCTTCTTCTTCTTTCTTCTTCTTCTCTTCTTCTTCTTCTTCTTCCTTCTTCTTCTTCTCTTCTTCTTCTTCTTCTTCTTCTTCTTCTTCTTCTTCTTCTTCTTCTTCTTCTTCTTCTTCTTCTCTTCTTCTTCTTCTTCTTCTTCTTCTTCTTCTTCTTCTTCTTCTTCTTCTTCTTCTTCGTCTTCTTCTTTATCTTTTCAGTGTTATACATCTTTTTAGATTTTTATCAAACCCCCATGTATGATTAATTGTATTCATCCTCTCCTACAATAACCATATTGCAATTGTTTTAAATATCGTT
>NC_088361.1:55689427-55696927 GCF_034508935.2 Berghia stephanieae | reverse complement strand
ACAAGCGTATTTCTCTTATGAGTTTTGTCTTTTTGTATTTCAGCTGTGATTTTATATCTATCGTCATGTTGCTTAAAATGCAGGGTTTGTATAATCTATGGAAAGGGCATCTATTATATAATTTTCCTCGTTTTTCTTTTTGCTACACAACTTGTTTAGGGTATTAATTCACAATGCTTTGTTTGTCAATATTCTAATTGTTGTCAAGCAAAGTGTAAATTTAATGTCCGTGGCGACACAAGTATTGGCTTGAATATAGATAGAAGCCTTTGTTATTGTATTTTGCCATCCGCGTTTGTGAGTGATTCTCACTATAAAAGTTCAAGGTTACACATAGTTTTGTGTTCGGGTCCGTTATACTTCCGGATGGCAATGTTATGAGCTTCTTCGCCAAGAGCATACTATATATAGAGGATCGTGACCACTCATCATCTTGTTTACTATTTTGACGAAGAAAACTGACAGATGATTAAATTTATCAGTATGAAATAATGTAGTCCTTCCATGTTCTTGCAAATAGGTCATCAATAGAAGTAAAAGATATGTTAAAAAGAGATGTTTTGCAGAATAAAACTGTTAGCAACTTTAAAATGTAGTTGTCTTCACAAAACCATCATGCCGAATAAACTGATATAATCAATGTCACAGCTCCGAAAAATTAAGTCTTGCCACTACCACGTCAAAAGAATTTAGCATTTATATAGCGCAATATCCACTAACGTACTCAAAGCGCTTTATATGGGGTCCCTAGCCATCAGCAACCCTTAACATGCATGACGCTTGTTTGGCGATATTATATTTTTTTCAACAGAAACAACGCTGTTAACGGCCAGGGACCCATTTTACACATGAGTACAGTAAGAAAATGTGAGTAAACAGCCTTTTTCTAAGGACTCAGCAATGCGCTGCTCAGACTCAAACCCAGGACCATCCGATCCGAAGGCTACTGTCATACCACTAGACCGCATAACCGCACATCTACACCTCATTAGACAAATATTTTATTATAACCTTAATTTAGGTTTTTAATTGCCAAACTATGGCATCCGATTTTCATACTGCTATGGCGACTTAAATGAGCGTCCCGAGACGTAAAACTAATTCATTTTTCACCCTATAACGTCAATATAGGATGGCTGGAGAAGTTCCACCTCTATTTGAAGCAGCCTGTTGATTTCCTTCATAGTCAGTCTGTCTACTGGGTTCTCATTCCAACAACCCTCCATTATGGCGTACAGTCCATCCGAGCAGATGTTGGGCCGCGATAAGTGGGTGCATGATTTAATCTTGTCAATCACCTGTGAAATGATCAGGCAGAATGATTTATATATTTAAATTTGAATAATCCGACACAATTTAAATTTATTGGTATATTCGTATTTATGAAGCAAAAAACTTTCCGAGTGGCAATTTGAAATGGTAAATGTGATCTGCAGTCCCAATGAAGATGTTATTTGTAAGTTGGTAAAGGTCTTGTATATTTCTCAATAAAATATTGTAATTAACCCAAATATCGTAGTTTGTACCAAAAATTCCGTAACAGTGCCTGACAACTCCAGCGTAATACGGGATTGAGACTGTAGGTTTCGAGCGATTTCGCTACAATAGTGAGTTCAGAATATTGATTCACACTGCCGTACTCTAACCCCCCCCCCCCCCCCCTCTCCCCCACCCCCTTCCAAAAAAAAAAAAATTCAAACAAACAAGTATTGAACATTTTGGCCATAAAACTCATCCTTCAGATAGCAATAGATTATAGTGGCCCTCATCTTTTCAAAAACTATTACTTTTTTAAAGTCTCAGATTAGTGAGTATTTGACAATTGAGGATCATTTTAATCGAGCAATTTCGAAGGATGAGTTTTCTTACATAAATTTTAAATAAGTATTTTTTTTTCAGAGTACAGCAGTATTCTCTTATTTGAATTTGTCACTCGTGTGTATAGTCTTATTTAAATGTGTATCTCAAGTTTAGTCTAGGGAATGTGCCAGTTTAGTGTATTGTCTTCTTTGTATTGAATTTGCCTTTTAGGTATATTGCCTTATTTTTATTTGAAACGCAAGCGTACCGTCTTATTTGAATATGTCTCCCGAGTGAATTCTCTAATTTTATTTTTTTCTCTCCAGTTTCAATTAGACCTTTGCTTGAATTGTCACTTTCTGAAAGATTTCTTTTATTGGCAGAAAAAAAAAACCCTGAGCAACAGATGAAAATGTCTTACTTCCAAGTTAGAGTACTCAAACCAGGGTTGCGTTCCATACGTGAATACCTCCCACAGCGTCACTCCAAAGCTCCATACATCTGATTTGACCGTGAATGTCCTGTACATGATGCTCTCAGGGGGCATCCATCGGACAGGGAGCATCGCTGCGTCTCCAACCTGTTAGGATTGCGTTAGGCGAGAAGAATTATGAAATGGAACGATGTTTTGGAAATCCCGAATGCAAAACAATTACACACACAAATACACATATACACACATATACACACATATACACACAATCACACCCAAAGGTACACACGCAAGCATGCAAAGCTCATTATATACGAATATTATAAGATTATAAGTACTTACTTATAAAAATACATAAAAGTGAATACCTAAAACTAAAAAAAGTGAAAATCGATAACAAAATGTTTCTTGAAATTGATAGCGGAATAACCCTCTCGCACAAACACATAAATACATACATTCATAGATACATACCTACACATATACACAAAACATGCATATATGTATGTATATACATGTTCGTGTATATATATATATATATATATATATATATATATATATATATATATATATATATATATATATATGTATACATATACTGAGCTTCGATTTAAACTGGTCAGAACTTAACCGCCTATAGCGTTACCGAAAGCGTCATAACAACGTGTCACACTTAAGAAAGCTTGTAGAATTCGATACGAGTTGTCTGAAACTGTATGTACAAACTTAATTTCACCTATATCAAAGCTACAAAAATAGAGCAAACAATTCGACAACTCAAAATAATTGATTAATCAACATTGCTTCGTTCGTAAAAGTACCGGAGGCTACGTGCATTCAAATGTGCACTGTACCTCTCTATTGGGAAGAGACATGTAATGCGGAAAACACAACAATACACAAGAACACATTTTAATCTAAAAAATCAATTTTACTCCACAGTAAAGTGATTAAACAGTCGGGAAAAATGCCAACCTTGTAGTAGTCTGTACTGTAAACGTCCTTGGACATTCCAAAATCTCCGATTTTAACAACATGACTCCTGCCCACTAAACAATTGCGAGTGGCAAGGTCTCTGTGGACGAAATGTTGGGATGCCAGGTAATCCATACCCTTTGAGATCTGAAACAGAGAGAGAGAGAGAGAGAGAGAGAGAGAGAGAGAGAGAGAGAGAGAGAGAGAGAGAGAGAGAGAGAGAGAGAGAATGAAGTTAACGTCACTCGTGTATTTATTATTGTTTTTTGCCATCGGCGCTTATGATTAATTCTCACTAAACTGTATTAACCAGACTATACGTTCAAGGTTACACATAGTTTTGTGTGTTGGTCCGTTATACTTCCGGATGGAACTGTTGTAATCTTCTTAGCCAAGCGCATACTATCTATATGTGACCCATCGTCACAGAATGGTTGTATGTCGGAATAAATCGGTCCCTTGAAAGTTACAAAGGATTTGTTAAAATGATAAGAAATGAATTTTGTTGTTGTTTTTTTTGTGTTGTAATGTTAGAATATTATAATTGTTCCAACTCAAAGGGGGTAGAAATTAACCCCATGTTTTTTATTTGTGGCTATAATATGTTCACTTCCAGTACCTTGTTCATCCCGATATAATACCGTTTTGAGACGGACGGTCACATATTATAATACCAATTTGCGTTCTTCTTCTTCTTCTTCTTCTTCTTCTTCTTCTTCTTATTCTTCTTCTTCTTCTTCTTCTTCTTCTCCTTCTTTTTCTCCCAGAAATGGATACAGGTGTAACCTTTGGTTGGTTTTAAACTTTGATAGTTATATACAAAATATTTAAATAAGGCCACAAAAAATAACTGGGGTTATACTTCGGAGCTTCCGTTACTTGGATGCTAATATGATTTAGTATCCTGTATAAATCAGTGGCAAGACCGATTTTGGAGTACGGAAATGTTATATGGCCCAGTCCTTTACTTTTAAGACAATCTGTTGTTTTGGAGAATGTCCAAAGACGTACGACAAAATTAGTGCCAATTCTTTATGATGATATGCTATGAAGAAAGATTAAAAGTCTGGATCTTCCATCATTAAAATGTAGAAATAAGAGATTTAGTTCAATAATATAAATTAGTTCGCAGTCTTGATACCACAAAATACAACGATTAAAAAAAATTCTCTCCAACTACATTCACGCGTGGAGATGAGTTCAAAACCTTTATTAATTTCAAGATACAAGAATCAATTTGGATGAATAATTTGTATTCCGTACATTTAAAATGTGGAGCAGTTTAAAATTTCAGACTAAATGTGCTAAAATCATTGATGACTTTAAGAATGCCTTTGATATGGATCTATTTGCTTTAAAATACATAATATATAGTCATTTATAAAAGAAACTAGACAGTTTGTTTCCGTTGATAGCTCGCTACTGATTGGAATAAATATAATGTCATATACATATTTAAAAACCAGACAAAACTACTTTTCTATTGGTATAAAATTTATTGAATTTGTGATGAATGTTGAAAACTTGCAGGTATTCAAAAACAGGGATTCAATAATTCAAGTTCGCAAAATTGAGCTCAAAATTGAAATCAGCACCAATGAAAAACTTCAATATTTTGTATGTCCACCGTTAGAAATGATGAATGGCCATGACTCTTCGCCTCATTTATGATGCCAGCTGATGAATTGATTCTGCTGGCTAATCAATCCAAATCGTATTTAGTCTGTCGAACAGTTTATCAGTGTTTGTACAGTGTTCTTGTTTTTTTTAATGCTTTTTTTCCATATAGGGAATGAGATTAGCGGAAGAGTAGCGTCCCTTGATTGGACGTCACCCATAGTCTGTGACGTCACCGGCGGAAAAGTTATTAGATAGAGAACGTCATGTTGGTTGTGCGCATGCGTCTCTCGTCCTCGCTTTCGGCGAACTGGAGACGGCCATTAAAACATTGACCTGCCTCTTGTAGAAATGAGAGTGAAGTGTAGCCAACAGAAGCTAGAGACAACATCTGAGGAACTGGTACCATACCTGCAACACGATGTTTAGTAATTGGGTGACAGTGAGCTCCTCTCGCTGTTGTCCGTGAACTTCAAGCCGTAGCATTGCGGAGTGTGGACCACGAGATCTGTTGAACAGTGAATGAATATGATGTGTTAGTTTTGATTGTCTTTCTGAGGGTGACGACACGTTTGAAATTATTATTCCATCCTTACATAATTAAAACGTCTGACACCGGAAAGTTGAAAAGATTATTCCAATAATTTACTTAGACTATATAGCGCTCGATCTCCACAAACGTGTTCGTCGGCGCTCTACCATTTCACATATTATAAATGAAACATTCATTCACCAAATTATTTCAACAATCCAATATTCACCAAATTATTTCAACAATCCAATTCATCCAGGTTGATATCACAGATAGAGAAAGAGAAGGACAAACAGACAGACAGACAGACACATACACACACACAGACACTCACACTCACAAACAACAACAACAACATCAACAACAACAACAACAACACCTATAATATACTTACACCAATCTTCTTCACTAACATCAATGACTTATCATTCTAATTAAAGACATTCGACAGATTCAATACAATAAAGTTTGAAAAGTTTAGATATAATATGGAAACAGACTATTTAAACTCAAGATCAAAATTATTTTAAAAAATAAACTTAATATTAAACTGAGATCCAATGGATGCTTTGTACGCTTAGAAACTTTTGATATTGTGATTTTGAACGACTTTGGTAAAACCAACATAGTTTCTTAACCAATTGAGTATTTAAAAAAATATACAGCAAGTAATTATTTAAAATCTTGTCCTTGACGCTTGTACATTATTAAAAACTTCAGATATCTGTTTCAAATTGAAACATCGTCATACTTTTTCCAGATGTTTTCTTCTAGTGCCCCATACAATCTGTGCATAATTTACCTTAAAAAATTATTGAGATCTCCATACTCCATAAATTCAAAAAGCATCATCCATTGGTCACCTTCTGTGCACACTCCATAAAAAGTGACAATGTTTGGATGATTGAGTGTAGCCAACAGCTCTGCTTCTTTCTCAAAATCTCGCTTGATCGCTTCCTCGCTATTCCCCTTCAGGGTCTTTACAGCTACGTCAGTGAATTCATTTTTCTGAAAGAGATGAGCGCATTTTCCAAGTAGAACATGCCCAAATGCTCCTTCTCCAATTTGCTGTATCAGAAGAATAGTTTCCAGTTTGATGTGACGGAAATCTGTGAAGTGTAATAGGGCAATTACTTTAGATTCATACAATTGGGAAAAGCTTAATTGTGAATAACCTTTATGAAAGCATGCTTAGTTGGAACTAATTGTTTTCGGGTAGATTGTCAAGCTACTAAAACAGCCAAAAGGCAAGGCAAATAAATTTGATCATGAAAAAGGCATCTATTTTATTCAGAAATAGCAAAGTTGAAACCAATTCAGGGATGTGATAAACCTTTTACATTTTGATATATTATTTCCAATGAATTACTCTCAAAACACGATGAAGATTTGAATTTACCTTGGGTACAAAACGCAAATGAAAAATACCAACAAAAAAAAAAAAAGCCTAGATCGCCGTCATAGTTTATAAAATCTTTTTTAAAGGTTAAATCGTGCAACTGTGGTAGTTTTACGGAAAACCTAACTATCTATAAAGGCCACTGATTATGAAAGAATGGAATAATTTAGTGAAAACTGATATGATGTTAAATTCGAGTTGACCTTAAATATAATTAATTTCAAAATATAAACCTTTTAATTACTAAAACCTACTTGGGGATTTCAATTTTTCCACTCTTTTTGGCCTCATCTCGTAGTTCGGATTCTCCACCATCGGGACCCCTGTCAGTGGCTCAACCTCTCTAATCTCGTCCTGCTTCCGGTAAGTAAAAGGCGCCTTCAAATCAAATCTACCCACAACCCGTGACTTCCTTTTCCGCCGACGAAAGACCAGGATGGCAAAGAACAAGATGACAAGAACTATAATGAGTCCTACAGCGCTTGGGATAGCAATCATTATCTGCGTGATGGGAGGTAATAACATTATAGACAACCTTGTGCCCTCAGAGAGGCTACAAAAATAATTAACACCGACCTTAGAAGCCTTGACACAACTTACATTAATGCAGTTGAGAAGTAAGCTTTTAACATTATCAAGGAAAAGAGGCATCCGCTGAGCGAAAAATTCCAACTTCTGCGCTCCGGAAGACGGTATCTAGAAGCAAAATGTAGGACAAATCGATATAAGGCAACCTTCATTCCA
>NC_088361.1:55649427-55686927 GCF_034508935.2 Berghia stephanieae | reverse complement strand
AGTTAAGATGGTGGACAGACCAAGGAGCAGGAAATAACGGCTGCTGCCATTGGTCAGTGTCTCGGGAATTCGAGAGGGTTTGTTATACAACAAAGCACGGAGAATTGCAAGGAGGGCAGCATGAAGAGACTTGGACTAGAGAGTTGCACGGAGAGAATGAAATAGATAAAAATCATAATTAGAGGGGGACGACTCTGTCCAAGTGTTACAATATTATAGAAGTTCTATCCTGTCCAGAGCATGTCTCGACTTGAATTATTTACTTGGTAATCTACACCCGGCCTAGCAACAAAAAAAAAAAAAAGATAAATAAACCTTGAAATTTATAACATAAATAAAACTTGAACTTGAGCTTTTTTTATTTAGCGCAATATCCACTGAACTTTCTCAAAGCGCTTTACAAAAGTCCCTGGCCAACAACAACTCGTAACATGCAGGACGAGACATGACGCCTAGTAGGCGAAATTACAATTTTTTCCGACCGAGACAATGCTGTTAACCGCCAAGTACTCATTTTACACCTGAGTACGGTGAGATAACGTAGGTAAAGGGTTCAACTATGCGCCGCTCAGCGCGGGGCTCGAACACAGGACTTTCCGATCCGAAGTTGAGTGTCATACCACAAGATATAGCCGCACAAGGTCAATTACTGTGCCGGACGATTAGTTTAACGAGATTATTCGCATTGTCCAAGAATCTTATAATATGCAACACAGCTACTAAACCACTAATGGATAGACAAAGCAAATAATAAGAAGCTAGAAGCTGTCGACTTCAAACATATCTGATAAAAAGGAATGTAATGATATTAAAAAGAACATGATTCTTAACCCGCAACGCCTCAGGCATAATCGTAAATCCCGACTAAACGTACGGACATATTTCTTCCCGTTTACCAGGATTAGACTTGAAGTATTGCTTTTTAAATCGTTTTTATGTTGTTGAGAGAAAGAAATGTTAGGACCCGAGCAGCTAATTGGTTCTTATTTGATGATGTAACCTTCATTTTGTTTAATACTGTTTGGTAGATTGATCGACAAGTTAAAAATCATAATGGAATGATATGAGGTGAAATCTGATTTAGGTCAAATTTACGTACATAGGGACATTATATATATTTAAATAATAACCGCCAAACATACAAATCACGACATAAAACCAGGTCTATTTCCATAACCACACACATATGCACATAAAAGAAACAGTTTCTCTCTCTCTCTCTCAACACACACACACGCACTCTCTCTATCTCACACATACATGCGCGCCCACATACATGCTTTGAAATTATCAATCAATTTTGGGAATAGGCACTGGTGTAAGATAAAGATCTGAAAAGGTGCCAGACAAAGCAGGAACATTACAATTTTTTTAAAAAAGCATCCCAAAATTCAGTTTGCCTCAACTGGTAATCGAACCTCCAACCTACTGATAACCGGCCAGACAAACTACCATTACACCACAGAGGTTACAAGATTGTTGGTATGATTTAATTCCTATATTCTGTACAAGGGTACCTCACCGATAATAGGAAATAAATGGAATAACATAATCATCATCTAGTCAGCTGATCCTGCGTAGGACGTTGCTTCCCGAACTTTCTTGCGGAACAGATTACGGTTATCCGCCAGTCTACTTGCTTGAGTTGCTGTCATTCCCAGCCATTCACATATATCTTGTTCCCAGCTTCTTGTTGGTCTACCTCTTCCTCTCTTGCCGTCTACCCTTGTCTGCAGAATGTGCTTTTCTAATGATTCGTGACGAGTCGTGTGGCCAAAATAGTTTAGTTTCAATTTCTTTACAGTTTGAAGAAGAATTGGTGATTTTATTCCGATCCTTCTCAGGACTTCTTTGTTTGTTTGTTTTTCAGTCCATGATATTCTGAGTATTTTTCTGTAGCATGCCATTTCAAAAGCTGTGATCTTTGTGCTCTCTGCTTTGCTGATAGTCCATGCTTCGCATCCATATGTTGCAGTTGGGCAAACAACACTTTTGAGGATTTTGATTTTTGTTTGAATGCACTGCCCTTTCCAGATATTATTCATCTTTTCTAGCTTTGATCTTGCCATTGCTAGTCTCCTCCTGATCTCTGGGGCCGATTTCCCGTTGTACTCAATCCTGGCTCCAAGATATTCAAAATTCTTTACTCTTTCTATTTCTTCTCCATTGATTTTTATGATGGCATCTGTTTTGCATTTGTCAGTATTCATGATTTTGGTCTTCTTTATATTCAGCTTAAGGCCTTTGGTCTCGCTATGTTCCTTTACAGATGTTATTAGATTCTCTAGTCCCCCCGGTGTTGTGGACAATAGTGCAGTGTCGTCTGCGTACCTCAGATCTTTTATGGGTAGACCTTGCATTTTCGGTTCGTTGTAATTACTTCTCCTGACATCGTTTTCCACATCTCGCATTATACCTTCAGTGTAAATGCTGAACAAATGGGGTGATAGAATACATCCCTGTCTTACTCCTTTTGTAACTTTGAACCATTCTGTTGTTCCGCTTTCTAGTTGTACCGCTGATTGTTGGTTCTCATAGAGGGATCTTATCAGATTTCTAATTCTAGGATCAAAGTTCATCTCCAGGAGAGTTTCCCATAGTTTCTCATGATTAACACAATCAAAAGCTTTCGAATAGTCTATAAAACAAGTGTGGAGGCCAGAATTTACTTCTCGATGCTTCTGAATAATTTGACGCAAATTGAATATGTGGTCTCTTGTCCCTCTGTTTTTTCTAAAACCTGCCTGGGTGTTACTGACTTCTTCTTCCAGTTTACGTTCAATCCTGTTCATGATAATTTTTAGAAGGATTTTGCTTGCATGACTGATGAGTGATATTGTTCGGTAGTTGGAGCATAGTTGTAAGTCTCCTTTCTTAGGCAATGGTATAAAAATTGCTCTCCTCCAATCTGAGGGCCAAATTTCTTTCTCCCAAATTTTCGTACAAAGTCTTAGATATACTTCAACTCCTTCAGCTTCGCTTGCTTTTATCATCTCAGCTTGAATGTTGTCACAACCTGGACTTTTCCCATCTTTAAGTGATTTAATTGCCCATTCTATTTCAGATTTTAGAGGTGGTAAGCTAGATTCTTCGTTTTCATTTTGCATGTTGTTTTGCAAAGGTTGGATTTCGTTTATTTGGTCTTCTGTGTACATATCTTCACAATATCTTTTCCACCTATTTGCTATGTCTTCTGCTTCTGTGAGGGGTTTACCTTGCTCATCTTTTATCACCCCTATTCGTGATTGAAAACTTTTTGTGATGGTTTTTATTTCATCATACATTTCCCTGGTCTTGTTTTCTCTCTGAAGGTCTTCTATTTTTCTGCATTTTCTCATGAGATATTCTTTCTTATCCGTTCTGCACAGCTTTTTCACTTCCTTAGCTATCTCTTTGTATACATTGCTATGAGTGCCATGAGTCGTCTTTGCGTCTTTCCTCTCTTTGATTTTGTTTAGTGTATTTTCACTCATCCATGGTTGTTTTTTGCCCCGTTTTTTAGGAAGGTGTTTTTCAGCGGATTCCAAGTATATTTTCCTTGTCTCATTTGCGATCTCATCCGGTTCCTTTTCCTCGATATCTTGAAGTAGCAGTTGGAAACGGTTCTTTACTTCAATCGCAAATTCTTCATTGATACTGTCAACTTCGTATCTAATAGGTCTTGTAACTTTTTTCTTCATTTTAAGCTTCAGTTTCAGTTTTGATATCAAAAGTTCGTGGTCTGTGTCACAGTCTGCTTTTGGTTTGGTCGTGACGTCTTGAATTATGGTGTTCCATCTTTTTTCAATCATGATGTAATCAATTTGGTTTTTTTGTTCTTCCATCTGGCGATGTCCACGTAAATAGTCTTCTTGGATGTTTTTTGAACATGGTGTTTTTTATTGCAAGTTGATTTGCCAGTGCAAAATCTATGAGTGTCTCGCCTCTTTCGTTTCTTTCCCCTAGTCCAGAATATTCCAATGATTCCATCTTCTTCACTGTTCTTTTTTCGTCCTACCTTGGCATTAAAGTCACCAGCGATTATTAATATGTCCTGTTTATCTTTGTTGTCCACTTCCTTTTGTAGGGCATCATAGAAATTCTCTATTGCTTCTTCAGTTGCAGCAGTTGTTGGTGCGTAAACTTGAATAAACGTGATGTTTTTAGCTTGACCTTGGAGTCTAATGCTAACAATGCGATCACTCACTGGTTTGTATCCAATGAGGCTGTTGACTGTTGTTTTTGCGAGATAGATTGCCACACCGCTTTGTCCAGATTTTTCCCTTCCTGAGTAAATTATCCTTCCTCCGCAGCTGGTTGTGAAATGTCCACTTCCAGCCCATCTGTGTTCCGACAGTCCCAGAATGTCTATTTTGTTTTCTTCTGCTTCATTGATGATGGTGTTGAGTTTACCGGCTGCCATACTTCTTATGTTCCAAGTTCCTATGAGGTAGTTCCGCTTTAACCATGTATTCCGGTTCTTTCCCAGGTCTGTACAGTCAGGCGTTATGCCTTCATCAACTAGGCTGGTACTCCCGCCGGCGTCAGGTTCTTCCCCAATACGCTTTGGAGACCAATCTAACTTGGGGGTCTCATTACCAGGTCTCATATCGTTATTTGTTTTGCTTTTCTTCATTCAGGTTTCCGTGGCAGGTTTACTCACAGTAGTTTGCCATTGCTTTCTGTGAGAGAGCAGTGTCCTTACAGGACGTGTGTCCCAGCCATTGTATCCATAGGATATCCTCTGCCTAGCACATTGAAGAAGAGACCAGTTCTGAAGCTCCTTCAGCTGCTCTCCATCCTCATCCATCGCCTGCCTGGCGCGACTTCACGTAACCCTGTTCGGGGGGCATTGCGGGTACTCGGTCTTGCCCAAGGACCTCCCGCAGGCTAGTGGAGGGAAGGAGACGCCTTACTACTCCTATTGACAGATCTCAATCTGCCCCACTACCCACAATAACATAATAACACCAATTAAATTAATCAGATTTCATTTTTAAGAAGATACACCGATAATAGAGACAAACAATACAATGAAACATAGGGGGAAAACACACACACACACACACACACACACACACACAGCAAATAATCTCACCTTGTGAGTGAGTTACCGTCACTGAAAAATTGGATATGGTTCCTTCAGTATTGGAGGCTTCCATCGTGTATATCCCTGCAACCCCGGGCCATCGGGTATCAAAAATCCTGTAGACGGCCCAAACCCCTAGCCTGGGATAATCGATTACGCTGTCGTCGATATTTTGAGTGCTTTCCGAAGTCATTTTACTATCCCTTGACCACGTGATGTTGGGTTTAGGCCAGCCCGAGATTACAATCTTGACCCAAACTTTTCCCTCTTTGTTTTCAATTCTCTGTTTCACAATCCTTGGGGGAACTGTTAAAAGATATTGGGAGGGTAATGGCAAGTAAGCGTTAACCATTTAACGGCCGTACTATGGAAAGATGCAAATTAATAATTTGGTCAGAAAACTCGTCCTTCAAATAGCAGCCGATTTAAATGACCACAATAGGCAGTTAATAACTGGTAAATAAATACATCATAAATATTTAACGATTAAGCTTTTATCGTAATGGTGCCTAGTTCATGAAATAACATAAACATCGGAACAATAACGACCTGAGATGAGAGCATATTATTGTGTCATATTCGGCTAAATTTTAAATTGCTATCGAATTCACGTGTACATATAAGCAGGTTTGACATCCGAACCCACTTATGGGCCTATTTTAACACTGTTGTAATGGACAACATTTTGCGTCACATTTCGAGAATTCCATTACAACAAGGACCTCACACGGAAATGGGTTATCAGACCTACAAATTAACGCACATTGTATCGAACAACATTCACTTGTAAAAAGTGTCTCAAATCGGTATTATGTCAGGATAAAGCGGATGAGAAGATACGAGATTCAAGTTATAAATCATTGGCTTTTGTTTTGTATTGCACAAAACTGTATTCGATCTTTTCAATTAAACAAATACATTTAACATAAATCCCTCATTTAGTATTATAAATTCGATTTTCAAAATCTAAGTTATCCCAAGACATATATGTAGGTCTGGTATCCGAACGCAACTATGGGCCTAATTTAACATTGTTGTAATGGACAACATTTTGCATATTTTTTTTTATTTCCATCACTACAACGAGCCCGTAATGAATTGGGTTATCAGACCTGCAAATAAGTGTACGGCGGTTGTGCTATAGTGATAGAAAAAGCATTAAGTAACATACTAAAACGCCTATTAAGATAGTCTTCCTGTAACAAGGTAAAGCATAAGACCCTCTGATTTATTGTTAAATTAAGCCAATTGGTGTTCCTTGTTTAAAAAAGAAATATTTTACATAGAAATGAGTTTGTCCAATTGCTTTTTGTTTTATTTTTATATGATAAAATGACAATAATCATTCTAGGTGGACTTTTGAATCGATGAAAATATTGTAACTGTGATCATCATATTGATGATAATTGATATTGACATAATAATTCCCTTCCCCCTCCCCCCTCCCTTTCAACATTCGTTATAAATCTTGAGAGTAGATTCTGATTACAATAAACTACAAAGCTTCGAATTCTGTTTTATTTAGCAGCCCCATGATAATTTTCATACTTTAAAAAGAATCGCATAGGCTGTTGAAATCCTTTGTTTATGTATCTCGATTATCCGGGCCATTTGAATGAATACGTACTCGAGGCCGAATGACATTTAACAGATGATGGGGATATCTAGACAAAAGAAGTAGCGAATTACTAAGAGTTAAGGGGGGGGGGGGGGGGGGGGGGGGGGGGGGGGAGGGGACATCAAAAATTATGAATTTTGACACAGTTTGCTAAAATTAGATTTTGGTGGAATGTTGACATGTGACCATTTGTCTGCATAAAAATTGCATGAGAACTTCATTTTCAGTTTTTTTCGACTCAAAATAACGTATTTTGTGACCAATAGTATGGTTAATACCTGCCCATTTTTAGTTTCAGTGGACTGATTTCATGAAAGAATATCAAATAGTCTTTATAACTAAGTAAAGGCAAAAACATATCAATGAAAAGTAAAAACTTTCTTCTATCTTCAACAATCAATCACTTTGTTTTTAATTATGTCATGCGGTCACAATCCAATCAGAGAGGGAGAGGTGAGTTTTTCCCTAAACTCGTTTACTTTGACTTTTAAATGCGTTTTTCTCAAAACTGCAATTTTCGTCACTAAAAACCTATCTCAACCCTCAGTTTTCAACTAATCTTCTTCAAACTTTCTACAAATGAGTGTCATACAACTACGCAGGTCCTCTAGGAGCCTTTTTTTTTGAAAAAAAAAGTTTTTTTATGAGTAATTTGAAATTATGTAACTTTTCTCAAAGGGAATAATTGAGTAATAACCTTGAACTTAATTTTTAAAGTTTCTTATTTAAAAATTAAAAATCGGGCTTCTAGAGCCTTTTTATTTTCCTTTTTTTCTACCTCTGGCAAAAATATTATGGCAATCGGTTGATAAACAAAAAAGCCTTTGACTTTTTAAGATGTTTTGTTTATTTTCCAATATGGCGTCGTTTCCATAGCAACGGGCAACTTTTTTTTGAAAAAAATTATATGCAATCATCCTTCCCAAACATATACATTATAACTGTGCATAGAAGTTTAGGATATTTCATCAAATAAAAAAATGACCCTTTAGTGTCGCTCCCCCCATTAACTCTCGTTTTTTCCACCAAAACAACAACAAAAAAAAAAAAAAAAAAAAAAAAAAAGGAAAAGAAATGAAATGACAAAAATATACCCTATCGATCTTACTTTTGTCTGACAAGACTTCTGTGGAAAATTAAGGACCTAGACAAAAATGGTGAAGCTGTTGCCCGTTTATCGATCGGTTTGAGAATCCGAGATGATTTTTATATTTAGAGGCTGGGTGTGACGTCGATTTCCTGGACTTGTGGTGTCAAAGAGGTTAAACAAAGTCATAAGATCTCCAATCAGATCTCTATCGCTTCATATCCTAGATACAGAAATCGTAAATCTTTTCCATCATGGTAAATCGAGTAGAAAACAACTCCTCAATTATTGATCCGGTGCTGTAGAGATTGCGGACTATGGGAAAAATACGCGATTCATGATGCTTTGTGTGCCGCCAAAGAAATATGAACAAACACCGGAAGTGAAGGAGAGAGGAGATGTTTTAGATGCTTATAAGAATAATGATGTTGTGGCGATTATGGTGTAGAAATACAGTCTTGAACTCCGAACGCGACATAATAAATGGACTCAAAGGAATCGATAAGACATACATATGTAAGATTCTGTTAAAATACGGGTTGGATATTCGGTGATATCTGACCGATTTGTGATGTGGTACGCAAACACATAGTTTATGTGTTACATTCAAATTCCCGGTTTAATTCTTTTTTTTTAAAGACATAATATGAGATTAAGGTATCATAATACGATTCTAAATCGAAATTCGTATCTTATCGATATCGAAGGAAAGATATCGTAACCTCGGTAATTCGGCTCTCGGTTAAATACAATTCCAAAATAAATCGGTCAAAAGTATATAATTTAAATGGCATATTGGAATCATATGTTATCACCACGTATATTTACTCTAAAAAAAGGAAAAGTAGAATCCTTTTTTGTTTTGTTTTGACCGACATGGGGGAATTTTAATGACCTGAAAGGCGAACACATAGTTTACTATACTAAGGATTATTACGAAGTCTATCTTGAAAAGGATGATCACGATAATGCTAACGATAGGACCATGGGAATTATATAGATACGAGCTCATCACAATATAAACCTAGTTTATATGATGTGAGCTATTTTGTATTTATGTATTATTGGCATCGGGAGTGTGAAGACAAAGAGCTGTGTGGATCCTCGAACTCATTGGTTATAAATCATCAAGCAAGCAAGTAAGCAATCAATAATAATAATAATAATAATCATAATAATAATAATAATAATAATAATAATAATAATAATAATAATAATAATATAATGATAATAATAATAATACTAGTAAAAAAAATAATAATGATAATAATAATGATATTAATAATAATAATAATAATAATAATAATAATAATAATAATAATAATAATAATAATAATAATAATAATAATAATAATAATAATAATAATAAAAATATAATAATATAATAATTAAAAAAATAATGATAATAATAATAATAATAATAATAATAATAATAATAATAATAATAATAATAATAATAATAATAATAATAATAATAACAATAATAATAATAATAATAATAATAATAATAATAATAATAATAATAATAATAATAATAATAATAAAAATTATAATAATATAATAATAAAAAAATGATAATGATAATAATAATAATAATAATAATAATAATAATAATAATAATAAAATAATAATAATAATAATATATAATAATAATAATAATAATAATAATAATAATAATAATAATAATAATATTAATAATAATAATAATAATTTAATAATAATAATAATAATAATAATAATAATAATAATAATAATAATAATAATAATAATAATAATAATAATAATAATAGAGAAGAAGAAGAAGAAGAAAGAAGAAGAAGAAGAAGAAGAAGAAGAAGAAGAAGAAGAAGAAGAAGAAGAAGAAAGAAGAAGAAGAAGAAGAAGAAGAGAAGAAGAAGAAGAAGAAGAAGAAGAAGAAGAAGAAGAAGAAGAAAGAAGAAAGAAGAAGAAGAAGAAGAAGAAGAAGAAAGAAGAAAAGAAAAGAAGAAGAAGAAGAAGGAAGAAGAAGAGAAGAAGAAGAAGAAGAAGAAGAGAGAGAAGAAGAAGAAGAAGAAGAAGAAGAAGAAGAGAAGAAGAAGAAGAAGAAGAAGAAGAAGAAGAAGAAGAAGAAGAAGAAGAAGAAGAAGAAGAAGAAGAAGAAAGAAGAAGAAGAAGAAGAAGAAGAAGGAAGAAGAAGAAGAAGAAGAAGAAGAAGAAGAAGAAGAAGAAGAAGAAGAAGAAGAAGAAGAAGAAGAAGAAAGAAGAAGAAGAAGAAGAAGAAGAAGAAGAAGAAGAAGAGAAGAAGAAGAAGAAGAAGAAGAAGAAGAAGAAGAAGAGAAGAAAGAAGAAGAAGAAGAAGAAGGAAGAAGAAGAAGAAAAGAAGAGAAGAAGAAGAAGAAGAAGAGAAGAAGAAGAAGAAGAAGAAGAAGAAGAAGAAGAAGAAGAAGAAGAAGAAGAGAAGAAGAAGAAGAAGAAGAAGAAGAAGAAGAAGAAGAAGAAGAAGAAGAAGAAGAAGAAGAAGAAGAAGAAGAAGAAGAAGAAGAAGAAGAAGAAGAAGAGAGAAGAAGAAGAAGAAGAAGAAGAAGAAGAAGAGAAAGAAAGAAGAAGAAGAAGAAAGAAGGAAAGAAGAAGAAGAAGAAGAAGAAGAAGAAGAAGAAGAAGAAGAAGAGAGAAGAAGAAGAAGAAGAAGAAAGAAGAAGAAGAAGAAGAAGAAGAAGAAGAAGAAAGAAGAAGAAGAAGAAGAAGAAGAAGAAGAAGAAGAAGAAGAAGAGAAGAAGAAGAAGAAGAAGAAGAAGAAGAAGAAGAAGAAGAAGAAGAAGAAGAAGAAGAAGAGAGAAGAAGAAGAAGAAGAAGAGAAGAAGAAGAAGAAGAAGAAGAAGAAGAAGAAGAAGAAGAAGAAGAAGAAAGAAGAAGAAGAAGAAGAAGAAGAAGAAGAAGAAGAAGAAGAAGAAAAAAGAAGAAAGAAAAGAAGAAGAAAAAAGAAGAAGAAAAGAAAGAAAAGAAAAGAAGATAGAAGAAGAAGAGAAGAAGAAGAGAAGAAGAAGAAGAAGAAGAAGAAAGAGAAGAAGAGAAGAAGATAGAGATTTGGATATCAACCAAAATAGAGGAAGTCATCAAGTTTATAGTCCCCACTCAATGAGAGATGCTCACTTGTACTCATTCACACCATCGAGAATAATCGTGGAATGGTCTCACATCTCCAATGAAAGAAACATACTCTGGAATATTTTGAAGTAACGATGAAAGGACAAGAAGAAGAAGAGAAGATAAAGAGAAAGAGGAGGGAAGCGAGTAGAATAAGAAAGGAAGTAGGGGAGGAGGAGGAGAGAAACGTGTAGTAGTAGTAGTAGTAGTAGTAGTAGTAGTAGTAGTAGTAGTAGTTGTAGTAGTAGTAGTAGTAGTAGTAGTTGTACTAGAAGTAGTATGAGTAGTAGTGGTGGTGGAAAAAGTTGAATAATAATAATAATAATAATAATAACAATAATAATAATAATAATAATAATAATAATAATAATAATAATAATAATAATAATAGTAATAATAATAATAATAATAATAATAATAATAATAATAATAATAATAATAATAATAATAATAATAATAATAATAATAATAATAATAATAATAATAATAATAATAATAATAATAATAAGAAGAAGAAGAAGAAGAAGAAGAAGAAGAATTTACGATAGTCCTATTTAAGATGAAATCACGATAATCAAATAACAAGTCCTTGTTGTAAAGAATATAAAAGGACCACCTCAGAGCACTAAGTCCCATTGCCTGGTAAATTATCTGTTGTTTTGAAGCGCTTAATAAACAAAAGCAATTGCCAGTTACCATTTGGATTGGATACTAGTCAATCGATACGTACTTTCCTTGTGATATAGGGGTCAGTAAAAAGAATTGTCAACACTCGGGACTAATTCGATCCTTTTATTGTGAGCCGGGTGCTTCACCAACTTAACTTAAGAATCGAGACCTCCAAATGCCGATTTTAAATAGACGGTCTAGGTTATAATTTTCTGATATGAACATGCAATGTAGATTAGACTATGAATGGAAAATAAAATTAAAGAGAGTAAATGTGAATCATGTAAAAGATACAACACAAAGTAAACAACGTTTCGGCCTTAAGCTTTGTTTTCTGCCCCTCCCATCCCTCCTCCACTCCCCCCTCAACCCATCTCCCTTTTCTCCTAGTTGCAAATAAACTTCATAATGTAAATGTACTATAATATTACTATAATATTTTCTTTTCTTTTTTTCTTCTCTTTCCACGTTATTATATACGTATACCCGAAGAAGGCTAAAGACCGAAACGTTGCCTACTTCGTGTTATATCTTTTACACGAGTCACATTTACTCCAGGGTTGCCAGATTATTTTCAGGCATTCTGCCAACTGGATTTTAAAAATCTGCCAAACCGTACTATTTATAGTACCCCCTTTGAAAACTCATCAGTTTTGTTAAACAAAAATTCGCAAGGCCGATGTCATAAATTTATTGTTTCATTTCCCAAGTTTAAAAAAAATCACTAATACATAAAAATTGCCATGGAAAAGGTGGAGTAGACCTAAACATTTATTCCTAGGCCTCGGAAAATAAAATCTGCCAAATATCTGCCAAACTGCCAAACCGTTTTTTGTCTGCCAGACCACTTCAAATTCTGCCAATAAAGGACATTTGGCAGAAAATCTGCCAAATTGGCAACCCTGATTTACTCTCTTTATTTTATTATTTATTTATTTGCTCATTTAGGCACCTCTAGCTTTTAGAAGGTGAAGGAACTTACGAGGAATGCATATCCCGACAAATGCTCTTCCCGACACCTGACCATTGGTTGACACACAGGCTAGCCTGTTGGTGTGATCACTTTTCTTGACGTCATAGATGTCCAGCTTGGACCAGCCTGCTAATTGAGTAAAATGATGAATAGCCTAATTGAATAATTCTGAACATATAATCTGATATCATGTAAATTAAAAGGAAAAACAGCTATATGATATTTAACTTGAGCTTCAACTTTTTCATATTTATCGCAATGTACTAAACGTGCTCAAAACGCTTTACAAAGGGGTCGCTCGCCAACAGCAACACTAAACATGTATGACGAGACATGACACCTGTTAGGCGATGTTACATTTTCCCCCCGACAGAGACAACGCTGCTAACGGCCAGGTACTCATAATTCAACTGAGTACGGTGAGAGAAATTTAGTAAAGAGTCTTTTGCAAGGGCTCAACTATACACCGCTCAGAACGGGACTCAAACCCAGGTCATTCCGATCTGAAGGCGAGTGTCATACAACTAGACCACATAGTGGCACAATTATATGATACTTAACTTATTTAGCTTATTGAGCTAATAATATGCAGTTTTGACCATTAGTGTCAGTCTCGTAACGTACAGGAGTGGAGAAGACAAAAAAGAAATTGGGTTTCAAGTGATAATGATCAAAACGAGGTTGTTAAAGCTATTTGAACTCTGAAAAACTAAAACAACTATGCAAATAATGACGCTATACGTTTGGTGAAATGCTTGCAACATCAGCCAGTCGAATAAAACTTACCAACAACCTTAAACGTTTATTGATTACTAATCATCAAAATGTCTGACTACAAACAATAACAAAGTGCTGAGTGACGTCAACACTATTTCTTCCATAAGCATTTTTGTGAAGTAAAGTTAAAAATTAAATTTCAAGAATCAGGGTTATCATGGTCTACTGTTTTTCAGACGGTTGTTCACTGTTGGGAGAATTACCATTTTTAGCACATCAGTAGAAAAGGATGATTCGAGTTTCGTTTTAACAGTAAGATATTATATGTCGCTTTATTGGGCTCTTTCATTAAATCTTAAAACATGAGCTATAATATTCTACACATTTTGAGTTGGAATAATGGAAACATTTTTCATATCTCATTTAACTTTTTAACGGCGGGATTAAATTTCTTTTAGGATCTAGTATTTAGAAAACAAAGCCTATTTGATTTCTATTTTAAATGACTCTCATTTTGGCAAACAAATCTCAAACCTGAAAATGTATTAAGAGAGAGATTTTTGCCAAGTTGAGGGTCATTTAAATTGATCGATATTTGAAGGATGAGATTACTGGCCAAAATTTCAAATACGTGCCTTTCCAGAGTACGGTAGTAAACTGGTAAAATCCCTATGAGATGTTAATTGATTGCTTGTATTATTCATGATCTCTTCTCCAATTCAGAAACCTACCTTCATTTTTCTCTGTGATGACATACTTGGATTCCAATCTTTGTACACCAAGCCAATCCAATCTTGTGAGACCCGGTGTTGTGGGACTGACGGTGCAAATAACACTGATATTTTCTCCTTCCCTCACCTCGATTTCGGATGGTTCAACGGTTACATTTGGTATCCCTGGTAATCAACAATAAATTCAACAATAACTTTGAGGTATTTGACGAAAATAATAAACTTACGATTATTTGAAAGTAGGAATTATGATAAAATGCGGGTTATTTGAACACATTAAGCACGTGTTCATTTATTATCTAAAACGCAAAGCGGTCACAGACTTGAGACAAATTAAATAATATGTCCTCGCCCCCCAAGTATGATTCTTCGGGAAACACGCGATTGGATGTGCGCGGTTGCTTTTTACCAATTAAGGTAGCCTACTTGGTCCAGATTTTATATTAAAGGAATGTGTTTGTCAATGATTATGTTCCTTAGTTGTGTCCAAGACAGTGAATAATAATGTTGTGATACGTCTTCAAGTTTCTTCAGGGTCAGAAGTATTCCATTTGTCTTGTTGTTTATTGTCCTGCCACTGACATGAGATTATGTTGGTAAATGATGGCTATGTTTATTATTTACTTGCTTTATAGTAAAGTGGTTTTACACGGTGAATGTGCAAATAGAAAAACCCAATTTCGGCATAAGGAACCAGTATGCTGCAAAGAGAATTCAATTTAGAGTGTGCAATTTCATTGGCCACATGTGAAGACACGAATAAACAACAGCGAATTCAAATGCGACATTCTGAAAGCATTTTGGGCTCAATTATCTAATCATTTGTTGATTTGATTGTTTTTTGTTTTCCACCACTAATTAACAAAAACACATGGCAAATAAATTTTCAAAGATTAGATATCACTTGATGACAAATGAAGGCTTTTTGAAGCGAAAGAGATGGGATATTACGATCTACTGCCAATAACATCGTAAAAGCGATGAGTTGACAACCATGGAGTGATAGCAAATTAATATCGTAAACGACCATCTAGAGTTTACTATAAAGCAAGTAAATAATTAACGTAGGCATCATTTACCAACAGAATCTCATGTCAGTGGCAGTACAATTAACATGATAATTGGAATTCTACTGATCCTGAAGAAACTTGAAGACATATTGCAACGTTGGAATACAGAAAACATTTAGATATCTCCGGTATCAATTTGCAACATGTTTAATGCAAGTTGCAGTGAACGATCTTATTTATGTTGACAAAACGGAAATCAACATGTGGACAAAAGAACATGGGCGGGGTCGTTCTCAAAAAGGTTTTCGGACTGTCTGTGTTGCCATTGGCCGACGAGAGAAAAAAATATCACGATTTGCATAGTTGGTATGTACTTATTTACTATGAATTCTGAAAGGTGAATGACCAATGAACGATTCAACAATTTCCTACAAGAGTCAATCACACAATGTAGATTAGACTTATTGTGCTTCATTTTTACAATGCAATCTACATTTGACGAAATATCAAATGATCCGATTTTTACTTTGTCAGAACATTTGTAAAAACGCGTTCAGCTTATGTAAAATCAATATAAAACGTTGCACGGTGAACGAAATGGCAAGTCTTGCTCAAAAGGGTAGAGCAAGGAACAGCCTCTGTCACACGCAATTGAAGCATGCCATCTTGTTGTTTATTATAGATTTGATGTAAGGCTGTAACAAAGAAGGGACAGATTAAAGCCGACCATACAAGATGTTTCTTTCGGCCCCCCCCCCCCCCCCATCCCTCTCTCTCTCTCTCTCTCTCTCTCTCTCTCTCTCTCTCTCTCTTTCTCCCTCTCTCTCTCCCAATTCGTCGAGCATTAATTTTGTCCACTGCTACTTTTTACTGGTCATTTTTGCTAATTTCAGCATTTTTCTCACAGTCACAAAGCAAATCAATCGCTTTCTTCCAGGTTTTTTTTACTCTGAGCAGATGAATCATCAGTCACCCACGAGGCATTTTTATGGATGTGACTGTTAGTTTAACACTTTACAATCATGGCTGTCATTAGATAAATAAACGCTTAATCACTGGAGAAGGGAAGTGGACGCTTAAGAATCAAAATACAAAGCAGGCATGTCTTTTCATTTACTTTTTATTTAAAAAGAAACTTGATTGCAGTACATTTATTTGCTTCTTGCTGAATTTGAATTCGTAATGCTGCATTTGATTTCCTTATTTCAATCATAGGAGTTTCCGCTCTAAAATTAGACATGCTTTTACGTCACTGAAAAGTGACGTCCACTATATACATCTTGCACCACATTTTTATGTCTATAACGCATTTTAATTGTGAAGAAATTCGTGAAATAATACCTTCTACTTTTCCGGTTCCAAAATCACTGGAAGTGTGTATGTAACCAGTCATAATCAATAATGAATACGTTGCATATTGAATCGTAAGGTGGGATAAATATTTTAGTATCGGGATGTATAGGCAGATTCTAAGGATAACGTAAAGGAGAAAAGATGGATGGTTGTTATTGACGACCAGCATATATTATTTAGACTCGAAAATAAGATGCCTTCACCCTAAAACCAGAAGAACATTTACACACGGTATGTTTTCAGGCCTCCGGAACAGTGAGTTTACACTTCCAATGAGATAGAACCCGTTTTTTGACATCACACTTCTGTTCCCTATTCGCAATGCCGAATTTGAAGAACAAATCAAGAAGAAAGCACATTTGCTCTGTAAACACTATAAAGATAATTCAAACAAGAAAAAAATCTTTCACAAGTAGCAAATGCATCCACTCAATAGATGGGGCGTCAAACAGACCTTTGAAAAAAACGGACTTATAAAATGTGTCTAAAACAAAGAACATAACAGAGAAATGGAGGAGTTGTGAGATTCCTTGACATTGAAAATGCGGGTAAAAACCATAGCATTTGTAGACAGCGAACAGGAAAAAAGAGCATTCTACACATGGTAAAATCGACATGCTTGTCTTATCACGATTATAAATAATTCGTGACAAGTCGCCAAGGTTACCAGGAATAAATCACGCTTTTTATCAGAAACATTTTCCAAAAATAGACTTTCCACTCCATTCTCCAGGCTGTTGCTCCAAAATGATCGTTTTTGTCGTGCTTTATCGGGTGAGCTTGACATGTCATTCATAAATGAAGACACCAATACTTCACAAAGTAAAAAAAAACCCAGTTCATTACAAAATTACTAAAACATGAGGGCAGGGTTTGAATAATGATAAAAGCATTGTCGACATATTGACGTTTTCAGCATAATCTAAATCAGATATAAAAACACCTAACAAAACTATCAATAGCATCAGCACCATTAGATCCAAAAGAAATATGAAGGCCATTTCAACCATTGCTATCTTATCAAATAAGATGACAAATATACAAAACTATAATAAAGAATGATAAAGACCAACAAAACACAATCCAACTAAATGCATTAACAATAATAGAAAAAAAAAACTAATTAAAATGATCATAACAATGTCGCCGAACTCATCTCTGCTCGAATATCGCCCTTAGCATGCACAACAAGTTTTATCTCTTTCTCATGGAACGTATGTCGCATTCAATAATAACTCGATGTTGTTCAAATCTCCACGCATTGTTTGTCCAACTTGACGTCCAACCAGTCCAATATGTGCTGGATTGGCGACTTGGATAGCTAAGAGATAATCTCAACAATATGTTTTAAATAAAAGTAACAACAGATTGTTGCCCCATGATGATTCTGTCGTTGAAAAAAAATCGTTCAGAGGAGGTGGAATCGTGGTTTGGGGTGACATAAGTGTGCAGAGAAAAACTGACTTTTAAAATGAGAGTAAAGCAAAGGACAGAACGAAAATGGAACTGATTAAATAGATTTGATTGCTATTCCTTGACACTGGAAATGTTATTTAAAAAGCACAGCATTTGTAAACAATGAACTTGATTTTGTTTTAAAGATAGATAGATAGATAGATAGATAGAGAGAGAGAGAGAGAGAGAGAGAGAGAGAGAGAGAGAGAGAGAGAGAGAAAGGGAGAGAGAGAGAGAGAGAAAGGGAGAGAGAGAGAGAGAGAGAGAGAGAGAGAGAGAGAGAGAGAGAGAGAGAGAGAGAGAGAGAGAGAGAGAGAGAGAGAGAGAGATGTCTTCTTGTGAACACAATGTAATTTCCATTTTTTGGATTAATAAAGTTTATCCTATCTTATCTTATCTTGTAATGGACTGCATAAAGAACTTCTTTTCAACACGACAGCACCCAGCAATCTGTGTCTAAACTTTTTAGAGTGACAACATTTCGCGGTTCTTCATTGTTCCCGCCTTTCGCCAATCGAGCTCAGATGTATGGGACTAGGTTGCAGGTTGTTTATTAGACAGAAATACGAAGACTATTGAATATGTTGATCGAAAGATGGATCACCATTTCTCTAGAAACGTTACTTTCTTTCCATGAGAAACAGAAGAAAACCTGCTTGTGAGGCAAACACTAAATCCAGTGGCATTTTCTTGTAGATTAGGAATTAATTCAACTTATATTGTTATCAATCATAAATACAGCATTCTCTTTTGTTCCTGCATTCCCATATACATGAAATATTGTATAGTAAAATAAAGGGAGTAAAAATGACACTTATAAAAGAAACAACACAAAGTAAACGTTTCGGCCTCTGGCCTTCTTCATGTAAACAAGAAAAGGAAATATGTTATATATATTATACGTTTTATATTACATTTACATAATGCAAATGCAATATATATAACATATTTCCTTTTCTTGTTTACATGAAGAAGGCCAGAGGCCGAAACGTCGAGTAATGTTACTCCCTTTATTTGACCATACATTTTATTGACTCATTTAGGCACCTCAAGAAAAAAAATCGAAAAGCGAAAAAAAAGAAGTTAAATTCCTCATTTAAAAATTGATGAACATTCGAAACGTGATGCATCCCCCTCCCCCTCACAACCCCCCCCCCCACACACACACTTTTTACCATTTTAAAAATAAATTGTAATTTAATGAATGTTATTTGCTTTGTCATTACCACAATGTTTATACTGATCACCGAGGTCAGTAAGGTATAAGTGCGTTCCTTCGTTGAAAGGATTCTCGAGCCCTGTCATGTTCATCTGTGGTGTCTTGGTATCCTCTGTCCTTGAACACGTAGCGTGGGATCCTACAATGGTCTTGTACTCGCCATAGCCCAACCAGAAATTTGAGCAGTTACAGGCCAACGGGTTTCCATCCAACCAGCTGAAATATTATAGTGATGTTAATGAGGTAAGGCAGCAGATCTATATTATTAAAAGAGATGGCTATAAATTGTCTTTTTTTAGTATGTCCTGAGTCGACGTGTCCATATATGCAGATCTGACATTCGAATTCACTTATTGGTCTAGATTAACATTGTTACAATGGACAATATTTTTAGTAATTTTCTTAGATTTCCATTACAACAATGAGCCCATAATGAATTAGGTTATCAGATCTTCAGATAAGTGCACATCTCCCTGAGTAAAAATTAAAGGATTATTTTTTTTTTGGGAGATTACCAAAAGTTGTGGTTTAAACTGAATTGCATATATTAGCATGTCTGATAACTGAACGCAATTATGGGCTTGATTTAACATTGTTGTAATGGACACTGTTTTGCTTTGGTTTGAGAGTACTTTCATTGCAACAATGAGTTCATAACAAATTGAGTTATCAGTCCTGCAAATTAGTACACGTCGCGATTAAACTTGGTAAAATGAAAATATTCACTTCTTTCTATTTACAAAGTCGGAAGCCGAAGTAAGTTCAGGTTAATGACCGTTGATTAGTTTTACATTTAAATTTGTGAAAGAAAATTTACTATCAATATTATCTTAATACCTAAAACAATTTCAATGGATTCAGCGGTTTAACGATTAACCACGCTACACTTGAGTAAAGTCATGTTCAAAATTATGTTCATTTCAAACGGATCGCAGCAATTATCTCGTAACCCAAATTTTGAGAGATCGTTACAAATGCATGACGTTTTTACACGTTTCTTTTATGTTGTATCTTGATTGAAGCTAGAAAAAGTCAACTAAAAGTCAGAATGTTGTCGGTAAAGAAATTCTTTAGCATTTCATATAAGTTGAGTGATCTAGCGATTGAGCTGGAGGGCTCGTGTAACGAAACAACCTCAAAGAACTCGATGCATGATGTCATGATTGAATTCACTCTTCGAAAACGGATAATCTCACATTCCACTTACTTTTTACATCTGTTGGAAAGTAAAACATGTTTTTTCCCTCTCTCTAGTTGTAATGCTATGCGATTATTTCAATTACCCATAATATCTGCCAACCGGATATTGCGTACCAACAAACAAACCTATGTGTAACCTTGAAATTTTATAGTCAGATTGATATAATTTAGTGGGAAATTCTCATAAAATGGTAAGCTAAAACCAATAACAAAGAGCTGAGTGATGTCAATTTCGTCTCGTCTATAACCACTTTGATTAACCATATACGCAGCTTGATTGCCGCATCTATCCATATTTGACCCATCACTTCAAAACGGTGTTTTGTCAAGGTAAACCGAAATCCCAAAAAGAGATTTTAAAGCTAAAATGATCAGAAATATGAAATTTTTCATTTTTTTGTCAAGTAAAGAAGTTACATTCATTCTCCCCAATGTACCATAAAAGCCATACCACATAATTTTTAATGACCATAGATACTATTTTAAGCATCTCAGCTCAACATTCCCGACATAATACCGTTTTGATACGATGTGTTATATACTCCAAAAAATTGTGATTGAACGCAATTTACTTTTTCTAAATTGAGTTGGAACAAAGACTATGTTTCTCAATGTTATTTGTGTCCAATTTTGCTGTGATCCCAATAATGGGAGATTGATTTCATTTGTAACTATTTATATTAGTTGTAATGACAATTTTTAAAAAACCCATTAACCCTCCCCCCCCCCCACCCCACCCTCCCCCCAACCCGAAAAAAACCCCAAACAAAACCCGAAAAGTTATCTCCTTGATTCATCCATTTCCCCGTCAGGAGTCAGAACAAGGTATCGGACAATTTACTCATTTTTAAAGGTTTGCATTAATTGCAGTATTATCGTGTTTTTCTCTTTATATAGATTTGTATCAAAGATGGGGCAGCATACCTACATGCCGCACAATATTTTTTGTTGTCCCACTGATAAAAATGAATCCCACATAAACGAATATCAAATATTATTACACGATTAAAATCTTGTTCATGTGTCACGGTTTTTAAAATATTGTTGATGGACGACTGTGATCCTGTCTAAAAGTTCTTTGATTTCATGATCAGACAAACTGGTAGGATGACAGAAAATGTAGTTATCCGTGTAAAGGAATGGTATTTAACCTCGTGTTTTTAGAAGTTTCACCTCAAATTCATTTTCATTAGCATATTAAAAAATTACGCCTTCCGCCACCATACTATTAGATAACATCGCCCATTCCAGGCATTCCATGAAGTACCAGGTTTGAGAGTTTAGGGCAGTAAACTGCTTAAAGATACAGAGTTAAGCCAAAACAAAACAAAACAACACAACAACAACAACAACAACCCCCCCCCCCCCCCCAAAAAAAAAAAAACCCACAGAAACTCTTGGTTTAAATATCGATTGATTAAAATGACCCTCATTTTGTCAAATACTTTCAAAGCTGGGACTTTAAGCTTGAGAGCTTTTTTCCCACAAGATGAGGGTAATTTTGATTGATCGATATTTAAAGGACGATTTACTGGTCAAAAATGTTTTGATTTTTTATTTATTTTCACAGTGCAGCAGAGTTGATCAGCTGTTTGATAGAGCTAACTGATTTGATGTATATGCCCCTTATTGTACATCGTTTGTGTCCTTAATTGCGCCTTGTTGGCATATGAGAACCATTTCGTTTTGCACTCATTTCTCTCTCTCTCTCTCTCTCTCTCTCTCTCTCTCTCTCTCTCTCTCACGTACTCTCTCTCTATGTATCTCCCTCTCTCTCTCTCTCTCTCTCTCTCTCTCTCTCTCCTTCTTGTTCTTGTTCTTGTTCTTCTTCTCCTTTTTCTTTTTCTCTATTATATTTTAATATTTCCTTTCAAGAACCTATCTTTCTCCCCCTCCTCAGGATAAAGCATTCGTGCATGTATTGAAATATCGTGGTCCTTAATCAAATATTTATATCAGAGATGGACTTTTTAAAAAGGATAATGAACAACAGAGCCTTAGGAGGGGGAGGGGTTCAGATAGAAAGAATCTATCTAAAGTTAGGCATTAAAACCCCGTTCACCGATAGCCTAAAATATAATTTTAACTATTTTATCCAAAGAGCAGTTAAAGTGTGCGACCCAGCTTTCGTTGACCAGAGCCATTCTTTTGTGTAAAAATACTAGGCATGAAATTAGAATAAAATAAGGAATATAATGATTTGAATAATATCCCGTCTCGCCGTTGAGGTTTAAACTACAAACTTCCTTATTCTCATTCTATTCCTCCTTCTATTTCTCCCTCTCCTCCGTCTCCTTCTTGTGCATCATAGCCTCATCCCCTACTACTCCTCCTCTTTCATCGTTCGCTCTCTTATCTGTATCCTCCTCCTTCGCTTTTCATTCTCCTTCTTTTCATCCCCCTCCGTCCACTCCTTCCGCTGCTTATTCTACTACTCCTTGCCACCCAAACACCCGCACACACATTGATTGAACATTGACACATTCGCTACATGTAGAGTTCAATTAATGGATCTTTCTGTGCCCTGATTTCCAGCACTTGCTAATTGCACACTTTATTAATTTAGCACCGTCACTAACTAGATTGACTGAATTAACATTGCAGTAGTGTCAACCCGGCAAAGTGATTTGTACTTTTTAACCTTTGTCAATGCCAGGCAGGGAAATATTTCAATATGAAGAGAAAATAGATAAAAAAGGAAAAAAAGGACAAGAATTTCAACCGAAGAGGGAAAAAGAGAGGTAGAACGCTTCTTGACAAAATTATTCTGACAAATTATAGACCAAAAGGCAAACATGTCGTGGATTACGAGGTTTCACTTCACACTTTACACACATACACACCCCTCACAAACAAGCACACACACACACACACACACACGCACAAACGTACACACAAACATACACACACACTCAATCAATGAAACTTGACTTTTCACTACACAGACATTACTTAAATCATTTTGTTTTTAAAAAATCTTAAATAATTGAACTGTATGCAGCTTTTAAAGCTGCAAAACTTTAATTGTTGTATTACTGGTCTTATTATATTTAAATTCTTTTTAAGCCTCTGGTGTTGCCATACATAACACCAGCTCAATGTAATGTGTCAAATCTATCACATTTTTTTTTCTCCAAAAGGTGATATTTTAAGATTTACTTTTATTCTTCTTGTCCTTTGAATTCACCATGGTTGTTGGTTTTTAAAATTAACTTCCTTATTTCTGCATCAATTTAAACATTATTGACTTGTAAACCTATCAAAATAGTATGAGCTTCATCCGAAAAGTGATAAGTTTGTTGAATGTCGAAATTAAAAAAAAACAAACAACAAAAACTTAAGTAAAACAGTATCGTTAAATGACTTTTGTAACTCTTCGCCAGCGATCGATAAAAAGCAATTTATTGTGAGTTATTTTATTTGTTGAAGTTAAGATTTCCAAATCAAACAACCTGATTGTGTTTTTTTATGATGCTTAATCCTGGAAAATCAACAGGAGCACTTTCAAAATAGAATATTGACTCATTCTAATGTTAGTGTTTAATAAGAGTCCTACAAATAATTTATCAAATTTATATTTTAATTACCAGAGTAGAAGATAGAGGTAGACTAGTTATCTGCTTAGAATGGAATACTATGCTACCAAGGTAAACCTTCAGATGGGCTCCAGCAGAAAAAAAAGTATAAAATATCGACTGATATCGATCTGGAGAAGAATCACCAAAAGGATATAAAACTACAGGGCCATGTTGGGATCAAATACCAGATTTGGCATTGATTGCAACAAATCCATTGTATTGTCCTTACATTTTGCTTAAGAACCAAGAAAATACATCATGCTAACTATTACTATCTCACAACATTAAACAAAACAGGTAATTTAAATTCAGGAAGGTAAAACGAAAGAGGCATTTTTAAAGGCGCACTTCAGTTCTCATTTCTATGCCAAGTCGTAAAACTGGAATTCCCAACGACATACTATTTCCCTGACCAAACAAGCGAGCAAATGGACGACCAATAACATCACCGCTCACATTCGAGAAAGACTTGAAACAAATCAATGATGAAACCAGATTAGCATCACTCTCAGAGCTATCAAACAGATAAAAATAGACAAAACAAAGACAATACCCTTCAACAGTCGTAACGTCACTTCCCTCGTAATGACGCATCGTAACTTAGTAACTGGCTCTAAACTATCCGGACAATGGCGGACGCCCTTATGAAATATTTCTCGGACGAGCATAAAAGTGTATCCAGATTAGAAAAACATTATAAATATGATCTTGTTTTGACTTTTATACATTCTGATCACAAGAATTATGAAAAGTTCGAGCCAGCATGAAGAATAAAAAGTACATATTTTCTTTGTTTAGAACCAAGCTGCTCGTTGCTGAGCGGACGTGACATCAGACTATTGAATCCAATTGGGAACTTCACCACAACAATAGATGAAAGGGTGGATGGCTTTAAGTGAGTAAACACATAGAGTCTATATCATAAGGCGTATGATGTCGTCCTTTTTAGATCAATAGTAGAGCTTGTCAAGTCTGGGAGCGAAACGAAGATAATGTTTCAAAAAGACCTCAGTTGTGTCGTGCAATGACAAAACGTTATTCTTTAACATTTTGGCCAGAAATCGTCGTTTTCGCACACCAGTAGACTTCGACGATCCCAAACTTTTAACTAAGCCTTAACCCTAATGCCTCTTTAGAATTAATAACGTTAAAGATTTTTTGATAAGATGAGAGTCAACTTAATCACTCGGTATGATGAGTAAAAGTTTTTGGCCAAAACGAAAATGTAGTGTTTTTGTCATCGTAAGCTTGAGCGGATTTATCTTGGAAAAAAAGGATGGAAGGGTTGTGGAGGAAGGAACAAGCGTTTTTAGATATCAGGTTACTGATAAAACCGGAGCATCCGCTTTGTAATGGCTTCTTTCTCTCTCTCTCTACTCTATTTGAAACTTTAAAATAAGATAATGAAATACCGATGTATATTTTGTATTGGCAAGAACATGAATATTATCAATTGTCAACATACATTAAATATTTGAAAGTGCTATACTATATAGTGAGAAACATGGGGGGGGGGGGGGGGATATGACATAATGCAATACATACTGTGACTTTATAAATTTAAAGATGAGCAAAGGTTATACAGGTTATCCATAAAGTCCCTGATTTCAAAGACTTTTTATTCTTAGACCATTATAGATATTTGCATCTGGCTTTCAATACTGTCTAAGGAAAAGTCATACATGCATGCTCATTATTCATTTGACCTACATTTTATCACCAAATTTAGCAGAATGAACATTAACTTAAAAGACATCATTTTTCTTTCCTTCTATTTTGGAATGACAAAATTGCGACAAAAATCTCTTTGTGTAATGTGATTCCATGAAACGGATTCGCCAAAGATAGGTCAAGTCAACAGCGTTCCATACCCTAGTTTAGCAGTCCATACAGGGAGCGAAAACGACTTTTTAAAAAACCATGATAATCTGAATTTACTGAGAAACATAGTGTCAGAGATTAACCACACTCTCGTTGAGCAAGCGTTATCGAAGAAACTTTTCAGGAGGTGCCACACACTTTCGAGCTTAATCATTTTCAATCTACACGCAAATCATCGACTTTGATCGGCATTCATAAGAGCATCGTTCACAAGATTTGAGAAAACAACTCACCTGTATCCTTAAAAATTACAAGTCGTCCAAGCACCGCACCCAAAAGACCGCTTGTTCAGGAGCGATTTTGAACAGTGGATGGCACAAGGCATATTATGTGAAGAGAACGATTTGTTTAACGGATTAGTTTTTAATTCTATTTTTCCGTAAATATAATAAATATAATGTCAGAAATTTGCTTTCAGAGCCACTGCACGATGCAACTGAGAAAAGAGAGACAGATAAAGAGGAATGTTTAGTGTGCCAGAAGTACAATTGAGTTACAGGTCCATTTTCTTTTACCGTGAATGTCACGTCACTCTAGAACGACATTAAACTCATCGTGAAAGTAGCCTTAGGTGACCATGAGTTGTTTATGTTTAAACCTGTTGTTTACAACACTTCTTGGTCGTCCAATGAAAATTACTCACCATGATTTATAAAGCCATGGCTGGCCGCAAATTGACACCTGTCATTCTTGATCGAACAATGCAGTGTTGGTTGTGTGTTTAATGTTAAGGGCCGGATAATAGCAAGGCATAGCGCAGGTTACTGTGTTCTGTGAATCGGACGTTCGAACACGTGACCACTAAATCATAGAACGGAAAATGTCGATCTGTACTATGTAAGTCTAATCAAACGAGTGACCAATCAATTATAGCAGAGAGAAGGTCGATATATACTATGTCAGCTCGACCGATAAAGTGACCGTTAATATCATAGAACAGAAAAAGTGGATCTGTCCTATGTGTGCGAGTCCCAATAAAATATAAAACACAGATGACAAAAATGTGTTTAAAATACTCAATTGCTGGCCGGTTGCCCTGTTCGGTTACAAATAAAAAGAGACATACTATGTCGTAATATCACATTTCCAAGGCAAAAAGTGAGTGTGATAATATTTGGTGCCTTGAAACTTGTGCGAATAATCACTATCCAGACACAAAAAGAATAGTGATAAAATCTATCTAGTGTGCAAAGTACGTTTGAGATAGAAGCACGATTGTTCTCAACATTTGCTATAGATAGTATGTGCTTGGCTAAGAAGCTCATAACATTGCCATCCGGAAGTATAACAGACCATAACACAAAACTGTGTGTAACCATGAACGTTTAGAGTGTGGTTGATACACTTAAGTGAGAATCACTCACAAACGCGGATGGCAAAATATAACAACAAAGGCTTGAGTGACGTCATCTTCGAACTATCTATATCTGAGTCCTAACGAAAGAGTGAAAATGGAGAGGCTTCGTATGGGAACAAAACAGACAATGGGCGTTTCGGGTACAAACCCTTCGTCAGCACAACAATACACAAATAAAGGTGGAAAACAAATAAAATATAATGAAAAATAATTTGTATCGTCTGTACGCAATGGTGGTTGCAGTATGAATGAAATGTTAGCGTGGCGTGGGTAGAGGATAGGGTGCCCCAGGGGGGTGATCTAATTGAAAAGCAAAGGTCAGCGTCAGGGAACAGAACTTTCCAGACTATAATGGAAGATAAACGACATATTGGTAGTAGTAGTAGTAGTAGTAGTAGTAGTAGTAGTAGTAGTAGTAGTAGTAGTAGTAGTAGTAGAAGTAGTAGTAGTAGTAGTAGTAGTAGTAGTAGTAGTAGTAGTAGTAGTAGCAGTAGTAGTAGTAACAGTAGTAGTAGTAGTAATAGTTGTAGTAGTAGTAGTAGTAGTAGTTGTAGTAGTAGTAGTAGTAGTAGTAGTAGTAGTAGTAGTAGTAGTTGTAGTAGTAGTAGTAGTAGTAGTAGTAGTAGTAGTAGTAGTAGTAGTAGTAGTAGTAGTAGTAGTAGCAGTAGTAGTAGTAATAGTGGTAGTAGAAAGCTGTAGTGAAACAGTAGGGGGCGGTGGAGGGGGCGAGGAGAAAGGGTCACGGCGGAGGTGGGGGGGGGGGGGTTTGTTGGATGAGCGAAGGTCGAATCTTCGCGAAGGAAATACAAATGATCGGGTGGCGATGCGATAGTAAAGTGGAATACACCGATAAATAGATAGATAGATAGATAGATAGATAGATAGATAGATAGATAGATAGATAGATAGATGGATAGACAGATAGATAGGTAGATGGATAGAAAAGAGGCGAGAGAGAAAAAAAGGGGGGGGGGGAGGTGGGACAGGGAGGGGGGGGGTTGGTATGAGGCGGACCGGTAGAGAGGGGGAATTAGAGAGAGAGAGAGAGAGAGAGGAGAGAGAGAGAGAGAGAGGAGAGAGGAGGAGAGAGAGAAGAGAGAGGAGGGAGAGAGAGAGAGAGAGAGAGAGAGAGAAGGAAGAGAGAGAGAGAGAGAGGAGGGAGAGAGAGAGAGAGAAGAGAAGGGGGGGGGGGTGAGAGAGGGCGAGTAAACAGCCGAGTGATAGCTGGGTCTATATGCATATTAATGGATAAAAAAGTGGATGAGTGGACACAATGAGAGATAGCTAGGAAGGTAGATGACTATGAATTGGTGGATAATCAGTAGATAGATAGATAGATAGATAGATAGATAGGTTGGTAGGTAGTTAGAGTTGTAGTTTTAGTAGTATGAACAGTAGTAGTAGTAGTAGTAGTAGTAGTAGTAGTAGTAGTAGTAGTTGTTGTTGTTGTTGTTGTAGTAGTAGTAGCAGTAGTAGTAGTAATAATAATAATAATAATAATAGTAGTAGTAGTAGTAGTAGTAGTAGTAGTAGTAGTAGTAGTAGTAGTAGAAGTAGTAGTAGTAGTAGTAGTAGTAGTAGTAGTAGTAGTAGTAGTAGTAGTAGTAGCAGCAGCAGTAGCTGTAGTGGCAGTAGTGAGAGCAGCAGTGGTGATGAATATGGGTGACGTTGACATCTAGTGGTGGTCAATCCTGGTGTTGAGTCCGCGTGGAGTCAGCGTTCCCAACAACTTGATCAGGTGAGTTTCCCTACGTCGACGGACGGAAGTGTCCGAATGGCAAAAACTAAGCACACACACACGCACACACTGTACATCGCAGTGGTCTGGCAGATTGAAGTGTCTGGCCACTGCTGTGTCTGCACAGTTCGATATGTCACGCAAGTGCTACACGAATCTGTCACCCAGCCTCTTTCCGGTCTCACCCACGTAAGCAATCCCACACAGGGAGCACGTAATCGCATAGACTAGATTACGGCCAGTGCAAGTAAACGGCCGCCTGATGTCCCAAATCTTGTCTGGAAAGCTGACTCTATCGTACTCCCACAGGTGCCCACAAGTCTTGCATCGGGGTCACATACACGATCTGGCTTTAGGTCCATCCCTGGGTATGGGTTCCAGGAGGCTTCTGACAAGGAGATCCCTTAGGTTACGATCCCGTCGATATGCTACCAACGGGGGTTCTGATAAAACTCTGTGGGTGTCTTCGCCCGCCTGGAGGATCCCATAGTTCTGCAATAGGATGTTCCTCACTTGATCGGCATGGGGGTGATGCGTGAGGACTAAAATGGGACGCTGTCTCCTGCTTCCTTTAAGCTCTCTAACCTCATCCCAGTTCTCCCAGTTTCTGGAATTAGAATCCAAGAGACCGGAAAAAGGCTGGGTGACAGATTCGTGCAGCACTTGCGTGACATATCGAACTGTGCTACTGCTACAACTACTACTACTACTACTACTACTACTACTACTACTACTACTACTACTACTACTACTACTACTACTACTACTACTACTACTACTAAAACTACAACTCTACCTATCTATCTATCTATCTATCTATCTATCTATCTATCTATCTATCTATCTATCTATCTATCTATCTACTGATTATCCACCAATTCATAGTCATCTACCTTCCTAGCTATCTCTCATTGTGACCACTCATCCACTTTTTTATCCATTAATATACATATAGACCCAGCTATCACTCGGCTGTTTACTCGCCCTCTCTCAACCCCCCTCACCTTTCTCTCTCTCTCTCTCTCTCTCTCTCTCTCTCTCTCTTTCTCTTTCTTTGTCCCCCCCTCTCTCTCTCTTTCTCCTCTCTCTCTCTCTCTCTCTCTCTCTCTCTCTCTCTCTTTCTCTCTCTCTCTCTCTCTAATTCCCCCTCTCTACCGGTCCGCCTCAAACCAACCCCCCCCCCCCCTCCCTGTCCCTTTTTTTTTCTCTCTCTCACTCTTCTCTCGCCTTTTTTCTATCTATCTACCTATCTATCTATCTGTCTATCCATCTATCTATCTATCTATCTATCTATCTATCTATCTATCTATCTATCTATCTATTTATCGGTGTATTCCACTTTACTATCGCATCGCCACCCGATCATTCTTTTTTCCTTCGCGAAGATTCGACCTTCGCTCATCCAACAACCCCCCCCCCCCCCCCCACCTCCGCCCTGACCCTTTCACCTCGCCCCCTCCACCGCCCCCTACTGTTTCACTACAGCTTTCTACTACTACTATTACTACTACTACTACTACTACTACTACTACTACTACTACTACTACTACTACTACTACTACTACTACTACTACTACTACTGCTGCTACTACTACTACTACAATACTACTACTATACTACTACTACTACTACTACTACTACTACCAATATGTCTTTTATCTTCCATTATAGTCTGGAAAGTTCTGTTCCCTGACGCTGACCTTTGCTTATCAATTAGATCACCACCCTGGGGCACCCTATCCTCTACCCACGCCACGCTAACATTTCATTCATACTGCAACCACCATTGAGTACAGACGATACAAGTTATTTTTCATTATATTTTATTCGTTTTCCACGTTTATTTGTGTATTGTTGTGCTGACGAAGGGTTTGTACCCGAAACGTCCATTGTCTGTTTTGTTCCCATACGAAGCCTTTCCATTTTCACTCTTTCGTTAGTATTTTACGATCACCGGCTTCAGGCAGCCCTTACCGTTTTCTGTATCTGTGTCAAGAGTGTAAAAGTACCCATTCTACTCATCTTTTTCACGAGAAGCCAGATTCAAGTCCGCTATAAGAAACAGGACCATTTCCGGGACAACAACATACGCGATTTGTATGTGTCTCTCTCTCTCTCTCTCTATCTCTCTCTCTCTCTCTCTCTCTCTCTCTCTCTCTCTCTGTGTGTGTGTGTGTGTGTATTGTATTGTCTTTATATGTTACCAAATAGATACGGTTTAGTATCAAACACGTTTATCCTATGTTATCACTTTCTTATTATTTTTGAGAATAAGCTTATAATTTAATTAAATCAGCTTACTTGTTTAGTCATTTTAAGCTATACTTTTGTGGGGACCTTTAATTGTGGCTGGAAATACAATTCTATTCTACTGTCATAAAACAATTGGCAGAGAAAACAATTATTGTAAATGTCTATCTAAATATGCTAGAGTTTCATTCCGCAACCCAACTTCGTGAATATTAGTCATTAATAATTTTTCAGGAAAAGGGTGCTCCTCCACATTGGATACAGGCTGTTTGGGAATTTAAACAAGACACGGTTCCAGACAGATGGATTGGGAAAAATGGATTCGATTGCCTGGCTGTCTTAATATTTCTTCGTATGCCCTTTTCCTATCTGAACAAGTGTGTATGAAGGGTGCCTAACAAAGCAAGAAAGACAAATACAACAACAAAAAACCAGTCGAGGAAAATTGATTATTTTAGATTTTATTTTCTTGTATTTTTCTTTCTTCTTATGTCTGTCACCGTTTCATACACACTTGTTCATATCTTTATCTTACACCGGTGCCTACTCCCTAATTTCTCAATTAGACTTTTTTCTATGGGGGTACATCAAAGAGAATGTTTAGTCAGCTCCCATACTTGATGTTGAAACGTTTACCAGCCATATAAACAAGGACTGTTAATGAATCCATCACGCGACAAAAGCAGCAAAACCCATAGGAAGAACTCGAAAATATTTTGAATTCACTTGTAGGTCACCACAGCAACCAAATTGGGAAACATTGAGTTGAAAAAAATGGTAAACAAAATATAACACATATGTATTCATAATTCCATGTTTAAAGTATATTGGCTCTAACGTTTCATTTTAACTCTCTCCTAACCAGCCATTTTTAGAATTTCCCCCGAAAATTCATACCCACCCGACACAAAAATATACTTATTTCCAATCAAACAAAAAAGTAACAAGTGCATTCTATACAGAATGCTGTTCAGCAAAATGAGCTCTATAACACAATGTTTAGTATTATTAGCTGTAATCAAAGCATTTCTTTACATTTTGTGATGCACAAGAGAAATCAGAATGAGAAAATTGTCGGTTGCATCGTTACGAATGTGACGATTTCCCTATGGGTGGTAAGGAGAGGGTTAAATATGTTAAACAGGGAAAGACTTTATGGTAACCCTGTACTTCTATTTTGTTTTTCAAAGGCAGTCGATATGCTTTGATCGAACCCTTATGAAAATACTTTGTTTGATACTCCGTGCACAGCGTGCGTGACAAAGAGTTCGAGACAGATTGATAAGAAAAACTAAAAACCCAGACAAAGTATTGATTTTGATGGAATATCACAAAAATGATGATATATATCCATATGTGAAGATTAGATCATTATCACTATCATCATTATAATCAAGAAGAAGAAGAAGAAGAAGAAGAAGAAGAAGAAGAAGAAGAAGAAGAAGAAGAAGAAGAAGAAGAAGAAGAAGAAGAAGAAGAAGAAGGAGATGATGAACCATACGTTATCATTTTGTTGTTTTTTCCTTTGTTGTGTTTTTTTTTTTTTGCATCTGGGAAGTAGCGCTTGATCACTTTAAAAAGCCAATAAATGTCATTAGTAACAAAAGGGGAGATTAAATGCATAAGCATAGTCATGATCAAAATCTCTGCGAATGTTTGTTAGTAAGACGTTTATGATGAATAATAATATTTTTTTGTTCATGCGTCGTCCTCGTGATTCTAGAACTGATCTCAGATTGTTAATTAAATAGAAATAAACAATCATCTGTGGTCTGTTAAAACTGATCCATATGACTGGTTCTTAGTGTACTCCGCGGCCCTGAGGTTGATGGCTTATGATATACAGTGTGTTTTTTTGTTATTGACACATTTCAGTTTTGAATAACCCGAGAGCTATGTAAGATTTAATCACACGTTTTTTTTGGCCACATGTGCAGAATTTATTCAAGTTTTGATTGTTATAAGGTTTAACACTGTACGTCCTTTGGTGGCTGAGCAGAAAAGGGTAATTTATTTTGGCTTTGTCCGACATGATTCTCAAACTTTGACAGCAAACTCACTCAAAATATTGCCTTCTCAGATGAAGCAACCTTTTACGTGTCCGGACATGTACAAAAACACAATGTTCAACATTGGAGGAAACAAAATCAACATGAAGTTATCGAGTGTCGTCAAAACTCACCAAAAGTCAATGTCTGGTGTGACCTGACCACGGAGGGAGCGGTCGGTCCTTTCTTTTTTGACGACATGACAGTGGCAAAAGCAAACTATCTGGCCATGTTAGAATCATACGGAGTCCCTGAATTTGATTATCTTCAACCTAACATCTTTCCCCAAACAAGATGGAGCTCCCCCTCAGTATAGTGTAAATGTTAGGGAATTTTTTAATGAACAGTTCTCAAACCGATGGATAGGCCGAGATGGTCCGATTTCCTGGCCTCCAAGATCACTGGATCTAACACCACTTGACATTTTGTTATGGGGATATGTGAAGAGCAGGGTCAGATGCATGCGTGACCTGAGGACAAAAATAAGAGAAGCCGTTCGGTCATTACTCATGCTGCAAAAGACCTGGGACGACCTGTGGAGATGCTTGCGTCTTGTGATTCAAAATGAGGGTGGTCACGTGGAGTTTTAAATCGGACGATTGCGCACACACACGATCACAACACCTAATCTAAAAAAAAAACTTTAGTAAAATTGGATTACTAGGTTGAAAACCAAATCGATGTCATTGCAGCTGTTCTCGAGTTATTCCATCATGAAATGTGTCAATGATTAAAAACAAACTGTAAAGTACGATTTATGTCAACATTACCGTTTTCTACCGATGACGTCATAGCTCAATTACCAAAGGGCACACATTGTTAAAACTTATATCTATCAAAACTTAAATACATTCTACACATACGGCCAGAACTGTTTGTTGAAATCTTACGTAGCTCTGGAGCTATTCAAACATGAAATGTGGCAATTAAAAAAAACGGTCATCGGATGCTACTATAATGAGACGGTCAATGCAGAACATTGACATGCTTTAGAGATTATTCCTAAAATTCGTTTATTTTACTTTATTAGCAATTCTCCAAGATTGCATAGATTTTATAGAGCACTTTCTTATAGTGTAAATGTTTCTTGGGTTGTATCAGGCATGAGTTAGATGTGGGTTTTTGTGTTGAATTTTGAAATTTTATTCAGCTTCTTGCTTTACTTTGGTCACTGAATTAAATAGGCATCTCTCTCTCTTTCTCTCTCTCTCACTCATTCTCTCTCTCTCTCTCTCTCTCTCTCTCTCTCTCTCTCTCTTTCTCTCTGTCCCAGCCTTTTCCTGTGGATTCCTTTATTCATCTCTATGCTTTTACACTTTCTTTTTGTTCATATCTCATTAATTATAAAACTATATAGAACTCTCTTTTCTCCACCTTGATCCTCCCCCCTCCCTCCGTTTCCAATTCATCGGAATTATGAGCTGCCAAAAGAGATTAACTACGTTCATATATATCTTGTAATTCGCAATGAATATTGATGCAATCAAAACCCAATGAATATCGGCATTAATAAATATCGATGTCACTATAAATCAAATTTAATATCGATATATGTGAATATCGATGTCATCGTGGACAAACATACGGCTGTGGCGAAAATAATAAATTTGTTTTTATATGTAAGGAGAAAAAAACACTTATTGAGAAATTCAAACAGATAATGACATTATACTTTGTCATCAATATTGACAATAAAACATGGATTTCGCATGAATAGCAGCCGAAACTGAAATATAAAATATATAGGAAAGAATTTCCATTAACCAGATAAAGCTATGGCATTATTCAAACATTAAATATGGAAATAAACCAAAAAACAAAAAAAAAAAAAAAAAAAAAAAACCAGTGTAATATTAATAATATTATCAAAGCAGATTTCCATTTTTAAAAGAATTAAAACGGGCAAAGTACTAATGATTGTGAATCTTTGATCTATTATTTTCTCATTTTTTTACCTATTGGATTTTTGTCTCTCCAAAAAATACAAGGTTATGATCCTATATCATAACAACCGCGCTGATAAGTTATTTCATAAACGGTTAAAAGAGCTGGTTTTATAACATGAATTGTGAAATTTAATGTGCTTGTTTATTTCAGAAAGGTTTGATGCTCACAGGTTAGTTTTCTAGCTAAATGTTCTTGTTACACTTTGCTGAAAGAGATTTTAACAGCAAAAAATCAGTTATATTTGTCTATATTTAGTGAATCCAGATCTAAACTGATATCTGGAAACTAAATTTTTATAAGTCGGTGCAATGACCGAGTCAATGAGTCCTCCACAAGCAAAGGCAAGCCATATGAATATTCTGAAAATTCCGAAGAAAACGCCGGGGTCACACATGTCCTGCTGAGGCAGAGAATTTATGCAGAGGTTAAAATAGTTATTGAAAAGGTTTACTACAGAAGACGATTAATAGCCCAATGGCTTCAGACACGCAGAAATGGCAATCTGAACAATCTGTTAACAAAGAATTCACTGGATAATAATGGACGTGAAGCAAGTGGTCACATAATATGAATAACTCGTGGCAAACAGTTTGAAATTAAGCAACCGCTACTCTGACAAAATAAAAACCACTGATATTAAGGCAAATAAAGCTATGCAAGCATTAAGAAGCCAGAAAGCTCCCCGAGGAGAATGAAGAGGCAGTACTTTCAGAAATTGGTGGGCTAAAAAAAGCTAAAGTTAGCTCTCGAGAAAAATCTCCTGCAAGTGTGACACTTCCATATCAAAACGAGGTATCTCCTTCATATCAGACTGTCTTGGGCATGCAGATAGGATCTGAGTCAAAATTTGGTTTGGTTAAATCTTGCAGATTTTTATAGTCTACACCAAAAAATCATCCAGCAAGTGCCTGAAGCAACCTCTTAGCAGTTTATATATATGAGCTCTAAGAGAAAGGTTTTCACATGATTTGTCTATTTTTGTATTAAACATCAACGTCGATCAGAGATTTCCTTATCTTCGTCAGGAGAGCAAAACTACCAATCCTAAAATTATTGGTCAAGAAATTCGGCCTTTTTTCTACCTCTAAATTCAAAATGTTTTTATTTTGACTGAACGGGTCCAAAATAGTTAAGATAAAAATCTAAAAGGTCAGATTGGAATAAATCTCCATAAATGAAATTTAATACCTCGACAATTTCTCGTAGATTTTCAGAGTTGCCATCGCGCAAGCCAATTATAATGAATACTCCTTCAGATTTGTTAAAAGTATTGAACAAGAATTATTGTGACGGCTTCAAAAACAATAAAACATTTAACAAGGTACGTTCGAACCCTAAATACTTCTCGGTTGTACCTGTTTGAAGATCACAACATGTCTATACACTTTCAATTCTGAGTGTATGTCAAAGTTGCGTTTTCCTGATGCATTATTTCAAATTTGCGTTTACCTTATGCATTATTTCAAAGTGGCGTTTTCCTTATGCATTATTTCAAAGTGGCGTTTTCCTTATGCATTATTTCAAAATTGCGTTTACCTTATGCATTATTTCAAAGTGGCGTTTTCCTTATGCGTTACAAAATCCTAATACAGAACAGATTTCTTCGTATGTCCACTTAAAAATGGATATACTATTTTTCCCACCTTAATAATGGCAGTGAATTTATCACAGTCATCAAAAACCAAGGACTTTGATAAACTGGCATAAACACTTGCCGTAGTCCAAAAAATACCGCCGAGTATACGACAGTTGCAATCTTAAATACTACACGTTTAGTAATATTGCCCTATATAAAAAGAGCTCAAGTAGAATACAAACAACTATGTAAGACAATAATGCCTGTTGAAACAATATGGCTACTAGACGGGCATAACGACGACTGAATAATCCTAATCCTTCAGAGCCATTAGGTCCATTGAGTCAGAGTTTATCCCAGCTTCTATAGCGTGAAACGGACAATGGCAAGTGCTTGCTATCCTTTGGATAGTGCGTTAGTCTATCGCAAAGTACTTTCGCCAGATCTGACAGATCCAGGTACCCAATCACTGTTGGGGTCAGAAGAAATCTCGACTGCACCCGAAATCGACAACGGTCCCTTTGAGCATGAAGCGAATGCTCTATCAACTGGGCTATTGGGTAGTGTCAGTCGCTTTATCTTATTGGCTACACCACCCAAAAATTCATCAAAGAAAGTTGAAAAGTAGGTACTGTGTTCTCTTCAGAGTCAAATTAACACTCGAACTGACAGTACCACATACTTTTATAATCAGTGACACTTGCATATCAGTATAATAACTCTTAAGATGAATCTTACGGCAAAGAAAGAACATAAAGAATCTGAACATCCAGTGAAACTACCGAGAGAAGCTCTCACTGGGTAATAATAAAAGAAATGAAGTAAACCACTCATTAGGAGTAGAAGGTACGAAACTAACGTCATTTAGCTCTTTGTTATTTGTTTAGACAGCCATTATAATG
>NC_088361.1:55634427-55644427 GCF_034508935.2 Berghia stephanieae | reverse complement strand
ACGACTGTTATGGACGTTTTGAGTTCCCTTCTCATCTACAACGGTAAATTACCCATCATCATTTTTTCATTTATCCGAGCTACTCAATCCCCAATTTTTATGTTGAGAAATACAATGAGAGATGTAATGGTAATGGCAAGTACAATTCATTACAGAGATGAATGTTATAAACGTTTCGGTTTGCCCTTCCTTTAAAGTGATAATCTATCCTTCATTATTGTTTTCTTTTCATTTCCCGTGCTGTTCAGGGCTCAAAACTTATATTGAACAATATGGTGATTGTGGGGATAGTAAGTACGACTTTTCAGAGGAACAAATGTTAAAAACGTCTAGGCTGTGCTAGATACTAATTTCAGCCTTTAAAAACCCAATTGTTGAATACCTTCCTATAACAAAATTGTAATCCCGATACGTTTTCAAAAGCTCAAATAAAAATTCGTCCGTATTGTCTAAATGATTTGGACATGTATTTATCCCCCTTGTTATATAAACAATCATTTATCTTGCCCTCATCTAATGCATCTTTAAAAAGTTGAATCGCTCATCAAAATTACACAGCCATTAAAAAGATAAACAAAAGAAATGAAAAAAATAAAATAAACTCGCATATTTTGTATTACTTATTCATCATAACACAGCAATTGGATAGCTACCATCCCTATTAGTAATTTATTTTTGAAACATGACTGTCATTTGCATTGCGCACGCAATGTTTATAATAGTTACGGCGGCCATATTTGCATATTTCATTTATAATTGGTTTCTCCGCAATGACCAAATAAGTGAATAGTTTCTACTAGAGTATGGTAAAAAATTATACAAAGTACTCTTTTTGCGCCCCATGTTATTATTATTGTTATTATTATTATTATGATTATGGTGATGGTGATGATGAGAATGATGATGATGATGATGATGCTGATGATGATGATGATGATGATAATAATATAATAATAATAATTATTATTGTTGTTATTGTTATTATTATTATTATTATTATTATTATTATTATTATTATCATTAATATTATTATTATTATTATTATTATTATTATTATTATTATTATTATTATTATTATTATTATTATTATTATTATTATTATTATTATTATTATTGTTATTATTATTATTATTATTATTATTATTATTATTATTATTATCATTATTATTATTATCATTATTATTATTATTATTATTATTATTATTATTATTATTATTATTATTATTATTATTATTAATACAGACGTCATTTCTCATCTATTCTTTCCTTCTAACTCATATCAAATATTGAAAAAAAGGAGCTGCAATCTGAGAACTGTATAAAAAAAGGGTGGGATGCAGATAAAGTAAACTGAAAATCAAAGCACACTCGGGGATTATATATATATATATATATATATATATATATATATATATATATATATATATATATATATATATATCTTTAATGTCATTAAAGGTATAGCAAAAGCCTGAGTCACCGCAATAAGCATTTTTTCTTTTCTTTTTAATAGATTTTTGCTATAATGTTCAAATTGGTATTATGATGAAAAACACACACGCCAAAATAACAACAACAACAAAACAAACAAACAAACAAAAAATAAACCCACAAAAAAAACAATCGAAAAGGAAACATTTTTATTAAAAAACCCAACAAAAGCAAAATGTCTTTAAATGACACAATAAAGATCACTATGCAATGCCATGCTGTTTTATAAAATTCTTGATGCAACGACACTTAAAAGAGAACAATAAATAAAAGTTATAATAACATAAGCTTTTGGATATGATCGTATAAAAATAAGCACTTTTCTTTTCTTTTTTAAAATGAATGATAGGAAAAGAGAAAATAAAAAAATTACAACTGCTGCATTGGCATTAGTTTATCGCAGATGCGATAACTTACAGATTAAAAAAAAAACCCAAACACTGACAAAGCTCAAGTCAAAATTCTTGTCTACATACATTATACTGGGCATATATATTATATATATATATATATATATATATATATATATATATATATATATATATAGAGAGAGAGAGAGAGAGAGAGAGAGAGAGAGATAGAGAGAGATAGAGAGAGGGAGATAGATAGATAGATAGAGAGAGAGAGAGAGAGAGAGAGAGAGAGAGAGAGAGAGAGACAGCAGAATGTTAAGTTGTTTTATGTTGGAGATTTGTTTATACATGCAATCGTCTCTCATTCGAAAAATACTGGTTTCCTATCAATATTCAAAACTCGAAAATTTCCATTTACATGAGATATAAAGTGACTTTTAAGTAGCCAGCTATTTCGATGAGCGCTGGGTGAAAACTACTTAACAAAATAATAATATGTTTTCCTTCCACCGTGAATAATTAAGTTACAAACCTTTCCCTCATAGTAATCGATAATTTTCTTTATTTTCCTCATTTTCGAACGCCCCATAGAACACTAATATGGTTTCGATTAAATTCGAACAGGTAATCGCTATTCTTGTCTTATATCCATTAATTTCATATCTAAAACCCATTAGAAAGGAGTTGATTGTTGACTGATACAAAATACCGAAAAACATAACAATAATAATTTTATATCATTTAATACTACAAAAATAATATGTCTAATGTTCAAATATCATTCAGTGTCACAATGACATTTCCTGTCCGTTTCACAAAGTCCATTGATCAACTGGTACGATTCTGTAACCAAATAAGGCTATTGTAATATTTTCACTTCCAAACTCTGAGAAACTGATGAAAATTACAATTTTCCTCAGTTTTCAAATAGCACAATACTTGAAACATTCCATGTCAGATATGAAAATAACCCTTTGGCAAACTTCTATTCAGAATTTTATGTAAAATATTTTATTCATGTTATCATGATATTTTTGAAGTGTTCTCCATTTGTTTGTATCGTAATTCCCTGATTTGATTCTTATTTATCATACCATTTGTTATGAACAAGTTTTTTTTGGTTTAGCCCTTTATTCATTTTCATTTCTTGGTGTATTAAAAGGAGAAAACCTTGCCAAATTACATCATTTGAGTTTAACAAATCGAATATTTAATACATTTTAAAATATTAAAAACTCAGATACTCACAAATTGCAAAGACGGGTGTAATTGTAGAAATCTTTCCCACTTAACTGGGTCAATCGTGGCTGGTACTTAATCTGGCTGTAAATGAAATGAAATAAAACACAATAAAGACCAGTCTTTATTTCAAATGCCTTCAATGATAAAATATCTGTTAAGATTTCGATGGCATATCCTCTCTTCAAATACATGTGTATTATGAAGTAAGAGATGCCAAATATGTCAAAACTTTCTAAATCTGAGATCCATTCAAGGAAAAGTCTCAAGTTTAAGAATTTTTTGACAAGTTGATTGCCTTTGTGCTTCTTCGATGCAAAACATATTCTACTCTAAGAGTATTAATGGCGTTTTGCCTTTGTACGGAGTAATATCTTTTATTAGGTTTAGGGACACCCCGAATCGTGAAATGTTTCCATAATTGCAGTATGATTTTGGTTTTTCACCTTATAATAAGAATTCAATTTATTTTAAACAAGCATGACCTCATATCTTGCCAATTTCACAACGCTAACACTATATTTATGATAAGTTTAATGGAATAAATAACACAGAGTGTGAGTGCCAGTTGTTTATTTGATGAAGCAGTCAACTAACAGGCCAACAGATTAAATCCGTATAATATGATCATAATTTTATATTTACCATCCTGTGCACTCCGATGGTTGGATAAGCGTGTTTATGTTAGATCTAGCTGTAAGTAGCAAACTTCACGATAACCAATGTCCTGCCCAAAGGGGAGCAAACAATGATTGTTCCTGATTGTTTATCGATACAGAAAACCTGGTAACTCCAGCTTTATACAAAACCGAGATTTGAATGAATGGAAGACATTATATTTCTTTTTTCTTTATCATTTTGAAGGGAAACACAGATTTGTCCATTTTTCTCTTTGAGAGAAACAAATAAATGAACGTTACGAAAATAGAACGTGACTCCAGATCCCACTTTGTTACATACGTCCTCTTTGATAATATAGTCACGTTTTCGTTTTTCTCCAATTCATGATAAGGTAAACAGTGGGACATAACATCCGGCCATTAAAAAGTAGTCCGTAGTCCTATCTACACTTTAAAAAATGCGTTCAATATTCGTCGTGGATTTTCTGCATACATTTATGATTTATATCAACGTTCATTTTTGCTCTATTTAGACCATATTATTATTTCTTTGTGGATAACGGCTCGTTAATAACAATCGCTTTTTAAGTCGAAATGGGGAAAGTCCCTTCAAATAATCATTTGACATAAATATTGTGCAGTCTAAGGTGCGGCTATGTGATCTTGTGGTATGACACTTGCGTTAGAATCGGAAGGTCCTGGATTCGAACCTCGCTCGGCGCATAGCTGAGTCCTTGGAAAAGGCTCTTTACTCACATTCTCTCACCGTACTCAGATGTAAAATGAGTACCTGGTCGTTAACAACGTAGTCTCTGTCCGAAAAAAAATGTAATATCGCCTAACAAGCGTCATGTCCCGTTCTACTTGTTACGTGTTGCTGTTGGTCAGGGACCGCTTTGTAAAGCGATTTGAGCACGTTTAGTGGATATTGCGCTTAGAGTCTGGTGTCTCGGAGTTATAGCGCTATATAAGATTTCAGCATTATTATTGTTTATAAAAGCTCAAGTTAAGTTTTAATATGAAAGCCGAATTCGTCACGTCACACCTTCCTCTCTTCGATTCAAAACTCCTTGGGAGGTTACACAAAATATTGAACCATTAGGTAGTATAACTATTTTGGTAGCAGGATATATATGCCGATTCTTCTGGTTACGGGGCGTAAAAGAGCGACGATGGATTATCTTTATTGACGACCAGCATTTATTTAGGCTTATAAATAAGATGCTATCACTCTGAAACTTACAATTATCGGCCACAATAAACGATGGTCAGAGATATTATATTTTTAGAACACACTTGGAAAGGACTGCACCCGAGCTCTGATTCATGGATGGATATCAAGATATAGGACACCACAAGACATATCCTCTGACCATGAACCCCAGTTCACATCATCTTTATGGTCAGGGATAGTAAACAATTTAGGTGTCAAAGTGCATAGAATTACTGTTCATGACCATGTAATATAGGTATCTAGATACAAGAGAAATAACCATGCTTGACTCTTTGTGTATATTATGATATCCATTTACCATTTAGAGTCAGGTGCCCATATTGTCCTCTAGTAAATAAGCCCAGGTTTTTACAAAAAAATGACCTCCCGTTCTTATCGTGCAACTCACGTTCTGTGTTTCTTTTTGAATGCCACCCCATTTCCATGGCAGGCCACAAATCCATGGGCCTTGAGAACGTTCTCATCATAATTTGAAAGCATCTTTGAATACACGCTTCCAGGCCCATAATTGGATTGACGAACTAAAAGAGGACAGTGATGTTTGATCCATTGAACTTGTCTAAAACATTTGCAGTTCCAGGTAAATTCATAACCAACGACACCAAGCCATGCTATTCACAACATTTTTAGTATTCCAGTAAAGCAAATGGGATCAATTTGGATCCATCGGTGCCCATACCGACATCAGCACAACGTCCTCTAAAGTCTCCCACTTCTGACTCAATTCAAATTCGCTTTCTTCAGAATGTATGCCCGCCGTGAACCACTGCTGGCCCCTACAAAGCTGTGTCATCCGTCGATAAGACCTTCAGGATCAAAAGAGGCATACACGATGTCATGCCCATTGATCGGTTAAAACCAACACACGTTGACATTGCCGATTCTTTTACCCTGGTCGTTTTAGAACAGCAAAACCGCTCCCCATCTAAATCCCTGACAAAGTCACGTGTTACCCATTCACAACGAAAATTGCAAGTACAACCCGTTCCGGAAGACAGATTTGTATACTACCACGATTTGCATCATCTTTAATAAGTAGTTTTGGGGGAAGCATGAAGGGAATCCAACAATTTACGGACTGCCAGTAGTTCAATATAACTCGTGCTAATATATATATATACCACGCAGTTGCTAGTGACAGACTTTCTCATGTTCATTTTGCCGTTTGTGTTTCAATGTATAATTAATCATAAATAAAGCATTGTATGTCCCCTTCTTATCACATTTCATTCTCTGGCAGACGTAAGGAAACATATGTCGGCGGAGACCGTGGAAAGTATAATTTTTTTTACTAACTCTAGCCACTATGCTTGGCGACTGAGAAAGAAATCGAATCCCGACCGGACTTATGCAAAGGCTGTACCGTAATGTGAGATAGACACAGGTACCAAATATACGAAGGTTAGCAAACAGGCCAAGAATCACCCTTTTGAGTACGTTGACCCAAGACATACAGTCAGATTTGGGACTCGCTACCCCAATTCGAAGAGACGGGCTGGACCTTGTCGTTATGTCTCAAAGACTAGGTTGCCATTAGTAGTAGGTCAATTTCGGCAACGTATTGGTCACATATGTGGGCCCCAGTGCAATGGCTTGACTTTGGAGGGGGGAGGGGGGTCTATGTCTAACATCTTATTAAAAGGAAAGCTTCAAAAGTGTGGAAACACGCGAAGATTATTTTGGAACCAAGCACACTAGCGAAGGAGACGGACAGCGACATATTCCTACTCTTAAGCTTCCATTACAAAATTAGCAGCGCATGTCGGCTGGAGACTCTCTTAATCTCCCCAAGAACCAGCTTATCCTTTATTAATGTCTTTTTCTGTAGGTGGCCTCAGATGTAAAACTAATAAAAGGAGCGGTTCCACAACCAGCGCTTTATATGAATAATTTCAACACTGTAAAATAGTTAAAACTATCACTATAAATTGAAAGTTGAAAAGATTGCAAAACAAATTAATTAATAAGTTAATATTTACATTATTTGGAAATACAAAGCGAAATGATTATTGCTTATTGTTATAAAGCCTAATACTGGACGGCAGAAAAGATTTCCGGTGTCTCTCTGTTTTTGTTGAAATAGAGAAAGGCGACCACTCCTTCCTGACATAATAACTGATGGTCTTAGTGGATGATGCTGGTCATCTAATATTTTAATTATTTTATTAATACAAAATTTCTCGTATAAAAGATCTACATCGTCAACATCATTTATATAGTATTTAATGGATCTTTAAATATTTGAATTTATTTTGTTCCTTTCCACTGCTAAGCAATTGCCTCACCAAGCTGTTATACAAAATGACAAGACACTTTCGATTACTGCTTTATAAAATAATGTGCAGAGGGTTTTATCTATTCTAAACTGAGAAAGTTTTGATAAGAAATAAGTACGTCCGCACATCTTATGCTTAATTATTTGCCTGTCGTCAATCGTTACACCAAGATATTTGTAGTGAGGAACTCGCTGTACGAATTGGTCCTTTAATTTTAACGGTTCTATCGGTTCCTTCACTCTCCTAAAGTCAATCACTAGCTCCTTGTCTTACTTATGTTAAGCACTAGGTGGTGGGTATCACACCAAGACACAAACCTATCAATTTCTTGTATATAAGCCACTTATTTGCCGTTTGTTATAAGGCCTTGAAGAGCGGTGTCATCTGCAAACTGTATTAAAGGTACACTCAGGTTTTGACTTCTACAGTCATTCGTGTATATCGTGAATAATACAGGGGATATTGCACAACCTTGAGGAGTTGTCAAGAAAATTCAATTCAGACTGACAATTTCCACTGTATAAGTGATCTTTTTTTGTAATCAATCTAAATCTGTATGAATCTAAATGTATCTGTGTTTGAGTTTGTGTGCATGTGTATGTGTTTGTTTCTTCATATGTATTCTCAAAATTGTCAAAGAATGCATGTTTGAATGACACTTAATATTTTAAAGTACCTCTGAGCACTTAGGTGGAAGTTGAGCGCTATTTATAAATAAATAACTTATCATTATCGGTCCTAGACTCAGCCTTACCACTTGAATAGGCAGGCTCCAGAGGCGGGAGATGCTCTACGGAACAGATCATTGCCCTTTCTTTGCATGTTGTGGCATATTTCGAACGGATCTCGCGGACGGGGCCGGTTTTATTGACCTATTGGTGGCTTTCTAAATGGTATGTGCCAAAGGGCTAATGTTAAAACTTGTGAAGGCCAGAATGAGCAAAAATGCCCTATAGTTGCTCTCTAGATTCAACTTCACTCTAATAGATTTCATGAGCAAAGTTAGGAAAATATGGAATAGTCTCTCTCATGGATCTGGTTTGGCACCGAAGTTGTTTAAGTTGTTTAATGATTTACACCAATTCGTTAATTTCTCATAATTTAAATCCATCTTCATAATACTGAATACTCACATTTCCAGGAAAGACTCGGGTTCATCAGTGACTTGCGGCACAGCATCTAAAGTGTCTGATTGAATGCACACTAAAGCGTATCCTTTAGTAAATGCTATATCTATCTCAGGGCACATGCAGTATAGAGGGCACTTGGGCACCGCTGACACGACCGCCGAGGACAAACAGATCCAAATGTAAATATATTGTAAAGCCATTGGTGAGAAGATCAATGTTGTCGTGGTGAGCTGTAATAATTTATAATATCTTGGGATTTCTTCACGACACAATCAGACAGAAAAAAGGTATATTATATCGAAATACTTCCAGTTGCATTACAGTACTAAAAGCACATGGATTTCTGTTTTCATGGTACATTTATTTCCAAAGAAAACATACTACTGGTTTCAAAAGTTAATAACTCACTGAATCGTTATTGTTCACACAAACCCACCTAACTGCAAGGCGTATTAGCCTGTCCTATGAATGCCATTCACATATTGAATCACCAGTAACTTTTGAGATGCTAAAATCTGTCCTTTTAATTTTACGCCATTTAGAAATAATATCATAATATAACAACTGAAACCATATTATATTATATCAAACAATGACGTCTGAAGAAATGTGTCACAGAAAAAATGTTTATAATCTGTGGGATGATTGATCTGAATTGTAGGCATTAAATTCAGGATATAGTCCTTATGAATTATTAAGATATCATGAGCATCATCATGATCATTATTATTATTATTATTATTATTATTATTATTATTATTATTATTATTATTATTATTATTATTATTATTATTATTATTATCATTATTATTATTATTATTTTTATTATCATTATTATTATTACTATTATTATTATTATTATATTATTATTATTATTATTATTATTATTATTATTATTATTATTATTATTATTATTATTTATATTATTATTATTATTATTATTATTATTATTATTATTATTATTATTATTATTATTATCATTATTATTATTTTTATTATTATTATTATTATTATTATTATTATTATTATTATTATTATTATTATTATTATTATATATTTTTTTATTATTTATTTATTTATTTTTTTAAATTAAGCTTTTTTTTATGAACCCCTATACAAACAACCCGTAACATCTGGGTTCAAGATATAGATTTGTGTATTGGTACGTTATATCAGGTGGCGGATGTTATGAGTTTTTTGACCAATAGGAAGAACGAAATTGACGTCATTCTGCTCTTTGTTATTGTTTTAGCCAGACATTTTTCTGGGTAGCTGTCACTAAATTGTATCAATCAAACTATAAACGTTTCAAGATACACACCGTTTTGTGTGTTTGTACGTTATACCCGGCAGTTGGATGTTTTGTGCATTTTAACTAGGCGCATAGCACCAATACTGGGAGCCGTGAACAGTTGTGCAATTTTTAAAACGTCACAATTTTGACTAATTGTTGTCATCGAGTGAGTTTTAATTCACCTTTTTTATAATACGCAACGTCGGCCTCTGCTTACTGAAATGTATTGATGATTAATTTTTACAACTGACAACAATACGGGCATGTGAATATTATATTATATCTTTAAAACTCCATGCCCTGATGCGTTACGATTTTAAACCACAAGACCATACAATAAACTCAATGAAAACCCAACATATT
>NC_088361.1:55604427-55629427 GCF_034508935.2 Berghia stephanieae | reverse complement strand
CAGTATCTGATACTGAATAGTGGTTTTGCACTATTCAGTATCTGACACTGAATAGTGCTTTTGTACTATTCAGTATCTGACACTGAATAGTGGTTTTTGTACGGTGTTTTTTTTTTTTTCCGAAACCTGACAAAGTTATGGGAAGAGGACAGCTGTGGGAGTGAATATGGGACTCAGAAAAGTGTACACCAGTGGGGAGTGAACCGGGGACTGGGTTTCGGCGGGTTTCGTAATAAAAAGCAATTACTTTTTACGAAACGCGACGACCCCCGGCAATATCCGACAAAGTTATGGGAGGTAGGCAGCAGCGTGTGTGTGTGTGTGTGTGTGTGTGTGTGTGTAGGGGGGGGGGGGGATGAACCTGAGATTCAGGAAAGTGTACACCAGTGGGGAATGAACCTGGGACTCTGGGTTTTGTAAAAAAGCAATAAAAAATGTGGGGGGGGGGGGGTTACTTTTTTTACGATACCCGACAATATGCGGCAAAGCGTGGGGAGTGAACCTGAGACTCAGTGAAGTATACACCAGTGGGGAGTGAACCTGAGACTATGGTTTTCGGCGGGCTTCAGCTAGTTTCATATAAAAGCAATTACTTTTTTACGAAACCCGACTAATCCTGGCAATATCCGAGAAAGTTATGGGTAGTAGGCAACAGTGGGGAGTGAACCGGAGATTCGTGGAAGTAAACACCAGTGAGGAGTGAACCTGGGACTGGGTTTCGGCGGGTTTTGTAAAAAAAAAAAAGCAATTACTTTTTGTTTACAAAATGCGCAAAATCCCAACAAAATGGGGCAAAGATATGGAAAGTAGGCAAATAATGGGGAGTGAACCTGAGACTAAGGGAAGTGTACACCAGTGCGGAGTGAAACTGAGACTCTGGTTTTCAGCGGGTTTCAGCGAATTTCATATAAAAGCAATTACTCTTTTACGAAACCCGACGAAACCTGGCAATATCTGAGAAAGTTATGGGAAGTAGACAACAGTGGGGAGTGAACCTGAGATTCATGGAAGTGTACACCAGTGGGGAGTGAACCTGAGACTCTGGTTTTCGGCGGGTTTCAGCGAGTTTCACATAAAAGCAATTACTTTTTTACGAAACCCGGCAATATCCGACAAAGTTGTGGGAAGTAGGCAACAGTGGGGAGTGAACCTGAGACTCAGGGAAGTGTACACCAGTGGGGAGTGAACCTGAGACTATGGTTTTCGGCGGGCTTCAGCTAGTTTCATATAAAAGCAATTACTTTTTTACGAAACCCGACTAATCCTGGCAATATCCGAGAAAGTTATGGGTAGTAGGCAACAGTGGGGAGTGAACCTGAGATTCGTGGAAGTAAACACCAGTGAGGAGTGAACCTGGGACTGGGTTTCGGCGGGTTTTGTAAAAAAAAAAGCAATTACTTTTTGTTTACAAAATGCGCCAAATCCCAACAAAATGGGGCAAAGATATGGAAAGTAGGCAAATAATGGGGAGTGAACCTGAGACTAAGGGAAGTGTACACCAGTGGGGAGTGAAACTGAGACTCTGGTTTTCAGCGGGTTTCAGCGAATTTCATATAAAAGCAATTACTCTTTTACGAAACCCGACGAAACCTGGCAATATCTGAGAAAGTTATGGGAAGTAGACAACAGTGGGGAGTGAACCTGAGATTCATGGAAGTGTACACCAGTGGGGAGTGAACCTGAGACTCTGGTTTTCGGCGGGTTTCAGCGAGTTTCACATAAAAGCAATTACTTTTTTACGAAACCCGGCAATATCCGACAAAGTTGTGGGAAGTAGGCAACAGTGGGGAGTGAACCTGAGACTCAGGGAAGTGTACACCAGTGGGGAGTGAACCTGAGACTATGGTTTTTGGCGGGTTTCAGCGAGTTTCACATAAAAGCAATTACTTTTTTACGAAACCCGGCAATATCCGACAGTTATTGAAAGTAGGCAAACAGTGGGGAGTGAACCTGAGACTCTGGTTTTCAGCGGGTTTCAGCGAGTTTCATATAAAAGCAATTACTCTTTTACGAAACCCGACGAAACCTGGCAATATCCGAGAAAGTTATGGGAAGTAGACAACAGTGGGGAGTGAACCTGAGATTCATGGAAGTGTACACCAGTGGGGAGTGAACCTGAAACTCAGGGAAGTGTACACCAGTGGGGAGTGAACCTGAGACTATGGTTTTCGGCGGGTTTCAGCGAGTTTCACATAAAAGCAATTACTTTTTTACGAAGCCCGGTAATATTCGACAGTTATGGGAAGTAGGCAACAGTGGGGAGTTAACTTGAGATTCAAGGAAGTGTACACCAGTAGGGAGTGAACCTGAGACTCTGGTTTTCGGCGGGTTTCAGCGAGTTTCATATAAAAGCAATTACTTTTTTACGAAACCCGACAAAACATGGCAATATTCGACAAACTTATTGAAGCAGGCAACAGTGGGGGGGGGGGGGGGGTGATCCTGAGATTCAGGGAAGTGTACACTTGTGGGGAGTGAACCTGGGACTCTGGATTTTGTAAAAAAAGCAATACCAAGGGGGAGGGGGAATTACTTATTTACGAAACCCGCCAAAACCCGACAAAGTTATGGGAAGCAGGCAGCAGTGGGGAGTGAATCTGGGATTTGGACACTGATGAGGATTGAACCTGGGACTGCGAGAGGCTGATTCCAGTGGACAGTGAGCTTAGAATGTACTTTTATTTCGAAACCTACCGAAATTTTCAAAAGTTATCGGAAGTGGGCACCATTGGGCAATGAACCGGGACTCAGGGAAGTGCACACCGGGTGGGAGTGAACCTGGGACTGTGAGAAGAGGATATCAGTGGAAATGAACCTGGGACTAGGGAAGATGGATACCAGTGGGAAATGAAGCCGGACTATGGGAGATGGGTACCAGACGAGAATGAAGCAATTCCTTTTTTACGAAATCCGCCAAAACCCGCCAAAAAACCATAGACTTAGGTTTACTCCCCAATAGTGTACACTTCCCTGAATCTCCGGTTCACTCCCTCACTGTTGCCTACTTTCTTTCCATAACTTTGTCGGATATTGTCGGGTTTCGTAAAAAAGTAATTGCTTTTTTTTACGAAACCCAGCCCCAGGTTCACTCCCCAACGGTGTACACTTCCTGAGTCCCAGGTTCACTCCCCACTGCTGCCTACTTCCCATAACTTTGTCGAGTATCGGCGTGTTTTGGCAGGTTTCGTAAAAAAAGAAACACCCCTAACAATACCACGTGTATTCAGTAAATAGATGTCAATTGTAGTCTAATATTCAGTATCTATTTAAATTATTATTATTATCATTATTATATTATTATTATTATTATTATTATTATTATTATTATTATTATTATTATTATTATTATTATTATTATTATTATTATTATTATTATTATTATTATTATTATTATTATTATTATTATCACGTAAATTTTAATATAGTACGGCAATTAATTCACGGAAGTACATCGCTCAATCAAAAAATGCAGAAAGTCTGCCCACATATTTATAATGAATCGGGTTTGCCTTAGATGACAAAACAAACAAACAAAAACACAAACAACAACAACAACAACAACAACAACAACAACAACAACAACAAATGAGACAAACAGAAAAAAAAACAAGATTTTTAAAAATAATGAACAATAGAAGAGCACAATAATGAAAAACAACAACGAGATGATAACACATAAAAGATATTCGTAATAAATCGATAACTGATTACATTACTCCAACTACTTGATTAAAAAAAAAAAAATCATCATAATCATAATAGTGATGATGACGATTAAAACAACAATAATAATAATAGTAAGTAAGTAGAAATAATAATAATAATAATAATAATAATAATAATAATAATAATAATAATAATAATAATAATAATAATAATAATAATAATAATAATAATAATAATAATAATAATAATAATAATAATAAAAGTACAATAGTATAATATAAACATTAAAGTATATTACAAGCAAATAAAATTATAAAAACAAAAGTTTAAAAAATATCAATAGACATTAGGAATTAAAAAAATAATGGGAAAAAAAAAACAAGTTACCCCTACCGGGATTTGAACTCTCGAACCTTAAAACTCAGAGTCAAACAGCTTATATCCACCAAGCCATGGTGTCACTGAACTCTTAGTGACATTTAATCATGTCTATTTAGATATTTAAAAATGGATTTGAATGCCACTTTTATTTTGATATTTTGAACTATGTTAATTGCATAAAAGCAGAATTTTTTTTAAAATTACGATCAAAATATTTTTACAGCTTTGAATCGGGCTGTCAGTTAGTGCATGTGTTCAATCTGGAAGTAGGTCAACAGTTTATTTCCATTCAACCGAGATTGTCGCACTTTTCACTCTCTCTATAAAAAAGAGTTCCTTATGGATACTGAATAGTGGCAAAGCACTATTCAGTATCTGATACTGAATAACCACTTCCTAACATATATTTGAAGGATGAAACCATACTAGATCTATATTTTTGTTTCCAATTGTTTTATATTCAAATTAGAAACATTGACAAAAACAAATTATCGTGTCATTATCTTTGACATAGATAACTGAAATCATTTGCGTTTTCACCTCATACAACATAGAAGAATATATTTTATCATGACTTTATTTTAACGTCCTCCTTGTCTCGGTGTCTATTTTACTGTGTTTGATAATTTGTGCACTTTCCAGATTTTCTTAGATTTCTTGATTTTCCCCGTTTCATAAGCCGATAACCTGCCATTCTCGAATGAAATGGTTTTCTGATAGACATATTAAACATGAATTTCATTTGATGGGATATCTAATGTATTATTATTAGAAACAGTATACATCCTGCTACTGAATATAGTTATAAAACCTTTATGTAACCTAATATTTATTAGCACTCGAAGGACTGGATACATTCATACCCCCAAGGATTTAGGAATCAAAAGAGTAAAGATTCGATATACCAAGCTCTCCTCAAATGACAGAAATTTGTGGGGATAGTTGTTGCAACTCTAATGAAATATGCTGACATAAAATCTTATATTTGATACATTTTTGATAAAGCTTCTCTTTTCTGGTTTTCATATATAATTTTGGAAATAATGAAACACTTTTTAAAAATGTGAACCAATGAAGAAGACAAGCATGAAATCATTGCTGTTGACTTTGTGGTTTTACAATGTATGACAATGTACTTGTCGCTTAAGTTGGAAATAGTTTCACCTCACTTTTCAAAATCATTGTTAAAACTTTACATACGTAAAAGGGCTGTCCCAGAAATAAGGTAGGTAAGGTCGTAACTCAAAAAGTTGTGAATAGAATTGAATGAAACTTACAGTATAAACTTTGATATCATTTATTTACTTCTCAAGGTAGTCGCCGTTCCGATCGATGCATTTCCTCATATTTTCAAAACTAAATTTGTGTGTGCCCCCCCCCCCTCCCTCTATGTTTATTTGAAATACATGTATCTAGTAAATGCTATTTTGACATTCGTGGGAAGTTTATGAGCGTTTAAAAGATCTGTGTCCCAGAACTAGTTCAGATTTCAAAACTGAGAATCTAAAATTGCGGAATTGTGTTTTCAAAACACATGCAATCTGTTGTCTTGAATAATCAATCTCTCCCATTTCTGCGTCCTTGTGAGGGTGTGTTTATATATATATATATATATATATATATATATATAATATATATATATATAAATTTATATATATATATACATATATATCTATATATATATATCCCTCTCTCTCTCTCTCGATATATATATATATATATATATATATATATATATATATATATATATATATATATATACTTGTATATAAGATTATATAACCAAAAACCATGAAATAATAGTGCTCAACTTTTTGATGAAAAGAGCTATAAAATATTTCATGTATGATTATGATCAACTTCTACAATATTATTGTTTCAAGTGTTGCCATGTTTGGTTTTGTGATGACGTAAAATATTTCTTCCAAGCAGAGGTTGCAAATCTTAGATTAGGGTGAGTACGACTATGCTTTGGAGATGGTCGTCCATATGATGCTGTGTTGTATGATTTCTTTCTTTGAGGTTCCAAATGTGTTCGCTTAGTATAGTAGAATGTCGTTTGTGTCTGTTTTTGAAGGAAGATTTATGCAGGTTGTATCTGGTTTTGAATGAATACTCTGTGAGGCCTATGTAGGTTTTTTATTATGATGTAATTTCTGAGCATGTAACTGTGGGTTGATATATAACGTTTTGTGTCAGACAATTACCGTTTAGTGGGCATTTTGCCTGGATCCTGCAGTTGCAATTTTTCTCTAGGTTGTTGTTGGACTGAGCTGGCTATGTTTTGTATGTTTGGCGTGCAGGTGTATTCTATTTGTATAGTGTTTTTTTTTCGTGATAGGTAGTAGGACGTGGCCAAGTGAAATGCATTATTATTCTAGATTTAAGAATTTATAGCCGATAGAGGTTGTCACGTTGTTGATGTAGGGTGATGAGAGTGAATGCTCGAATCAATTTTGTAGAAATTGTTCATATTTATACTTGAAATGTTTTATAAATAGCTCATTTTATCATAATGCTGAGCACTATTATTTCACTATTTTTTATTTTTCTAATTATATATATATATATATATATATATATATATATATATATATACATATATATATATATATATATATATATATATATATATATATATATATGTGTGTGTGTGTGTGTTAGTGCCTATGTGTCTATAATATATTTGTGTGTGTGTGTGTGTGTTTGTGTGTGTGTGTGTGTGTGTGTGTGTGTGTCTAAGGCCCATTTTTTGGAAAGAGGAAATTTATCGTGCCAGTAATTTCCAAGTTCGTGATAAAAACCAGTGTTCATCAGACTTCCGGTTGTTTTACTAACGATTAGATTCACGAAAATATTCATCCAGTCATACGTCAGACATGCCTTTGAAAGGAACTTCCGGTTTAATATGTCTACAAAGAAAACCCTGTCATTCTATAATAACAAGTTATCAGACTAAAGTAGACAGGAACGTCAAGCAATCTAAGAAAATCGAAAGAGCTCTGGCCCTTGTCTCATAAAAGCATGTTATAATTGGAGTTGAAGAATCTTTTGTCAAATCGGTTTCATGTTTAGGGCTTCTGTGATTGACATGTGACGACATGCTCTCTTCAAATAAGACGAGGGGTTAGGGGATAAAAAGAGAGAAATTTGTGGGATCAATTGTTGCAATCCTAATGAAACATGGGGACATAAAAGCTAACAAAACATTCTATTTGATATGTGCCATGATGCAAAAGCTTCTTATAGACCAACGTTTAGAAATAATGAAAATGGCTAAGATATCAACAGTAATAAGGACAATTATGAATGGTTGTTGTTGACGTCTGTCGTTCAACAATTAATGACAATGTTATTGTCTGATAAATTTGGGATGCGTTTCACATCATCTTTCAACTTGATTATTAAAAAAAAACAACATCGACTTTGTATTTTATAAATTGATATAGATAAGTTCACCTGATTTTCGAGAACTAAGGAAATTTATGCTCTCCTTTCCTATGTCTGAATTAAATGTGTTTATAAATAATAGTTATTGTCAGCAAAAAATGGATTAGTTTCCCTCTCATCTTTCAACCAGATTAATTCAATAGTTATCGTGTTTGCGGTTTTAAAAATTGATATCACTTCACAAGATTTCCAAAACAAAGTAAAATTACGCTTTCTTTTCCTATATAGATGAGATAAAAGAGTTTATTGGGGGTTTTTGTGGTATTTTTTTGCATTTGTGAGATTTTATGAGTTCTTCTGTGTTTTACTTTGAGTTTATGTCAATTATTTCAATCCGTTTCCTGAGCTTTTTTTGTTACCAAAGAATACGGTTATTAAGTACCTCTACATCTATGGAAAAGGCTCAAATTGCGATTTTTGAACAAAATGCGGTTGTAACCATTACATGAATACTAATCAGATTAATAAACAAATCAGAGAAAAAGAGAAAAAAATGTAGCTATTTTATAGCTTACGACGTTACAAATTTCTTTTATCATTTACCAAAACAAGATAATATAAGCTGTAAGAAAAATTGTATAACGTATAAAACAAAACAATAAGTAAATAGCAAACAGGGGAACAAATAAAGAAATCTCCATCATAAAAAAAAGAAAGAAAGTGTTTTGGCATTGACAAAGAAATTGAAATCAAATCAAGAGGAATTGAGAAATTGATTTTACAAATATAAATAACTTGTCGTAGAGAATAAATAAAATAACAATTTAGATAGGTGCAGTTTGGCGAAGCAGAGAGTTCTTCGTTTTGAAGATCAAAAGAACGGACTTGAGCGTAGTCTTCATAAATTAACTAAAAACTGATACTGGGACATACATTTTGACGTCATTTTTAGGTTTGTGCAGCGCCTAGTGAGTTGTCGTTAGTAGTGCCCAAGGAAATAAATGATCCCATTGTTGAACTATTGAGTACAACCCTATAAATAAGTGAGCTAGCGATTTGCCTTTAGGTCCGCGTCAGTCTGAATCACATTAAAGGACTATGTGACCTTTAATAAGTCACATCATCCGCTGAGACAATAAATGAGACTTTTATTTTTATTCAGTAATAAAATTCTTTTTTCCATTTTAAATTTGTCAATAAATCGAGCAATTCAGCAATCTGACACTCATTTAGAAGTTTAATAACTGAATAATTCTCAGTGACATTCGAGTTGGGGCCGCAATGTTTTATTGGGCCATAAACAGTCGACAGAGATAAAAGAAGTCAATGATCTAAAAATGTAAAAACTACTATTATTACTGCTGCTCCTACTACCACCATTACTACGACTACAACAACAACAACAACAACAACTACTACTACTATTACTACTACTACTACTACTACTACTACTACTACTACTACTACTACTACTACTACTACTACTAATACTACTACTACCACTACTACTACTACTACATACTACTACTACTACTACTACTACTACTACTACTACTACTACTACTACTACTACTACTCCTACTACTACTACTACTCCTACTACTACTACTACTACTACTACTACTACTACTACTACTACTACTACTACTACTACTATTACTACTACTTTTACTACTACTACTACTACTACTACTACTACTACTACTACTACTACTACTACTACTACACTACTATTAATACTATTACTACTACTAATACTACTACTACTACTACTACTACTACTACTACTACTACTACTACTACTACTACTACTACTACTACTACTACTAATACTACCACTTCCACTACACTACTGCTATTACTACCATTACAATTACTACGACTAGCACAACTACAACTACTATTACTACTACTACTACTACTACTACTACTACTACTACTACTACTACTGCTGCTGCTGCTGCTATTACACTCCCGCTATTACTACCGATACAATTACTAAGACTAGCACAACAACAACAACAACAACAACAACTACTACTACTACTACTACTACTACTACTACTACTACTACTACTACTACTACTACTACTACTACTGTCACTACTGCTACATCTACTACTATGTGGAACTAACTTTAAAGAATCCTCGTTTTTCAAGTTTATTCTGTGTTTTGAAAATTCTATTGAACTGCTACTTCTTATACAAGGAGATGGATATCTTTTCTTTGTGCTTAATATTTATGCAACTTAGAATCTATACGAATGGGTCAGACACAATGACCATTATGGCCAAAGCATTATTTCTCTCAACTATCCATCTCATCAAATATTTTAGAATGACATGCTATATTGACGTACTACTGGCAACCAATGTAATTAACCATCTCTTGCCAGGTCAAGCTCGTGAGGAAACACGTTGGTCCATTTACACAAGTTGTATCAAGTAAGCAGGGTATGGCACGCTTCTATAATATTTGCAAGATCTACATTCATCAGCATAAATAAACTAACAGCATCAAATATATTTCTCAGTTTGTAGACCTATTCGAGGAATGAACAGAAATGATACAACAAAGGAAATCGTTCACAGACAGCAGTGTCTGAATTGTCCCAAATAAGTAGTTCCTATTTACAAATTAAGGTTTACAACTTTTCTCACAAAAAACACGCTCTATTAGAAGGATTTAACACAACATGAGAGAGACATCAAATTGGAGAAATGATGGAAACAAATGCACAATAAAGTTATAAATACCAACAAAAACAAAACAAAGCAAAACCACAAAAACAATAAATGAGCATTTATACAGAAATGATCAAAATTAACGTTACAGTTTTGTTTTCTCTTTAAATACAAAAAGATCTACTACAAACGTTATATACAAACTGGAATATGAAGAATTGTAGAGGATACATAAAATCACAGACTTATTAACAGTTAAGTCGCCATTTTTGTACAGTAAATAACAACGTTTAAAAACTGAAAATCACAACTTGGCAAAAATGGTTTTAGTAATCATTATTTTATGTGGCACCTTCAGTATCAAGCAAAGGCTTTCTTTAACTCCTCGTAGACATTATAAGACGGTAGACAATTTCCGTAATACGCTCCAACAGTCGTAACGTCACTTCCCTCGTAATGACGCATGGTGACTTAGCAACTGGCTCTAAACTATCGGAACAATGGCAGACGCCCTTATAAATCTGATCATGTTTTGACTTTTACACATTCTGATCACAAGACATCTGAAAAGTTCTAACCAGCATGAAGAATAAAAAGTACCAATTTTCTTTGTTTAGAACCACGATGGCCGCCGTTGCTGGGTGATGTGACATCAGACTATTGAATCCAATTATCTTGGTTCAAACTTCCATTTCAACATGAGAAAAGCTCATGTATGGTAATGATATAAATAAAAAATTTCTATATATTCATATAAATGAAAGAGAAGTCTCCTTACACAAAGTACGTGTTTCTTAAAGACAAAGAAAATAGGCACCACGTATAATATGAGTAAAACACGATTATGTAAGAAGACATTCATAATATGCTCTTTTAATAGCTTCTGACATGTTCAGCATGGGATACATTCTAGTTTGAATTCAAAATAAAATAGGATCTATCAGACATAAATATCAGATTTTAAGAAAAAAGGAATTATGCAATAGTTTTGAGTAGGTGATATGTATAACTACATTAAAATTACAATCTCCATCCCACAGTTCTTTGGGGCATCATTTGATTACATCATCACCAAATACTCCAAATATTCCCAACGTATGCATTAGCAAGACAGATGTCTTGACTTGGTATCATACTCTTCAGACTGCTCTATATGAACCCATGAGAGAGCTGAAGAAGACAATGGTGGTCCTACACAAAATAAATATCCAAACATAAAGATAATATGATCTAGACGAAGAAGAAGAAGAAGAAGAAGAAGAAGAAGAAGAAGAAGAAGAAGAAGAAGAAGAAGAAGAAGAAGAAGAAGAAGAAGAAGAAGAAGAAGAAGATTATATATTAAACAAATATATGTCCAATCATACCAATCAGGTCTTTTGTAGAGATGGACCAGATAATCGAATGGAGACAAAATGATCAAAAACACAAAAGAAAAGTTTAATGCAGTTTCTAAAAAGTTGATATAAATGAGAACATTTTAGAACATTTCAAATATTATAATCAAGACTGCAATTTAAACGTTTCGTGTCAAACTGAGTGATCATATTTGAATTGCAGGTAGCATGCGATCACAATAATGGACTTGATTGAAATGGGCAATATTGTGAGTTCGTTTGAGAGTATTTCCATTGCAATATGGGTCTAACATATTTTGGGCTATCAGACTCGCAAATAAACCCACGTCAGTGTCGAAGATTCCTTTCATAACAACTGGTGCGGCAAGTCGCACATGATTACCATACACTTAAAAGCATTGAATCAAGATTCATTTTTTTTTCAATTTGGTATTTTAACGCTAGATTCGCGAAATACAAAACTTTGAATTTTAGATAATAATGTATCTTTCCATCGTCTCAGAACGGTATTATGTAGGAATGAACACAATGTTTAAAAAGGATTTTGAGTTTATCTTATGAGATTTGAGTTGGTAAAATGCCTCTTTGTGAGATTTGCTACTTATTTCTCAAGAAAGTAAAATCAGCTTGTTCTAATCATTTTGCATTCAAACAAATATTCTTCAACGAAAGTTTATTCCAATATATACCAAATTGAAGCGGGAGATCAAATATACCGTTGTTATCGAAAACGTATGTCATTATCCCGCCTTTGTTTGGTGTCTTGACACATTTTTACTCCTCCTGGACACACAAATACAATAGATTAGCGGACAGTTCGATCGGAAGTCTGAAATATGGACTCAACCTCAGTCGCTCTTCACAATTATAGCATTGGATTCCCGTGCCAACAGTAAAATGAAGAACAACCTATCAAATCCCAGGGTGATCGTGGTAATTTCATTTGTGATGCTGGAAGCATATTATGGCTTCTAAATCGTCCCGGATTTGATGACCAAATGGTTTGGAATGAGAATCTTTAAGAGAGAGAGAGAGAGAGTGAGAGGAAGAAAACAAAGAGAAAGAAAGAAAGAGAGAGAGAGAGAGAGAGAGAGAGATAGAGAGAGAGAGAGAAAGAGAGAGAGAGAAAGAAAGGAAGATACATTAATGAATAGATTGATAGAGAAATAGACAGATAGATAATTGCACAGTTATAAATAAAGTAAGATTGATAGATAGACAGACAGATCGATTGATAGACCTATGGATTGATGAATATATGGATATGTATTTAGATATTGATAGATAGATAGATAGATAGATAGATAGATGGACAGATATAGATATATAGAAAGATATATGGATAGATAGGCAGATAGATAGATAGATTGATAAAATAGTTCAAGTATAATTATGATCAACTTCTACAATATTGTTTCGAGGATTCGCTCTCATCAGGAAGATAGATAAATAGATAGATAGATAGATAGATAGATAGATAGATAGATAGATAGATAGATAGATAGATAGATAGATAGATAGATAGATAGATAGATAGATAGATAGATAGATAGATAGATAGATAGATAGATAGATAGATAGATAGATAGGTAGATAGATAATTCCAAAGACACAGCTGGAGTCGTTGTGTCAACATTAAATTTGCTTTCAAAACCGAGTCAAAATTGCACGGGACACACAGGGAGAGAATTGAACAGATGGCGTCTAAATCGAATTATGTTTAAATAAGTAACTTTTCCACGGAAAATGGAGTTTTAAAGTAGTTGCTTGTATGCCCGAACTCTCAGGACCAGTACTAATTTTAGGACACGCCCACCAGGTCCGTTTGTATGTAATAATCTAAACACTAAAAGGGGTGGGGGGGGGGGGGGGGGAAGTGGCCAAGTGGTTAAGGCATTGCACTGTTACTTGGAAGTTCCTTGGTTCGTTCAGGCACTTTCGTTATGTTTTCTTGGACAAGATTGTTAACCCCCGTTTTGATTTTTTGGACAACATGGGTGATTCCGGTTGACATAATAATAATAATAATAATAATAATAATAATAATAATAATAATAATAATAATAATAATAATAATAATAATAATAATAATAATAATAATAATAATAATAATATAATATAATATAATAATAATAATAATAATAATAATAATAATAATAATAATAATAATAATAATAATAATAATAATAATAATAATAATAATAATAATAATAATAATAATAATAATAATAATAATAATAATAATAATAATAATAATAATAATAATAATAATATCTGTCAAGTTTTGCAATTTGATATAGAATTCATGTACGACCTGGCTAAAAAAAAAAAGACATCGTGAAAATTTTCCAATACCTGTCACAACCTTAGGACCACATCATTGCAATTTGAAAGCAATATAAAAAACTTATTTATGACCAAAGGTGTGCTGCAAGTTTTAAATTTGTATCTGCATTGAAACCTTCATGTCGCACGATAACAAAGACCGAGATACATCTTTTTATTTCTGCACCCATTCATTTCGTAATGAACAAATTCACGCAGATTTCTGGATTTTATTGAAAAATGTAGATAGATCTAACTGTCGTATTATCCCCACATTTCTCTTATTAAACAAGTCAAGCTTTTCATGAATAGTTATCACTAAAATACACAAATCAGACTTCGATAAGCTTTAAGGTTACACACCATTTTGTGTGTTGCAATATTTCATCTTGCTGGTGGAAATTTTTTTCTCCTAAACTGGAAGCATCAATTATAAATATTTCTGTTTCTATCTTAAAGAAATGAGCTTTACTACATTCATTCTGAAACTGTAGTATGATCATGTTTACCGTTCCACTCCGATAATTATTTTCGTATTAGGCTTTTTTTTTTGTATGTTTGTTTGTTTGTTTTTTGTTATTTATTTTGTTGTTAAACAGATATCAAATAAATTGAAAGGGGTTATGTCTTAGCCTCTGTGAATCCGTAATGCTTATCACATGACCGGTGTCTTGTAATAGGAGATCATCTTTAATACTTTATGTCTCACCTCTATAACATATTGAGCTAAGCAATTATTCTCGAAGCTCTATTTTTCAAGATATATCAATATATTCCCTATCTGTATTGTCTGCTATAACCTCTGCATTATGTTTGTTTGGTGCAAAGGGTATGATAATAAACAAAGTAATATCAACAACTCAAATTCAAAACAAAATAATGATTTGTATCCAACATTATTATTATTATTATTATTATTATTATTATTATTATTATTATTATTATTATTATTATTATTATTATTATTATTATTATTATTATTATTATTATTATATTATTACTATTATTATCATTATTATTATTATCATTATTATTATTATTATTATTATTATTATTATTATTATTATCATTATTATTATTATCATTATTATTATCATTATTATTATTTTATTATTATTATTATTATTATTATTATTATTATTATTATCATTATTATTATTATCATTATTATGATTATGATTATGATTATTATTATTATGATGATTATTATTATTATTGTTATTATTATTATTATTATTATTATTATTATTATTATTATTATTATTATAATTATTATTATTATTATTATTATTATTATTATTATTATTATTATTATTATTATTATTATTATTATACTATTATTATTATTATTATTATTATTATTATTATTATTATTATTATTATTATTATTATTATAATTATAATTATTATTATTGTCATTATTATTATCATTATTATTATCATCAGTATCTTTACTATTATTATCATTATTAGAATTCCATATTTTACGAAAATTATCGCTGCATGGTAAAGTCCGAACATGCATTCTCTCATAATATTAAACGTAATTGAGTGCCTGTAACATTGTTCTCTCTCTCTCTCTCTCCCTCTCTCTCTCTCTCTCTCTCGATCGGGAGAGAGAGAGAGAGAGAGAGAGAGAGAGAGAGAGAGAGAGAGAGAGAGAGAGAGAGAGAGAGAGAGAGAAAATAATTGTAATATCGCCTTACGATCTTCATATTTTCTACTTCATGTTAAGTTTTATTGTTAACTTAGGACCGCATGTAAAACAGTTTGAGCATATTTAGTAATATTGCCCAGTATATAGGCTAAAGCTTTACTTTAGGCAGTCTTGTGTTAAACCAGATATCTGCTGATCCCATTCTCTTAGCACCGTCTAGTTGAAATGTTGTTGTGTCCTTGCAGTTAAGTAATTAATATATTGAATCGATGCAGTAATTTCTTATCTCTTGTAAGGGAAAATACTGATACTTGTTTGTGCAATGTCTCATTAAACAAAAAGATAAAACAAATAATGAAACAAACAAAAAAGACAAAACAAACAAAAGATTATCCATCGAGTGCGAGAAGAGAAAGATAATCGTGTTATAGTCAAAATTCAATTTTTAGTTCTGTAAAACGACATCAGTTAAAAACAAATAACCTCTGTAATTAGCTTAACTGGCTAAACCTACCCTTTTTCTCCTCCTCTCCCCACTCCTTCTCCCCTCAGTTATTGGCCCGACCTATATGAATGGGGCAGGGATGATGATAGTGCACGGATGTTTCTCCTTTCTCAGCTAACCCAGCTAACCGAAAACATTCAATCCTCCCCTTCCCATCGTATCTTCCCCTCCACCCGTCACCCAGTCCAACAACTCCGCTCCCAACTTCCCCCCAAATCCAAGCCACATCAACACCTTACACAAACTAACAATATCAGTAAGTTTCATCCAACCTGTCGTTGCTCAAGGTCGATATAGCTTAGCAGATCGAAGGTTATTGTCAAACTCCACAGCTGTATCGCTGTCAACCCTTTACAGGCGGAATTTGGGTTAATTCTTATATGACATTATAAATTGTATATGACCAACCGCATGTGACCGTGTGGCATTGTGATCTTGTGGTATGACACTTGCCTTCTGAGCGAAATGTCATGGGATCGAATCCCGCTCTGAGGCGGCGCATTGAAAAAGGCTCTTTCCTCACATTATCTCACCGTACGCTGGTGCACAATGAGAAACTGGCCGTTAACATTGTTGTCTTTTTCGGGGAATAAATTGTAATTCAACTAGTATTTTTTTTTCTCCAAATGAGCATTTATATAGAGCAATATCCACTAAACTTGCCCAAAGCGCTTTACAAGGAATCCCTGGCAAACACTTAACATGTAGGACGATACATGACGCCTGTTAGGCGATATTTCAATTATTTCAGACTGAGACAATTCTGTAACGGCCAGGTACTCATTTTATACCTGAGTACGATGAGAGAATGTGAATAAAGAGCCTTTTCTAAGCACCTTCCGTTCCGACAGCGAGTGTCATACCACAAGACCACATAGCACTCGCTTCACACGCAAAGGGACCAAGATAGATTCCGGGTGAAATCAAGATTTTTTTCTGACACTCCTCCCCTCTGTCCACCCATCAGGTTGCTGGGTCTGTTAGATCTGGCGGAAATGCTTTACCATGAACTAACGTGCTATACAAAGTTTAGCAAGAAATAGCTGTTATACATAGAAACCGGGATACATTTTGGCTTCATGGGCCTAATTACTCATAAGGACTATCTTTTTAACATTGGTGGAAAGTATGATTTGATAGAAATTCTGTCTCGCCATTCAATGAGTTAAGGTAAGACAGGGATGGCCGGGGGGGGGGGGGGGGGGGGGGGTTAGGGGTGTAGGATTGTTAAGTGGTAGAATAAAACCGTCCTCTAATGCTTGTCATGGGCTGATCGAACTGTCAGCACTTGTTCATGTCAGGTCCTTAAATTGAAAACATATTTATTGGGCTCAAGGCACGAGTAATTCAAGGCTGTTTGAAACCAACAAGACTCAGCTTACTTAACTCCATGTTCGGGCGACTGTGTGACCTTCATTCTAATAGGAATTGCTGTTTGAAAATGAATTGATAGTAAAAGAAGGATTGGAAAAATGACGTTTATTTTCTTTCATCTTAAAAATAAACAGTAAATGATTGATACAAAGTTGGTGTAACGTTTTTGTATTTCAATTTTTTACTTTTCTTTTAAACACACAAAATAATTCCGCATAAGTGACGTATACATAACTGCAGGTCTGATAACAGAACGCAAAGTTGGGCCGATTTAACATTATTGTAATGGACGATATTTTTTTTTTTTTGCACTAGCTTGATATTATTTCCATTATAACAGTGGGCCGTAACCTTTTTGGTTATCAGACCCTTAAATAAGTACACGTCGGTTGCACCGATATTGATTGAAAGTGTGCAGTGTACGCCAAATAAAACAAATGATTTACCTAATCTTCTCCCAAGCGCTGACAAATATCAAATTAAAAATTTTGGCCAGAAGACTCGTCCCTTAATATCGATTGACCTTCAGGATATGCAAATGTCAATTTTTTGCTCACGATTCAAAATTGTTTCTTCTACAATTTTTTCTTAAGTATTGCAAAGTGATGTGCATACCTTGTTTCAATGGAGTGATAAATGGCAACTACGCTTTAAAACCATTGTCGACGAAAAGGTATTTAAAGCTGTCTAAGACGATTGAAGAAGCATTGCACACTAGACCGGAATTTCGGTTGAAGCATGCCTTGACATTCTGACAAAACATAATGGAATGAGAAAGGTTGTTGCAAGGGCTCTACCGAATTGTCTAACCCGAGAACAGGGAAATAGGAGGGTTGAATTTGTGAGGGCTTGCTGTTGAAATAAAAAGAAGATAGAATTTCAATTGATGTTATGCATTTAGTTAAAAAGAAAAACTCACAACACCCGCCAGTCGAATATAACTTACGAACACACAAAACTACGTTTATAGATAGTATGCGCTTGAGAAGCTCACAACATTGCCATCCGGAGGTATAACAGACCACACACAAAACTCTGTGTAACCATGAACTTTTATAGTCTGGATGATACCATTAAGTGAGAATTACTCATAAATGTGGATGGCAAAAAATAATAACAAAGACCCGAGTGACGTCAACTTCGTTCTATCTATACAGTTTATTGAGAATTACTCATAAACATTGTAGACTAAAAACAATAACAAAGAGCTGAAGGACTTCAGAGTCCTTCCTTCAATAAAAAGGTAATTACAGTCGATGAAACAGGGTTACATTTTCCTGTTCAAGCTACTGAAGGCGGAACTTCTGGGGAAAATAATGGATGGCTTTGAAATGATTGCATATAATTCGCAGAATGCCTTAAGGCGTGTTTCCAACATTGGCCTGCTACACTGTTTTGATGGCAAAACAAGTTATAACGCTTGTATAAAAAGAGGGTTATGAACTTTCAGGAATCAGGTTAGAAATAACAAATACGTTTGTCCATTATAGTTTAATTAATTCACCCAGCACCGAATTAATTTAACATTAACACAGCGGTTTTAACAGGGAAAAAAGTGATTTCCCTTTCAATAGAATGTGTAAATAAAGCTATGGTGATAAACACATTTATCAGTTTAATTATCAGTTTTGTTAATCAGTTAACGCGAAACAGCCATCCTAATTGTATTGGAATTTTTTAAAAATCACCCAGGCTTGCTCGCTCATATCCCACTAATCTTCTCGAATTGACCTAATTGGGTTTGCATATTACTTTGGATTGAAAATGACGTAATCCTAGTGACATTTGTGTCAAATTTAATTTGAAAATATTAATTCTTTTCCGATTGTTTCAAAATGTAATAATAAAAAAATTCTGTCAAATAATGATTTTTAGAAAATAATGATGATATTAATAATAATAAAAATAATAATAATAATAATAATAATAATAATAATAATAATAATAATAATAATAATAATAATAATAATAATAATAATAATAATAATAATAATAATAATAATAAAATAATGATAATAATAATAATAATAATAATAATAATAATAATAATAATAATAATAAATGGTCATCCTTATCATCATAATGTTAGTAATATTTTAATGACAAGAATAATGATATCAAAAAAAAAAAAGATTTTAAAAATGTCAACACCAACTATCATAATATATGTAAGGATAAATGTCAAATGTTATGATGGGAGTTAAAAAGTTATAAGAACGAAAACAAAATGTTATCATAATATCACATTACACCATTCTCTCTGACTATCGGTACCTTCCTTTGATGTAAATGGACCAATGACGTCAAAGAGTAAACGTTAATAAGAAAAGGCTATAGGATTACAATAATCCTTAATAATGTATATAATAATTTTGACTTCAAACCCACCACTCGCTTGATCCACGGTTTTCATTTGTTTCTTCTTTTTTTGTGTGTGTTTTTTTAATGTATACATATCACGTTTCTTTATCCATTATTATTCTAATCTGTCAAATCACATTATCTTAACCTACTTTGCAAGATTCCACAGAAAATCCCATAATATGACGCATTGTCTTAACCCATGTTGCATGTCTGTTAACCCAAAATGTTACGGACTCAATGTTGTAATGAAAATACTCTCAAACCAACGTAAAATACCGTCTATTACAACAACGTTAAATCAAACCCTTAATAGGATTCTATAGTCTGATGATGTCACGTCCGTCCATGTGATCAGAATGTATAAAAGTTAAAACATGATCAGATTTATGTTTTTCTCCGGGCCCCTCTGGATACACTTTTATGCTCGTCGGAGAAGTATTTCATAAGGAAGTCCGCCATTTTCCCGATAGTTTAGACCCAGTTACTAAGTTACTATGCGTCATTACGAGGGATGGGTATTGAAGCCTATTGCGTCCAGTTATCAGAACTGTTAACATGTGGAGACCGCTTTAAACCGATAGAGAGGTAAGCTTTTAAATGCTGAATGTGTTGCATCCTTTTGAATGAAAACTAAGATTTTGGGTGCTGGATTGTCCAAACGTGATCTAGCATTGGGAAGTTCTTGTGGGTGTGGGTTTTGGCACACCTGTTTCAAGCAATGCTTGCATTGAAAAAAGATTAAGCTTTTTATTAAGCAATGTCCACTAACTGTGCTAAAAGAACGACACATTTTTTTTCACGTGAGAACGGTAATAGATGGTGAGTAAATAGCTTTCTTTTCAAGTGCTTGCTCAACTTTGCGCCGCACCGGAAGGACTCGAACCAGATACCTACATTCTAGAGGACGAGTGTCATGCCACAATACTACAAAGCTATTGAACACCTATTTATTGTGGGACAGCATGGCTCAGTGGTACAGTCTTTGCTTCGTATCCGCAAGACACCTCGCCCTCGCTCAGTTTGCGGCGCTGCACTGGAATAGATCCTAGAGACAAATTTCCCCCATGGGATGAATGAAGGGAATTTTATTTTGTTATTTATTTTTTAACAAAAGGTGTAGTTTGACTCAGGATTATCATTAATCTGGAAAATAAATCTCGTATTTAAAAATGTGGCCAGAAAACTCGTTCTCCAAATATCGATCGATTTATATGACTCTCAATTTGTCAAAAACTCTCAAATCTAGGACTTCAACATATGAACGATGAGTTTTCTGGCTATAATGTTAAATACGAGTATTTCCAGAGTACGGCCGTTAACTGGTTAAAAAAGATTTCTTAAAAAGCAGTCCTTTTTTACAAATAAATCATAGGCATATCATTATTTATTTTTATACCCCTACCCCCCCCCCCTTCCTTATGTATTACTACTAAGAGCCGCTGACAAAAACCATAGAGTTACTTCTATCAAATGTGATGCTGATATTAGGTGTAATTAGGATATAATCTTGCTTCAGCTCTCCAAGCTGTCTGGTAAAAGTGGCCGCAGGGTGAGATGACGTCATAATATTCCAGACAGAAGTATCAAGTATTTCATCATTTGAATTCTTCAAAATTTTGTGATTATTATTACATGTTTTCAGCATCTGCTACTCCCCTTTCTCCATATTATTTTCATGTACTTCATCCATCCCTCCCACCTCCCATTTCCCTCCCTCTCTCTCTCTCTCTCTCTCTCTCTCTCTCTCTCTCTCTCTTTCTCACTTTCTTTCTTTTCTGCCTATTATGTCACCATTTACATTTTGTTAAATTATATTATTTAATTACTTACTTACCCCCTTGGTTCCATGGTGGAACATAAGAAGCCAACAACGTTCTTTCAGGCAACTCTGTCCCGGGCCAGCCAGTTCAGCTAATTCGATGTCTTTCCAGACTATTTTATCTTTTCAACTGTCCTCCTCCAGGCGCCCAACGGTCTGCCTCTCTTTCCCGGTGGGGACAATCTTAGTGTTGTGTAGGCAGTCTGGACTTTTTCATTCGGAGAACGGAGAACGTAACCCGGCCATTACCATCGTCTGTGCTTGACTTCATCCACAATGTTTTTTCATTCATGTGCGCCTGGAGATACCTTCGTTGGTAATACTATGTTGTTGCCAACCAAGTTTCAGGATATTGCAGAGGCATCTTGTTCAAATCCTCTTAGGTGACTTTCTATCTTCTTGTTCATTCTCCAAGTTTCTGCTGCATATAGTAGATCAAAGCGGACGTTGGATCGGTATCTACATCATTATTTTGGTGTTGGTATATTATTTAATTAGTTACTATGAATTATCAATTATTTGGTAAATAATTCTAAATTCCATAGCTTCAGTTCTGCCCACCAGCCTTTGAAAGTCTTCCTTCCTTCGGCGTGATGAGTTTGAATAGCGTTATAGTCTAGGTCATTGTCTAAAACTACTGAAACATGGACCATCGCAATTAAACGGAACACATACGAAACATTTGGAACAATTCATTTAAAACCACCAACATTTGAACGATAAAGGAAATGCTGCTGTAATACAAAGGCTTGGAAGGTACATTTCACACGGTCAAAGTGGATTTAGGCCTAAAGATATCACAGCATATGTTGTGTTGGCCCATAAATGGCTTAAAGCCAAGATGATATAAAACAGTAGACACGATCAGTCGTCAGACGCTTAAATATTTTGGATAAGATAAGTTTTTGAAGGTGAGTAATTCGTTTCCACATCAGGAAAACCAGGTTAATGTAATATTCATTTCTTCATTATCATCAGTATACCCAATGTGAGAGACTCGGCCCTATGTTATTTATTATCTACCAGGAGCATGCATTAAAGAAGTGCGCAAATCCTTACCCACACATGCTGACGATGTTGACTTTATAGGTAAAAACCGAGTTTTTACAACAAAAATCAAAAGTGCCCTACAAATACATTAACTATATATCACCTCAGAAAAAATCGACGCCACGTTATTGTCAAGGAAAGAAGATGGGTGGAAATCAACAAAAAAAGTAGGTTCGTTGATAAAATACAGAGGATAAAAGAATGAAAACGGTCGCTTTTGATTTATGTAAATTAAAGCCTTATCATAGATGACAAAATACAAATCAAATTATACAAAGCCCTCATTTATAACTGTATTACTTGGGTGATGGAAGGCGAAGAGCAAAACTTGATTTTAAAAAAGTCCCGAACAACCGATATCCAACGAACATATGCATTAAAGGACTCTACAACAAGTGCAATGAAAGACCCCCCCCCCCCTTCTATCTCTCTCTCATTCTCTCTCTCATTCTCTCTCTCTCTCTCTCTATCTCTCTCTCTCTTTTAAAAAAGATTATACAATTATGCTTACTTGCTTTCTCTTTCTCTTCAAATTTTATAGGCCCTATGGCGACGATTCAGTCATCGATTAAGAAGAAAAATGGAAATAGCAGCAAACATATTAATATATTTTTCATTATAGTTATAGCTGGACCAGCAAATAAAAGGATGACCACAAAAGACATTAATCTGAGTTATGCAAGGACCTGAAATACATAACATTTCAATATAAAATAGTTTCAGCCGAAGAAACGCTCCAATCGTATGACAAGGAGGCGAAAGGCACTCTGTCAACGTTAAGTAAGACATAGCTTCGATTAGTACAGTCAATACCCTTTCTCGCATTTTATGATCTGATATATGTTATAAGTACAAAACGAAAAAAAAATGTACCAGGAAGTAATGCCCGGATTGTTTTATTAACAGATAATGTGACAAATTGAGCAGGATGGGGGGGGGGGGGGGGGGGGGAGACTGAAGGCAAAGTATAATACGGGGGAAAACGACGATTAACCAATTAACTGTCGAACTCTGGAAAAAGTCGTATTTAAAAATTAGGCCAGAAAACTCGTCCTTCATTTAATCGATCGATTTAAATAACCCTCATCTTGAGAAAACCTCTCAACATAGGATCTCTCAGGAAGCGCACTCAAACCTAAGAACTCCCGTGCCACTCGTCCACAAATGACATAAAGGTATGTTCTTGATGTACATTCAACCACGTATGACATCAATGTACAATGAGATAACAGGAAACCTATCATGACAAAAAAAAAGAAAGAAATTTATTGAGGAAATTTTCTAGTGCACGTTGTGATTTTCAGACTCCAATGACAGAAATATGGTGTGATGGTTAATAGCAGCTGACGTGGATTGTTGGAATTCAGCATAGATGTTATATTGCTCTTTATAGATATTCATCTCCCGCCCCCCCCCCCCCCCCCCCCTTCCCAATAATTTTTTTCCGACGCGCGGTGCGTGTAAATGATAATAGGGCACAAACGTGTGATGTCAAAATAGTGGTTGAATAAAATTCAGAAAAAGTGGCGCGGATACTTGTATCAACATCGGAGCTATTCCATGTGCGTCTTATTTGTTACTATTATGTTTGTCTTGTTCCGTACAGAAAAGACCGTGTATAGCGTTAAATTAATTTGCTCGCTATTGAAAGTTGACGGGGTCAGCTAGGTAGCTTCGATTTGATCCCTAAAGTAGTTGAGAGAAGAGAGTTCGCAAGATAGGTACAATGTTTGAAAGCCATATATTTGTGTGGCTGGATGGTTGAGTGCCTAATGCGACAGCTTGCTGATCTCTCTCTCTCTCTCTCTCTCTCTCTCTCTCTCTCTCTCTCTCTCTCTCCCAAGCGATGAGTGCCGTGTCAGTTGGATCCCGGATTGTCTCTGACACTGCGATATTTCTATTCTCTGTTTTCATGTGGCACATTTCTCCATACCCTATATTTCTCATCAAAAACATGATTCCTATCTGATTGGAAGTGTAAAACCACTCTCCCGGAGGACTGAATACTTACCTTGTGTATGGTCTTCTGGTTTCAGAATGATGACAATTCTTATTTTTTAGTCTAAATATATTCTAGTCGTCAATAAAGGTCATCCATACTCGCTCTTTTACTTCCAGTAATCCATAGAATCCCCTACATATCCTGCTACTAATATATTTATGCCACCTCATGATTCAATATGTAACCCATTTATTATTTGTCCTCCAAGGGACTAGTTACATACGAACTTCCAATGATTTTGTAACCAGAAAAGTAGAAGGTGCCGTCTCACGACCTTTCTTCCCTATTATTAGGGCAGGTTAAATTTAGCTGAAATGACATGTTCGCAATACTAGGTACAAATTGATTTATTGTGTCTAGCGTGGTGTATGCAATGTCTGGGCCAATGACGGTCATATCGATTGTGTCGTTAATGTCAGCCAATTTT
>NC_088361.1:55594427-55599427 GCF_034508935.2 Berghia stephanieae | reverse complement strand
ACTGCTACATCACTACTCGAAATCGTCGGAGAAAGCTCGATCATTCATGTATCAAGCAGCAAATCAGACAGATGTTCACTGACCTGCATATGTTGTTCTGAAATATAATTATGACCAGTGGTAATAATCCAAGAGTTGATCACTAAATGAGTCAGATGAACCTTCATTTCACTTCACTTCAATTCAAGAGTATAATTTAGGCTATTGGCAAATGACAATAAAAAGCTATCTGAACACATCATTCTAACAATTGACCTATCATGCGTTGCTAAGTATTAACTAATCTGAATAGTCCTTGTATTTAGCCCTTATTTACAGGCTATGTACTATTTCCGGCATCATACAAGCAAATATCCCTTGCTCGAGTGTGATTAATTACTATAATATCATAGTACGAGTCCCCGGATATATAATCAATATACAGTGCATATAACTTTGAAAAAAATTACAATTGTTATCGCACAATTTGTTTAAATTAGTCTAAAAACATTTCAATCGTTCAATTTTTGACTTGATAATTTAAAAAAAATATGGTTTATGGTTTGTCTTTCCATCCATGTCACCGACCGATAACTATGAACCAACGTTCGCGTGAACTTTACAATTATAAGACGGATAAGACGTTATAATTTTGAATAACTAGCTTTTTCTTTTTGAAAATAAATGAAGGTAACTAATGGGTGTGTTATTTAATTTTTTGAATTGCTTTTTTCCTTCTTCACTGTTTGTAAGGCATGTTGCGTACAACTCGCTTCGCATTAACTGTGATTATATACTGACGCGTCTGATGTAATGGCCAATGAAAATACCCAGACATATTGTGAATAATCAACTGTGATTGTACACAGACGCTTTTTAAAGATAATACGAAAACGTTAGAAATGCACATTAACATATGAAAGGAAATAAGTAAAGTAAATAAAATAATAATAAAAGTTGTAAAAAATACCCAAACAGCAAATCAGTAGATGGATAGTCGCCATTCATGTGGATGGCGTGGCCGAATGGTTAAAACGTCTGTTTCATAAGGCTTGAAATCGGCGCTGCTGGTTCGATTCCCGACCGCGCTACTGTTTTTGTTTCTATTATCAATATTTCTTGTTTTTTGTTTGTTTGTTTGTTTTTGTTTCTTTTTGTTGCTGTTGTTGTTTTCCTTCTTACTACAGAATGTTGCAAACGATAAATGTCCCACCCCCTTTCTTTATCTTAAATGTTCTCTCTCGCTCTCTCTCTCTCTCTCTCTCTCTCTTTCTTTCTCTCCCCCCCTCTCTCTCTCTCTCTCTTTCTTTCTCTCTCTCCCCTCTCTCTCTCTCTCTCTCTCTCTCTCTCTCTCTTTCTTGTGTACTCTCTGTAAAGTATTGAAATTTGTAATATCCATCCCCATCCCGATCTTATTTTATTGTTAAAAATGTTTGTAAACAGATTTTTAAAAAAAATATCACTCAGAGATCAGGGGCAACAATTAAAAAAGTAAAAAAAAATCGATAAATATAGGTTTTATAAATACATATATAAATAAATTAATTAATTAACAAATGTCGCTAATTTAGAAAGCGATGAATGATCAGAGAAAAAACAATATTTAAACTAAGGGTTGCTCTTCCTCATATGAAATCTAATTTATTATAACAATAAATATAAGCCAAGATGAGGGGGGGGGGGGGGGGGGGGGGGGGGGGTTAAAATTTTCAACAGACTATAGAAATAGAAGTCTTATTAATTAATTATATAAGTAATTCCTGGCTAAAGAAACCAGTAATAATACAGACAGGCTGGAATAATTGGATAAAGGTAACTGGAGTTATGTGTGACAAACGAATTTCCGCAAAGCTAAAGGAGAAAATACCTATAACTGTTGTAAGACCAGCAATGTTAAATGGACTAGAGTCAGCAGTTACAACAAAGATACAAGATAAAGAAGTTGAGGTTGCGGAAATTAGGTGGTTGAGATGATCACCTGACTGGACAAGAAAAGATAAAATGTTAAATTAATGAGTTTTAAGGTTGACTGTAGTGAAGAATGTATCAATTAAGATGAGAGAAGATAGATTGAAATGGTTCGGATATGTAAAGAGACGAGAGAGGGAGCACGTGAGAAGAAAAGTATTGGACTTACAATTAGCGGGAAAGAGGAAAAAGGGACGCCCAAAGACTCGATGCTTTGATAAAGTAAAGGGCGATGTGAAATAACTAGACCTGGATGAAGATGATAGGTAATGGTTTTGGATGCATGGCTTTAGTAACTTCGATTCGCCATTTGTATTTTTCTACGTCTCCTTGAAATACACTTTGACCAAAACAAAAAAGAAGGAAAAACGTCGGATTTATATTCGTGCGCACGAAAATATTATTTTATATGTCCAATCAGCTGTCTTTTCAACCTGTATTTAAGCAAATAAAAGGAGAGAAAATATTCTGCAATCGTTGAAGAAACATTTTATTCAACGGGTTCGAAGCATTATTCAAACTAATTGCATTTTTACAACGAAACGATAGTGTTTTCCATTGGGAGGGGTGGAATAATGTTTAAGACGTAATTAAATTTAATAGCAGAAAAACAAGCATGAGTAAAATATAAAACAAAATGATGATGATAATAATAATAATAATAATAATGATAATAATAATAATGATAATAATAATAATAATAATAATAATAATAATAATAATAATAATAATAATAATAATAATAATAATAATAATAATGATAATAATAATAACAATGATAATAATAATAATAATAATAATAATAATAATAATAATAATAATAATAATAATAATAATAATAATAATAATAATGATAATAATAATAATCTCATCATCTCATGTAGTTCCATATCCGAAGCAGACGTCGGAGGTCATCTTCCGCCAAGCTGATCTATCTCTTGCCAATTCTATTAAAGCAGCGCCACCTTTCTCAGCTTCATCTGTCCAAGTTCTTATCCCTTTCAAATAAGTTATTCTTTGTCTTCCTCTTATTTTTTTCCATTCATCTTTCCAGTCAAGGCGAGTACTTCCAAACCAGGGTGGCGGATAATGTGTCCTAAAAATTCCATTTGGCGTTTGATGATTTTTGTTATCAGTGATCTTTTTCTGTTTGCCATTTCTAAAATTTATTCATTTCTTTTCTTTTCCACCCATGACACCCTCATTATTCTTCTGTAAAACCGCATTTCCGCTGCCTCCAGTCTTTTAACCATGGTCTTGTTTATGGTCCAGCTCTCACAACCATATAGCAGCACAGACAGTACATAGCAATCCAGGACCTTGATTTTTGTTTTCATGCTAATATTCCTGTTTTTCATAATTGTATGCAGCTGGTTGAATGCATTCTTCGCCATACCTATTCTTTTCTTTATTTCACAATCTGATTTTCGATTGGATGTTACATTGAAGCCTAAATATTTGAAACATTCAACTTGTTGTATTGTTTGTCCTCTGCTTGTTATTACACAGGCAGGTGGGTTATTATTTTTAGATACCGTCATACATTCTGTTTTAGATATATTCAGTTCCAGTCCCATATTTTTACTACTCCTGACTACTATATCCAGTAATTCTTGTAGTTCATGTTCAGATTCTGCCAGTAGAACCGTATCATCTGCATACCTCAGATTTGCTACATTCTTTCCTCCAATACACACCCCCTTCTTAGGTTCGATATCTCTTAATATCATTTCACTATAGAGGTTGAATAAATCTGGAGACAAAACACACCCCTGCCTAACTCCTCTTCTAATAGGTGTAAAACTGCTTAGCTCGTTGTCAACACGCATTGCTGCTTCTTGTTCCCAGTACAAATTCCGTAATATTCTTAAATCTTTACCATCAATGTCCAAGGATGATAGAATTTTGAATAGTTTTTCGTGTTGTACTTTATCAAAGGCTTTTGAATAGTCGATGAGACACATATACAGATCTTTATTTACTTCAATACATCTTTCCGTCAGCATTGATAATGTGAATATTCCATTTCTGGTACCCTTGTCCTCAACAAAACCAAATTGCATCTCCCCAATTTCAGGTCGTATTTTATTTCTTATTCTTAGTAAAATTATCTTCAAAAGAATTTTTGTGAGGTGGCTCATTAGGCTAATAGTTCTGTGTTGTTCACAATCAACTGCCCTGGCTTTTTTGGTAATGCTATAAAAATGGATCGTTTCATATCAGTTGGCATTTTTCCTGTGTCATACACTTGATTTAGAAGGATGAATTCAATCCCCCATTCACCCAGGCCAGTCAAGGCTTCAATTGTTATGGCATCAGGTCCTGCAGCTTTTCCATTTTTCATGCTTTTTCATGACGTTCCTAACTTCATCTTTCATTATAGAAGGCCCTTCCAGTTCTTTTATCATAGGCATTTCTCCTCGATTATCAAAAAAAAAGTTCTTCAATATATTCTGACCATCTGTTTAGAATGCAGTCTTTGTCCATGATGGTGTTTCCACGCTTGTCTTTGATGCATCCACTTTTAGCACCTGATTTAGTTTTGTTTGTCACTTCTTTGATTTTGTGATGGAAGAATTTGCCATTTTTTTCTTTGCAGGACATTATATAGTGACATTGTTCATTTATCCAGTCTTCTTTAGCTTCGTTGCATTTTCTTTTTATCTGCCTGTTCAGAATCTTGTATTTTTCTTCCTGATTTTTGGCCTTTCTTCTCTCATTCATTAGTTCTAATATCTCTGGAGTAATCCATTTCTTCTTCTGCAACTTAAGTGTGGTTGGAACATTTTCTTCTAATGATGCAGCAACACTGTCTTTAAACTGCTCATATTTCTCTTCTATATCTGTTAGTTCTCCAAGCACTTCAAACTTGTTTCTTACTGATAGTTCAAATTTTTCTTGTATCTTCTGTTCTTCCCGGAGAATGTCTAGTTGGTATTTAGGTTTAGCCTTTGCTCTTTTGCAGATTTTCAATTTAACTCGTATGGGGCATAGCACAGGTATATGATCGCTGTTACAGTCAGCCCCCGGCAAAGATTTGGCATACAAAACTG
>NC_088361.1:55584427-55591927 GCF_034508935.2 Berghia stephanieae | reverse complement strand
TTTTTTATCATGAATCAAACAGTTATTAGGTATCTGGATCTATAAGACCTTGAGGAACATACTTTGCGCTAGCCTAGCGTCCTATCCAAAGGGTAGAAAACAATTGGTATTGCCCACTCCACGCAACAGAAACCGAGATAAACTCCGGGTCTATTGGCTCTGGAGAATTATTCTTTAAATTGGTGGTGACTTCGAGTTACTTATTGTCTTTTGAGATTACACGGAAATAAAATGTTTTTCTCTTACACTGTAACATAATGGAACAATTTTGTTCTTTCCAATAGCTCAAAATACAATTTCTGTCTTTTCGGAGTGATTGAATTATGCTAGTCTGTAACAATAAATCTCGAAATAGCCCTTGTCATAAGAATGACATATCAGCTCAACACGTTGCTATCCTTTGTTTCTACTCTTTTTGTCTGCTGGTTTTTCACCCGAGATTCTCAAGGTCTTTAATGGGTTCACATCTCAGACTTGTTAATTTCTTTTTGTTTTCCACACGTCTCATTAGTGTCATTGAGGTTGATGTCTTTTAAACATTGAATAAAAATAAGATACTTTCCCTTGGCATTAATTACAAATCTCACTTAAGCATTTTATGGTTTACAAAACTGAATGTTGCAGTTATAATGAGATACGGAGTTAAACGCTCTAGTTTCCTCTTTTTAGCTGAGGGCATCGAGTACTAGATATTTGTTGACGTGAATGTGGTTACAATATTAAATGAGATTAAATAGCATTACAATAAAGGTATAGTACAACTTAAATCAATTCCAAAACAGTAAGATTCCCCCAGTATATTATTCTTACCATTCTCTGTATCTAGGGTTCTAATGTAAAAGAAGTCTTTTACCCCCCCCCCCCCCCCACCCCCTGCGACCACAGAAAAAAACACCCCAAAAACTAACAATAAATAAACAACCCCCCCCCCCCAAAAAAAAAACAAAACAAAAAAAAACAAACAAACAAAAAACAAAAAAAGAACAACAACTGAAAACAAAAACGGAGTTAGGTACATTTCGACCTGGTCAAAGGCTGTCGAATATATAAGTTGTTGAGAACTGAGCAACTCTCAGTGGAGTTCAAAGGGTTACTTTTAAAAAATCAAACCCCATTCTAACGTAAATCAACTATCTCTCTCGGAGGGCAGGGATGATTCCGAAAAGAACAATCAATTGAACATTTCACAGTTCGTCTCACTAATCCGGAATACCACAATCCGGATGTCTCCATTATCCTGACGAGTAGCCTGCGTCTTTTGTTAGCAATGGTTTCTAGGACATAACCCGAACGAGTCCGTAGTTGACCGTGCCTCCGTCGGGCTGCTAGGCATTCTGAACACCCCATTTATCAAATCAGGGGGTTCGAACCAGAACTATATAAGCGAAGCGCGGGAAATCAGAGGGGTTATTTTGTAAGTTTCGTTGAGCTGAACAGAATATCGCCTTTCTAGCGGTCCCGTTTTATTTTGTGTTATTATAGTGGTTTTTCTTATTCGTGGATGTCAGGAGGGTGACGAAGAGGATGAATGGATAAGTAGAGTTGTGTCGTTCCTGTTTTTGCTTTAAAAGAAATGTAGTTTCCGTAACAAATGTATCGTGTTTGTTAATCTTGCTTTCCTTTATTTTGTCATTATTAACATTGTCAAGTCCTCAAACACGGGCTTTCTCTTTCTTTCTCCTCACTCTGATCAGGCTAGGCTCTGCGCTGTGACCTGATCTTCCACTCGTAGGGAACTTATCAACGAGTTCCCTCTATCTATCTTTCTTAATCTTTTCTTTATATTGACTTTCTGGGCTATCTGACTCTCACCGGGAGTGGCCGGGACCGTCACATTTTATTTTAACTTTACAGTCCGAAAATTCTTGTTTCCGGAGGTTTTCAGATTAGTTTTTCGTGACTGTACACATCTGCAAATCACTTTCTTTCTTATTTGATTTTTTTGGGTCTTATTTGCGTATTTGTCAATGTAAATCATGTAAACTAAACTAAAGCTTTTTCCACATAAAAATAATAATATGTTATCAGGCAACTATTCCTCACTGAACAACTCTCGCATCAAAATTATAATCTCGAATATCTATAATTGCCCTTTGTGGACAAATAATCCTACTGTTCTCTTTGTATCATATCTGGGTAGATTACCAGACCACACTTTCACAAAAATCCAGCCTCTCTGTCATAAATCCCATTCAATATTTTGAATCATTCTATCACATGACCCCGAGTTATCCTGTAACAGCGTTGACAATTTCAATTTCCTTAAGCTCTCTTCGTAGAATAAAACCAGGAATCTGTTATGTCGTTCTGCTATATCATTTCAATGGGTTTCATCTTGTATGGTGAGCAGGCAGAGTGGCTTAGTCTTAGGTTATTTCTAGTAATTTGTAGAATGGGATGAACGTTTCTACATTGAGACAGAAGAATATTTGCAAGAACAAGGCAAACACAGATGTTGCATTCTTCGCTTTTTCACAGATATGATATCATCATCATCATCATCAAGTGCCAGGCCTGTTGCAGACATCGGCGATCATGTCCCTCCAACCATATCAGTCCTCAGATCTTCTCAATAGCTCGATTCCTGTTCCTCCTCCACCAATCCATCTGTTCAGATTGTCAATGTAATATATCCTCTGTCTCTCTCTTCTTTTCTTCCCAGCAACTTTACCCGTAAGTACAATCTTTTCAATACGGTTTTTTTTCTGTAAATATGTCCGAGAAATTTTAACTGTCTTTTTCTGATGGTGTTTACCAAAGTTGGTCGTACTCCAATTTCTTTTAATACCTCCTCGTTTTTTTTATTTTATCTTTCCATTAGATTCTAAGAATGCGTCTATAAAACCAAATTTCGGCTGCAGTTATTCTACGTTCACATTCTTTGTTAATCTTCCAACATTCGCTGCCATAAAGAAGCACAGACCACACGTATGATTTCATTACCCGGAGTTTTGTTGCCATCTCAATGTTGTGGTTGTTCATGATTTGCTTTAATTGATTATATGTGTTCTTTGCTAAAGCAATTCTTCTTTTAATTTCATGGGTGGATCTAGCATAAGATGTAATGATGTATCCCAAATATGTAAAACTTTCAACTCTCCTGATCTCTTCGTTTTGATAGGATAATTTGCAGGGTGGTTTAACATTACTTCTGCTCAAAACCATACATTCTGTTTTTTTCACATTGAGTTCTAACCCAATGTCTTTGCTATGTTTGGCCACATTATCGAGTAGTTGTTGTAACTCTTTTTCTGATTCTGCGATTAGAGCAGTGTCATCCTCATATCTTAGATTGATGATGATATGTCCCTCTATATTCACGCCTGCCTTCAGTTGTATTTTACGTAGAATGAACTCGCTGTAGATGTTAAAAAGGTCGGGAGATAGGACACATCCTTGCCTCACACCTCGCTGTATGTGTGTGTTAGTCGCTGACCTCACTATCAATTCGACCAGCTGATTTCTCATTCAAATTTGAGTATGGGTTACATCTGAAACCTTTTTCACGAGGTAATACTACATATTTCAATTTTATATAGGTTTTCTTGCAATGTGTTCATATTCTCCTTGGTTTCTATAATATTGAATATATTTAATTTGTGTCGTAGGCAAAAGTATATCGATTATTTATCAGCATCTAGTACATTGTTAATGAATATAACGAAAAGCAGGGGCCCTATCCCTGACCCTTTCGCACATTACAGCATGCCATTTTGGAGACTCTCCATCAACTGTCACTTGAAAATGGTGATAAATCAAATCTATCATGTCTCGTCTGATGCCGTATTGCTCAGCAATCTATTCGCGATACTGTTACAAATGTTTTTTGATAGTCCATGTAAATACAGTCAGCAGATCTTTCTTTTTCTTATGCTTCAGTCCACTCATTCATGACTTACAAAAGTTAAGCGCGTTTGAACGACAATCTATAAATCCATTTTATTTAGATTGCTCGACAACGTTGTCACTTATGTTTTTTTCCATTTGTTTACACACCATGGATGTCAGGCGTAATTGTCTTTGTTTACCGTTTGAAAATGGCACTGCTGTTAATTAATGTCTTGACGGATAATATATCAAAAGAGGTATCTATAATACATTAACATTTGTTAAACTATTTTAAAAGGCATCTGGATAGTGTCGGTAACTCTTGTGAAAGTTTTGTTTCGATCAAAGCAAGATTATGGCAAAGGTTATGCCCCTTCCTATATTTAGATAATTAATTGGAGAATTATTTTCTGATCTAAAAGTTATATATTTGGAGACCTGCTAAGTAAAATTGTGCAAATCTCATCCCAGGATGTCTCAAATGTGAAACATCAAGTTACTAAAATCCAATTGAAGAAACCTTCGTTAAACCAATATGGAGCATGCCTTATTAGTTATCGACTCCACATCATAAAATCACGAAGGAACATTTTGTACATTCCTAAACTTAAACCTTATGCATTACAGGCTTTAAGGAAATAAACCTATTTCTAAATCAAAGAAAATGAAGAAGAAAAAGAAGAAGAAGAAGAAGAAGAAGAAGAAGAAGAAGAAGAAGAAGAAGAAGAAGAAGAATGTGAATGCTAAGTAACTTCAAAATAATATATCAATCTTAATCTGATTGTAGGGAACTACTCTCATTGCATTTCACGTCATAAGTAAAGGACAAATGAATTGGCCATTATTTTATGTTTCATATTTCAAGACACAAGGATAAAAACCTGTTTTCAACGTTAACGCGACTAAAATGGATAAGTCAATTTTTCATTATCTTGTGTTTGTAACATTTGGCAAACTGATACGCGACACTCCTCTAAAATGCATTCGTGTTTACTGGTAGTAAAAAATCATTTTTTGCCTTTAAACGGGACAATCTTCCTCCTATATCCTGCCGTATTTTCCCATCGATATCTAATTCCAGGAAACAAGAGTATGGTAAGGAACAATAGCTGATTGGATGAATGGCCGTGGGATTGGGAAAAACAAACGCGATGAAAGACGTTTTCCGATATGTGGAGAAAGAAAAAAAAATAAAGGAATGAATATTTTACACTCTATCTCGAAGTTCATTCAAATCAGACACAAATAAAATTCATCTCTAGGATCTCTATATCTTTTCATCGACATAATATTGAGCACTATGATGAACTTTTAACTGCCAAAGTAATGATATTAATGCATGACCGTTTCCTTCCTCAATATGAAATACATAATATCATTTTTTAAAAAGACAAATTTATTTTTCATCGTATTTCTGAGTTTTAACAATAGAGGTATATCCGTTCGTTTTCATTATGTGTAGAAAAATCATCCTCCATGATACAAGATAAGACTTCCAGTCCACCATCTCCATAGGAGGAAAAGCAATATCGAATCTTCGAATCTCTGACAATATCGACCACCATCAGGAAAGGAAAGAAAGAGCTAAAACAGGTCGACAAAGGCAACAAAAGCGCATGGAATAGAAATGAGTAAAGAAAAGAGCAAGACGCTAGTTAGCCGCACAAAGAACAAGACAACACATACTATACTCGGCGTCTTAATTAACGGGAAGCTGTTTGATCAGTAATAGCGTTCAAGTATATTTATGAACTCACAAAAAAGAGTAATTCAATATAAGTTCAATGATATTAAAATTGTTGCAATCAAATCACGACAACGCAATTATATCTTTAAAAACAAAAGTCATCCTCCAAACGAAGACTACAAAAGCATGCATACGCAAAAATAAAATCCCCAAATAAACAAATCGACGCAGGTTTCCAAAGGTGATTACTGGTCCGCTCATTAGTAGCGTGCGATACCTCCGTTTGACTGCATGCAGGTCTGAACACGTCGCCTCATAGGATGAATAAGGTTATGAATGTCTCCTTGTGTAATTGCGTGGGACATGTTTGGAAGACGCATGTATGCACGGAATGACATTAGAAATCTGAACGACTTACGGAGGGTATTGCTGGAAGAATGCGAAAGCTGGACCTTGACAACAGAAATCACAAAAACAATCCAGACATTTGACAACAAATTTATGTGAAGAATTCTTGGAATTTCATGTTTAAACTGTAAAGGCCATCGAGCGTGCACACGGTAAAATTAAGAGCGACAGTCCGTCGTTATCACAAGAAAGATCCTCCTACGCATTATAATGAAAAGAATGAGGAATAAGATTCCACCTGAGATTGGTCGGAACAATTCGGCTTCGTGAAAGACAACGGTACTGGTAATGCCATCTTTACATCAAAAACAATATTACAAAGGTCTATGGAGAAACAAAGAAGCATATACCTCGGCTTTGTGGACTATTCAAAAGCCTTCGACTAGGTTAAGCATAAAGAACTTTTTGAAGTACTCACATCCATTGGAATATAGCATTATGACCTCCGCCTTGTGAAAAAAAAACAGTACTGGATCCAAACAGCATGTGTAGACTGGACAATGAGGCCTCCTTTTATTTAGAAAGGAATGAGACAAGGATATGTTTTATCTCCATGCCTTTTCAACATTTAAATTGAAATAATCTTCCGAGAAATTGAAGAAGTACCAGGCATCTGTATTGGAGGTGAGAATTTGACAAACTGGAGGTATGCAGACGATTCAGTTCTTATGGCTTACACACCAGAAAACCTTCAGATCATGCTTGACAAATTAGTGGCTGGTAGCGAAGCATAGTGACTTTTTGCTAAACGTCAAGAAAACAGAGTGCATGGTCGTTAACGAAATAAAAACCCTAAGTTCTATCTTTTCACCTCATTAACAAAAGGGAACCCATTTTAAACAAGTTTAAAAGTTTAAGTATCTCGGTGCAACCATCACGAACGACGCTAGAGATTTTTTAAAGAAATAATTCAAAGAATAGCGATCGCTAAATGCATCTTCCACAACTTAAGACCAGTCATCTCTGCCGCCAATATTAAATAAATCACGTAACTAAAGGTTATCCAAATATACGTTATCTCGTCTCCCCTCTACCCGTGTGGAACTAGGACTCTAGGCAAGAAATGTCAAAACCGCCTAGAAGCTTTTGAAATGTAGTTGTACAGAAGATTGCTAAACATAAACTGGTCAGATAGAATAACAAACGCAAAAGTTTTGCATAGAATAGGGAAACCCATCCAAATTGTGAAAATCATCAGAAAAAGGCAAATGGGTTTTCTTGGCCATGTATGGTGACGAGGGTACATTGAAAGCCTAACACTTAGTGGCTACATAGAGGGAAAAGAGCTCATGTTCGTCAGAGGTTGACGTTTTTGACCAGATTGAGGCTATCAACAACAACATCCCTACAAATTTCGAGTACCTACATGAGGGAGGCAGAGGACAGATCGTCGTGGAGACATATGATAGGAAAGATGCATACAATCGCAGGCCACGGATAAGTAATGGAAGGAAAGTCGTGACATGACACCCTCTAATTTTCTGGTTCCAAAGTCCTTGGAAGTGTGTATGTAACCAGTTATTCGGATGACTAATAATGAAAAGGTTACATATTGAATCATACGGTGGCATAGCTAT
>NC_088361.1:55566927-55579427 GCF_034508935.2 Berghia stephanieae | reverse complement strand
TTAATTGTAATTCACCATCGCTAGTCTTATTCATCCCCACATTTACATGTTTTGTGACATATGCAATATGTGACCGACCACGCTACTTGTGAGAATGTATTCAATGGGGAGATGATATAATCTTTTTAAATTAAAGGAAGGAATCACCATCATTGAAGATTGATTACTTTTATTGACCTCTAATTGCCCATTTTGTTAATATATAATGCAAAGGAAATGTACAAGAAATTATTTCATTTAAGTGATAGTGACTCTGAATGATAGAATGCTTCATCGTATAAGTTTGTAAGAGAGCACCACAAAACATTCAGCAGAAGTCTTCTAGTGTTTTCATTAAGAATGATCGATACTACTCGTTTGATTTTGCCGATACCTTTTTATTGCTGGTTGCTGGTATTGTCCGTGAGTAAATGAATGAACCCCCCGAGGTAGTTTACAGAATGCTCTCCCATGTTCCAATGGACATTTTTCACACAATATAATGTTCAAAATGCCACATTTTTCGAGGAATCACATTTTCTAGTAAATGCCGGTAGAAGTTGATATAAATCTGAAATTCTTATTCCATTTCCATGGTTAGTGTCTTGACAAGACTGTCATGAAAGACGATGTAAAAATTGGCATTAAAAACACCAAATTACATCCCTGTGTGTGACGTTCGTCTGCCAAAATCTCTGCTTATAGGGATCCTCATGTGGGAGGCTTTTTGAAATGTTTTGTTTATTATCACTCTCGATAACTTAGATTTATTGCAAAATAAACCATTTAACAACTAATTGATATCCAAACATCTAAGAATCTTTCTTTTAGGGCGAAATAAAAACATTCATTTATGTCTTGATACCTATTTAACTCGTTACTTTTTATCGTTTAATAGCACTACTCGCAAGCTCATAGTGTTATTTAACACGGAAAAAAAGAAACTTGTTTAATAAATACAAAGCATGAAAGAATTGTATATTGTTTTGAAATATCAACAATTTTATTTTGATATATGAATTTGTTGATAGTCATTCTTATTTTAAAAAAACCGTCTCAAATAACAAAAAAAATCAATGATCATCTATTCTTTTTTGTATTTACTAATGGGGAACCCGCAATAGTTTCGGAGAAATAAACACAATTACGAACAGGTATTCATATTTTTAATTATTATAGTACTCCATTTTCGATATTAACATAAATCGAGATGATTCGTTTGAGCCATCAATGATAAACTTCGGTATAACAAGGGTAGGTAATTGTTTGAGTCTAGTGAAATCATTGACTAATTTTGTTTAACTTATGGAGAACCCAAAGTATTTTCAGAAAATAATAAAGGCTATTACAGACAGGCATTCGCCTATTTTAATTTTTATATTACTGCATTCTGGAAATTCAAATAAATCAAGACAATTCTTTCTGAGCCATCATCGATCAAAATATGCGATTCCCAAGCCCAAGGTAAAGGACCGATCATTGTGGCCCAGCAGATATTATAAACAGCTATTTGAGTCCACGGGTGATAGAATTACCCTATAATAGAGAAAGTTTTGCAAGTGCCTTGTATATCAATCTGTAAAAAAAAGTTTTAAAATTGTCAGAATTTTCGGTAATTATGTGCTTGTTGTCAAATATATAACATGAGCTGGAACGGAACGTTGTTAACCTTCAACCTTTATTTTGTTGGAATAATAGATACATTTTACCCCTTCGCCCTGCTTTCGGGAATATTTCAGACTTCTTGCTGGATTTTGTGAATTCTCTCTAAAATGTAAAACACTTAGTAAGAGAACATTTAGTGTTGATGTCTGGAGTTATGGGCCTTGAATGGTCACTAAAATATATATACCAAGATAAAAGGTATTAAACTTTATTCTATTTTTACTGATCGGTTTTTGTAATGCGTATAAAGATTTCCTGTCATTTATTAGAGTTCAAGTTCAAGAATTTATCCTTAGGCCATTGGCCAATCACCATAACATGTCTCTGAACAAACTATTCTAACAATTATAATAATAAGGGTATAACATTCTTTGGTAAGCATCTATGACTAAAAATGCAATGATAATAATAATAATAATAATAATAATAATAATAATAATAATAATAATAATAATAATAATGATTATAATAATAATAATAATAATAATAATAATAATAATGATAATAATAATAATAATAATAATAATAATAATAATAATAATAATAATAATAATAATAATAATAATAATAATAATACTAATCATCATCATCACCATCATCATCACCATCATCATCATCATCATCATCATCATCATCATCATCATCATCATCATCATCATCATCATCATCATAATAATAATAATAATAATAATAATAATAATAATAATAATAATAATAATAATAATAATAATAATAATAACAATAACAATAATAATAATAATAATATAATAATAATAATAATAATAATAATAATAATAATAATAATAATAATAATAAGAAGAAGAAGAAGAAGAAGAAGAAGAAGAAGAAGAAGAAGAAGAAGAAGAAGAAGAAGAAGAAGAAGAAGAAGAAGAAGAAGAAAAAGAAGAAAAAGAAGAAGAAGAAGAAAAAGATTGGAATAAGAGAAATTTGTTAAATCTAATAATTTATAGATACTCTAATTTATATTTGACTTCATAAACAATATGCTAAGAAATATTTACAATGTCTCAAGGAGTGGACAAAGGGACGAATGAAATACTTGTTTTATACAAGGGTAAAGACAATTTGTTTTGAAATTAAAAATGCCTATTATCAACATATTTGGTGCGTCTTTATAAATTTCAATGCATTGCTTTCTTTGTTAGTATGTTGTTTTAACTTATGTTTCATGAATGATTTTAAATATATATTATTACTTGTGTACAGAAAACAATCTTTGGCTCCTATAATCTCAAAAAAGCTTATACGTAATGCCTAACTCTTGTTTAATGTTATTTAAATAGTGATAAAATCATTACCTGTATATAGTTTAGTTTAAAATATTTAAATCCCTTTTAAAAACAACAATTTAATACCATCTATGATGTATCCAAGGAACAATACACAGATTATATCATGGACGCAATGTCTATTTTCAACAGTTTTCATAATGTCAGTTCATAATTAATTTATATAAATTATTGTATTCGGTATCATATTCGAGATAGACATTGTAATTGCTTTTAAATATCTAAAATTAAATTTATAGGAATAAAAAATGACTTGCTAAAGGTCAAGAGGGAAATGTGTTTGAGAGACTTCTTCGTTCCTCTGATGGACATCTATGGCTGCAGTCCGATATCTGCTATGAAGTCTGTGGTCCGCTTTAGGTCCTCAGCCTCACCATAGAGCTTTGTATTGAGTGTTGTAGGGGTGACCCAGTGGTTCGAACGTTGCACGTTGTATAATGGGCAATCCATAAGCACATGTAAAGTGGTTTCATGGTCGGTTCCACATGGGCAATAAGGGGTTGTTCCAATACCTAGCTTTGTAAACATATGTCCTCTTAGTCTATTGTGTCCTGTTCGGAGGCGGAATCGGGTGACTTGGCTACTTCGCTGAATGGCATGGATTGGATCCTGCTTGTTGTGTTCCAGGTGTGTGTCATTCCTTTTTTTGGTCTATTTTTAGCTTTATTATTTTCTTTTGCTGATGGTAAGTGATTGACGACTTCGGTTGTTCCTTTTGGGCTCCTTCTTTTGCCAGTTGATCGGCAATTTCATTTCCATATATACCTACATGACTTGGAATCCACTGCAGCACAATTTTTCCTGTTTTATCAGATAAGCCCTCAAGGGCCTCCACAGTGTGTGCGGCTTCAGAGTCCTGGTAATTTTCAATAGACCGGAGAGCATCATCAGAGTCTGTCAAGTAAACCACATTTTCCCCGTATATTCTGTGATCTCTGGATAGTTCTTTTGTTGCATTGAGGATGGCTTTTTCTTCAGTTTTAGTACCTGTGCACATTGAACCCACTGATACAGATATTTTTGTTTCTGTTTTATCTGTCCAGTGTATGAGTGAACCAGCACCTCCATTCATGAGGGGGCCGGAAACTGAGCCATCTGTATAAACTCTTATCCAGTTGGTCATTGGGTATTTTTTATCGATCATCTTTAGGGTTTGAGCATTGCCATTATTGCTTCGAATGTTTTTCTTGTTGATGGTTATGAATTTTTGTTTCTTTTTCCACGGTGGTGGTTTGAGATTTGGGACATTGATTTCGGCAGATCTTCCTTTGGCGTCACTTTATATTTGCTCTCTAGTTTTTGTCCCAAGGCGATGAAGTTTTCCCTTTTGAGTCGATTCTCTTTCTTTTCCATTGTACTTGGATGCAGTGGTTGGGATTCCATGAATTTTATCTTTGAGAATTGTGTCATTATTTTTAAATTTCGTGGTTCTTTGAGAGGTTTTATTCCTGTGTGGGTTTCCATCTTGTGAATTGGTGTTGTTTTCATTGCTCCAGTGATCACGCGTAGGCATTGGTTTTGGACTTTTTCAATCTTTTGAAATTGAGCCTGTGAGCACGTTCCCCACGCCGATATAGCATAGTCTATTGCAGGTCTTACATATCCAAGATATGTCTTCTTCAGGACGTTTGAGTTTGCTCTCCATTGCGTTCCAGCAAGTTTTCGGAGAAGCTGCATTCTCTTGTACCCATTCTGTTGACTTTCATCTATTTGATGCTTCCAAGTGAGTCGAGGGTCGAATTTCACTCCTAGATACTTAGGCATAAGGTCTTCTCTCAGAATCTTTCCATCCAAAGTTAATCGTATAGATTGCTTTTTGGTTGATAAGCTGAATGTTGTGTATGTGGTTTTATCAGCATTTACTCTCATACCCCAGTCGACAAAGAGGGTTGGTGAGAGAACCCCGCCTTGTTTGAGAGACAATTCATATGATTTGTCCGCTCCCGATACACATCACTAAGTTCTTTACTGACATTTCTTGAGGACATGTTCGTCAGAGCTTACTATTCTTAATTGTATTCTACAGGCATAATGGGATTTTGATATCAATAAAATACTCTTACGAAGCTAAAACTGAAAATGAAACGCGAATGAATGAAAAACAAACAAACATCATAATCTAAACCCATGCCAAAATGTCAAAGCGATTGAATTGTTGGAGATAAAATTATGTCAAGGGGTATGACATCTGACAACACCAGTGGCATTGTGAATAATAACTGTTTCTAAAGTCTTTTTCATTTCAGTAAAATTAAGAGTTTGCTTTAAATTGGAATAGTGTTCTTTCCTTTTTTTAATCCCCAAATGATATATATGTATTATTAATTAGCTTTTTAAGAAAATAGCCGCCAAACATTATTTTGCTTTATACAAAGAATACAATAGAACTGATGAAAATATTCATACACACTTTGAAAATAAATTGAAAACTAAAACCAACTACATATGGTTTTGCACATTTTTACTGATGCTTTCAACTAAACATACAAACAAACGGATAACGGAATTTGAAAGATAAATGCACTTAATGACATTCATGATTTTTTCACACTCTAACATGTAAGGGACAATAAATCCACTCTAGACTATAGGCGACACTTTTCTAAAGCATAAAAAGTGAGATTTTGTGCATTAGAAATTACTCTTTCGAAACAATATAGTGGCAAAAGTCACCCAAAGGAAATTAGAAGGGGGAAGGGGTGTACGGTGACCTTACGACTAATAATTGCATGCCTATCTCTTATCATTATCTCTAATATTTGTTTTTGTCTCAGTGTGTTACAAATTATCATACAATTTGTCAAATTTTAGATGATTTATTTCAGCCGATAAAAATCTTGTATTTTTAGTCTTACACACACTCACTTATACATAACGCACACTCTGATACTCTCTCGCCCTCTCTTTCCCTCGCTCTCTCTCTCTCTCTCTCTCTCTCTCTCTCTCTCTCTCTCTAACACTCACACACACACACACACACATACACTATATATATATATATATATATATATATATATATATATATATATATATATATATATATATATATATCATAGAATTAAACGAATGAGAATACGTACGAAGCCTAAAAAGTGTCCACCAATGAAAGCATTCAGCGCCATTTTGTTGTTGGCTGAGAATGTAGTAATTACCATTCATTCGGTATCTATGTCAACATAACGACACAATAAAAACAACAAACAATATCAAAATCCACAATAAAATGTTTCAGAACTGTTGCGTATATTTATGGCACAACGAAGCTGTCAAAAAATGAAGTTAGAGAATGTGTGTAATCATGTATTATAATAACCTGTAATGTGTTTTCCAACCACCACATCATCTACTACTACAACCACCACCACAATATCATCACTAACACTACTACTACAACCACCAGCCCCACATCATTATCACTACCACTACTACTACACCACCACCAGCACATCATCATCACTACCACTACTACAATCACCACAACCACATCGTCATCACTACCACTACTACTGCAACCACCACCACCATATCATCATCATTACCACTACTACCACAACCACCACCACCACTACTACAACCACCACCACATCACTACCTCAACTACTACAACCACCACCACAATAGCATCACTACCACTACTACTACAACCACCACAACCACATCGTCATCACGACCACTACTACTACAACCACCACCATATCATTACCATTACCACTACTACTACTACAACCACCACTACCACCATATCATTACCATTACCGCTACTACTACAACCACCACAACCACATCGTCATCACTACCACTTCTACTGCAACCACCACTACCACCATATCATCACCATTACAACTACTACTACAACCACCACAACCACATCATCATCACTACCACTACTACTACAACCACCACCACATCATCATCACTATCACTACTACTACAACTACAACCACCACCACATTATCATCACTACCACTACTACTACTGCAACCACCACCACCATATCATCATCATTGAAATATTTTTTTTTTAATTGAGCTTTATATAGTGCAATATCTACTAAATGTGCTCAAAGCGCTTTACAAGGGGTCCCTGGTCAACATTTAACATGTCGGACGGGACATGACGCCTGTTAGGCGATATTACAATTTTTCGGACAAAGACAACTCTGTTAACGGCCAGGTACTCATTTTACACCTGAGTACGGTGAGAGAATGTGAGTAAAGAGCATTTTCCAAGGACTCAACTATGCGCCGAGCGCGAGGCTCGAACCCAGGACCTTCCGATCCGGAAGCGAGTGTCATACAACTAGACCACATAGCCGCATCATTACCACTACTACTACAAACACCACCACCACATCATCATCACGACCACTACTACTACTACAACCACCACCACCACCATATCATTACCATTACCAATACTACTACAACCACCACCACATCATCATCACTACCACTACTACTACAACTACAATCATCACCACCACCACATCATCATCACTATTACTACTACAACTACAACCACCACCAACACCACATCACCTCACTAACACTCAGTACTATAATCACTACCATTAGGTTTTGGAGCTTTACTTCATTTGAAATAAGGAAACTTCGGAATTGTATTTGGCATTGTGTTTATATATCATAATATAATTCTAATCAGTTATCTATTTAGAACTAGATACTATACAATATGTATGCCAAATACCACCCCAATTCCCCTTTCTTGTGTGCGGGAATTCCTCTTTCGGCATTGAAATTGAGTGTGAGAGAGTCATCATTACACACATAAACAACAGAAACAATTTAAAAACAAGACTATGACACGCAACCACTCACACACGAGGCTATACTATTTATCCTTTTCTCTATATAGAATAGGACAAGACAAACAATAGCTTGACTCTCGCTACACTTCGCATTGATGTTTGTCGTCTCACGAGTTCAACTGTCGGTCGACCTGTCAATATTCCTTTTTGCCTCGGACGTAATCATTAATAGAATGTTGTGTGGTTTTGACCGTGAAGAAAACCTTAAGAAGTCACATTTATATCATTTTAGAGAGATCGTTTTGAATAATTTTGAGTTAAACGAGCGAGCAGCAACTTGTTTTCATGAACGGCCGATCAGCGCTTGTTTACTATAGTAACGCGATTCCCAGCCAACAGCAAAATGGCGGATATTTTTCTCATCGAGGCCGCTGGTTGGTTAGCCAATAAAAGCACCGTACGGTTTCTATTGGGTAAATTCCTTGATATATATATATATATATATATATATATATATATATATATATATATATATATAGTCTTTTACAAAACAAACTATCGATACTCGCTGGAACAAATACAATGACTTATACATAATATTTGGAAACAAAACAAAACAAATTTTCTTTTGGTGAATAATTTATTGAATTTGTTTAAACCGTTGAATTTAAATCCAGTCGTAAATAATCGATTTTGCAAATTTGAGCACAGATTGAAATCAACACACACGTCGCACTTTACTATTTTGTATGTCTACCGTTAGAATTTATCAATATCACAACTGTTTGCCTCATTGTCTGCTGATGGACTGTTTCTGCTGGTATATAATTACGTATTAGACGTCTATATTTAGTCTGGCGAACATTTCATCTTTCTTATTTTTTAAATTAAAATCTCACATGATACGTTCAATGGGATTGATGTCAGGTGACACAGTTGGCTTCATCCCCTTAAAATTTGAATTATTTAAGAAACATCTTTGTCGAGTTATATGTGATGAGGAGTTATCATGCTGGAATATCACTCTACGTGCTTATTCCAATTCGGAATAAACGTGACGCCGATTGGTTCAAGAATAACGCTGATATATTGGTCTTAGTTGAGTATTTGAAACCAATTAGCTGAGTTTTTCTACGATCAATACCAATTTTCACTCCCGACACACAACATGACAGATCCATATCCTCGAAGTGTTACTTCAACGATGTTTCGTCATTAAAACGTTCACCTCGACGTCGATAGCACGAAACTAGTTTGTGTCTAGAATCAACTTTAAAAAGCTATTCGTCTGTAAACAAATGCCGTCCCCACCTTTTCTGATCCCAGTCCTGGTGTTCGCATGTCCATCTCAGTCCAGTAACTGTACAAAGGGGTAGATAAGCTTTGATCGAATTACGAGTTGTAACATTGAAGCCACGCTCACTGAGCGTGAACATTGGTGTGGCAACCTCTGTGTAGCCAGGCTTATGTGAAATTCATATCTGAAATTTATATTTCGGGAGTGCATTCACAAAGTGAAACTTTGGTACCGACAAGTTTGGTGATCCGCAGCGTATCTATTCCTCATTTGTGTTAATAAAAGCATGCGATACAATATCTGAAAGATGATGTGTCTACTTCTTTAATATATATATATTACGTAGGTACGACTTTCTTTTTTCCTTTTGTGAGATAATAGCATATACAATATGATTAGTTCTTTTGAAAATTACTATACATGCAGATATATAAAAATAGATATAACTCTTTATTCACCACCTTACCGTTTGGTGACCGTCAGCCAAAAGTATAATTAGATGATTTTTAAGGATTTTTTTCTTATTTACATAAAACATGTATGAAACTTTATGCTGTTATATTAGTTTTTGTAATGTATTCTTAGAAATGGTGTTCTTTTAAATGCTTTTAAATTTTAAAACTCTTCATCTTAACTGATGTTAGATTCATCCAAGATACCTTCGACAAACACTACAGTTGTTTACACTCATAGGGTAGTGCTAATCGATTAATGTATGGCTTTGTGATTTTATGTGCATTATGTCATTCAAAGATGATATTCTAACTGCGCAGTACACGCGTCATTTTGTGTTTGCCCTATATCGTAGTGTTGCTGTTGGCTTAAGATTTATTTTGAAAATGATTTGAACACAAGCATTGTATCCTGATCTATATAAAAGCACAAGATTATTTTCCATTGCTCGACATCGATGCTTAATATTATGAATTTCAGAAAAAAATGAGCCGAATGATGAGTGCGAGTACTGAATCGTCCACCATGGACAGTTCCGTGCCGACAGAGAAGTCTCCCAGTAGTCTTGGCATTGTGCAGTTTGGATTCCACGCCAAGACATCTTACGATGCAGATGAAGCCTTGTTACAAACTAGGAGTGAAAACTTCAGGTGACCTTTGAAGAATGTAAAAATACTGTAAATGCTCAGGTACAATTGAAAAAGATAATTGGGAAATTGATATTTTCGGAGAAAAAATCTGACTTGTGAGTATAGTAAAATTAAATTTAGTTAGGCTTCCAGCCCCAAAAAGTAGCAAGTAAAAGATACATTCAAATATAAAGTAGATCAATAAACCAACCGATTTATCTTAAAGTTGTGTCTTACCATAAAAACAACTCATCCAAAAATGCTCATTCTCATAAAATATCATAATACCACTAAATGTCATACAAACGAATAGGCATATCATTATAGGAACAGCAATACTCAGCCGTATGGTCTTTTTTTGTACCCAAAAGTTAGTGAGTTCGACTACAAGCCGAGTTTGTGACCTTGAGCAAGTTTCCTTGTCCTAGCTCAATTGGGGCGCCGCACTGCGGCTAAAACCTATGTTATTCCAGTCTTCCGTTGGAATAGACTCTGAGGACAGATTTACCTCTAGGTGATGAATAAAATGCATTTTATTATCTATATGTTGGCATTACTGTTTTTCCCCAATAGTATATAATTATGGACAACACATGATTTCAAAGCTAAATAATTATAATAAAAGAAAAAAACTAGATGCTTTAGATGTTGACTGTTATACAGAATGAGGGTGAATCAACTCTGTAGAAACAACAAAATAATCTACTACCAGTTACTAAAAATCAATTGATTTATTTATTTTATACACAGCAAATGTACGTCGTTACCTTGACATGGCAGGTGACGATTTACATATGGCGTCATCATTTTATTTGGGTTTATCACACACATTATCATATTCGTTAAAATCCAGACATGACTTCCTGTTTGCTTAGATTTGATTTTAGGAATATACACGAGGTCACTTTTGTCACATTTTATTCCAGGAATACTCCCGCAGAGAAAGACAGAGACATTTGGAAACGCCCACCTCCTGATTTCCGGTACGTAAAGTTTGACCCAGCCCCTCCTAAACGTAACACCGTGGACTCAATGAAGCCATGGATGTATGGTACTATACCTGGACAAAGAGAGATCATCAAGAGATCAAGGTAATGGGGTTATAATCGTCATCATCATCATCATCATCATCATCATCATCATCATCATCATCATCATCATCATCATCATCATCATCATCATCGTCGTCGTCGTCGTCGCCGTTATCATCGTCATCACCTTCATCATCATCGTGAACATCATCATGATCAACAACAATATCAACAAAATATCATCATCATCATCATCATCACAATCGTTATCAACCTTTTAAACAACTTTTCAAAACTTAACTTTACTGAGTGCATCAACAGATTAATATTACTGATGATTCTTGTCTCAGTTCAAATAAGATGACACAAGACTAGCTATGGATAATTCTTTTACTCGTACATGAAATACGAAACAACGCTTTGCTAACAATAAAAGAAAATAAAAATAATGCCAATATAGAGACAAAAACAAAAGGCGATATTTGTAGTAATGAATGCAATGGTAAGGATGATAATGATGGTGATGGCAATAATAATAATAATAATAATAATAATAATAATAATAATAATAATAATAATAATAATAATAATAATAATAATAATAATAATAATAATAATAATAATAATAATAATAATCAACATCATCATCATCATAATCATCATCATCATCATCATCATCATCATCGTCATCGTCATCATCATAGTAATCATAATAATAATAATTAATAACAAATATGTCCCACATTCCACAATGCCCAGGCCCGAAGGCCTCCTACCAGGCATCTTCAATAACAAAGAAAAAGAGCCAGAAATCGTCACTCGCTTCCACATAGACCGTCCATTTACGGCCAAGAAGAAATTTGTCAGGGATGGCATGAACCCATCTGGGGAATATGAGAATCCAAAACCACACGATTTTAGACAGGTTTGTTCAACTTTTACTTGCATTATTCCTCGTAACAAAAACGCGAATATTATAGGGAAAGGGGGGGGGGGGGGGATTATTTTTAAAATTCTGCTACCTACAATTTAGAAGGAAATTTCCAGATGTAAAAGCTTCATTCTTTCTTTCATCTTATCTCATTTTTATTTGTCATTCCTGCTCCATGTTGATATTCTGTCTCCTTACCCTGATTCTCTGTCTAAATACAATATACGGGGTGTCCCAGAAGTTTGGGACCAATAAGATAATAGTTTACGGAGAAAAGGTCGGGACAGCTAAGCACACGATGTTAGCAAAAATAAAAAAAGAAATAATTCAAGTTTTGTTTAACGCAAACCAGAACAAAAAAAGGACAACAGATTTTTAACGGTATAAAAAAATGCATGGATTTTAATGGATTTTGTGTGATCAGTACTTTGGTGCGT
>NC_088361.1:55516927-55561927 GCF_034508935.2 Berghia stephanieae | reverse complement strand
TGATTTTGTTTTGACTGATACATTCTGATCACATGAAATATGAAAAGTTCTAGCCAGCATGAAGAATAAAAAGGACCGATTTTCTTTGTTTAGAACCACGATGCTCACCGTTTCTGGGCGACCTGACATCAGACTATTGAATCCAATTACGGCATTGTGAATAGTGTGCCACTTCAAACATATTAATATACGATTCTTACACTCTTGCTTATTGGAATTCCGGACGTGTTCGCAACCACTGCTCGAGCATACAAGTGCGCGTTGGGAACAAAGTTCGAATTCCAAAACGCAAGAGTTTAAGAAATCATTTATTGTGTGCCCCTCAATCGATTCATATTTCGTCATCTTTCAATGAAAAAGACATCTTCAAAATCATTCAAATGATATTTCTTTTTTAAAAATCTGATTTTTAGTGAAATTTACGCTTGATAATCTGACGTCACAAATTATTTTTGTAAACATGATATCATTACGCGTTACTATTTAGGGAGAGGGGTAGAATAAGCCGTTCACAACCCATGCGCACAAGTTGATGTGGATAGCTTCATAACCGTTTGACGGATTTTGATGATAATTGGCTTGACACTAGAATGACACAGTACTTTGTACATACTTGTCATAAAAAAATTGTTACACGTAAGAAGTTGAAGTCATCACCTATTTGTTATTGTTTTCAGTCAGCCTTTTTATGAATAGTTCTCATTTGATTTTTATCAATCAGACTATAGATAGCATGCGCTTGCCAAGGAAATTCACAACATTGCCATCCGGAAGTATAACAGACCAATGCAAAAAACTATGTGTAACCTTGAATGTTTATAGTCTGGTGAAGACAGTTTATGATAATAAGTCATAAACGCGGATGGCAAAAAAACAACAACAAAAAGAAAAAACAATAACAAAGGCACGAGTGACGTTAACTTCATTCTATCTACAAATGTTTAATGCATTGTGTGTATGTCGGTACGTTATATCCGGCTGACCGATGTTATGATTTATTATTTTTTTTGGGGGATAAAGGCAATAGACTTGCAACGGAAGGGAACAAAACCATGTGCATTTAATCTGATTAAACGATCCGAACAGTTACCATTCAGTATCATCCGCTAGCCTCATGTAACGTATCAACACACAAGTTTATGTGTAACCGTGACCGTTTATAGATAGTTCGAAGATGACGTCACTCAGGTCTTTGTTATTGTCTTTTTGCCATCCGCGTTTATGAGTAATGCTCACTGAACTGTATTAACCCGACTATAAACGTTCATGGATACACACTGTTTTGTGTGTTGGTCCATTATACTTCCGGATGGCAATGTTATGAGCTTCTTAGTCAAACGCATACTATCTATAGTCTGATCAAAGAGTGTGTAGGGTAACGTAGTTACCAAGAGCTCTCACTTCTCTTAACCGCAATGCTATTGTCGCGTGCCAGGCGAGACAGCGAGGTGGGTGTGCTCCGCGTGTATCATGCGCGCAAGGCTTACTGATACAATGAAGAAAATACGAGTAGAAGACGGAAGATGCGTGGCTTCACCAAAAGCGGGAAGTGAGAGCTCTTGGTAACATAACAATCGTTACCTACACGCTCTTTGGTCTGATTGATAGGATTTATTGAGAACACACCTCTTTGTTAGTTATTGTTTTTACTCAGCCATTTTTATGAGTGGTTCTCACTAAATTGTATTAATTAAATTATAAATGTTTAAAGTTACACAGTTGTGTATGTTGTACATTATAGATAGAACGAAGATGACGTCACTCTGGTCTTTGTTATTGTTTTTTGCCAACCGCGTTTATGAGTAATTCTCACTAAACTGTATTAACCAGACTATAAAAGATCATGGTTACACATAGTCTTGTGTGTTGGTTTGTTATACTTCCGGGTGGCAATGTTGTGAACTTCTTAGCCAAGTGCACACTATCTATAACTGGCTGGCGGATGTTATGCGTATTTTTTAAACTAAACGCAATACATCAATCTCTGCGTTTTGGCTTGTTATTTTTATGATTGCCCTGATTTTCTGAGTTTTGTTCACCCATCAAACCTTATTTATTGTTTAGTTGTATTCATATGTGCTGTCTACAAATTCCTGTTCTTAACTCTATAGATAGTATGCGCTTGGCTAAGAATCTCATAACATTGCCATCCGGAAGTTTAACGGACCAACACAAAAAACTGTGTGTATCCATGAACGTGTATAGTCAGGTTAATACAGTTCAGTGAGCATTACTCATAAACGCGGATGGCAAAAAACAACAACAAAGACCTGAGTGACGTCATCTTCGAACTATCTATTCGTGATCAAGTTTTAAGCAGCAACATTATTAATTCTCTTTCCATCAGCGTCATCGTCGCCGACATCGCCAGCCATACAGTGCGTTCCTTGAGAGGGTGGAAAGGAAACTTGGCTATGACTGGTCAAAAGAACAAATGGAGAAGGCTCTTGAACAGAACGTTGTATGATGTCATCACTAATGATGTACTTGCTATTCATGATGCGAAAATAATATGTTATGATTTAACGATAATTTGCACACATTGATAGTGTAGATATCCCACCCTTTTCAAGCTAGTAACGGGGCTCAGCCTAAAATTGATTAATCTTCTGAATCAGATAGACGTTTCTCTCCCCCCCCCCCCAACTGATCTATTTTTTAAGATTCATTGTCGACCCCCCCCCCCCCCCCCCCCCCCGGAATGTGCTTATTCGCATCCCAAACCTTTCTATTAATTTCCAGCTCACAAAATATTACTTTAAAAAAGATAATTTCCATGCTGTCTGTGTTAATATTTGACTAACACCCCCCCCCCCCCCCCCCCCCCCCCCCACACACACACCACACATTTTCTATTTCGCATCTGGTGCCTCATCTAATTTAAAATTTGCCCAAAGTGACCCCCCTCCTACCCCCACCGACCATCTATGGACTTGTCAACCCCCCCCCCCCCCCTCCCCCCACACCCTTCTTTGGTCAAGTTGCGCAACTCCCCTCATCCACTTTGACCCCAAGTTCTATTTCAGTTTGGTCAAAGTGTACACCCGCTTCCATTACAACCACCCCCCCCCCCACCGCCCACACACACACACACCTCCCCCTTTTTTCTATCTGGTACACTGGAGTAAGTGTCGTGTGAAGCAAGATATCAAAGGTGCTTCAATACGATAGGTCAGTGATTGGGACCCGTCGCCTAGATTTTACAACCAGGGGATGAATCCGATATTGAAGTTAAATTTTATATGAAAAAAAGGTTACATTGCATGCCTCCAGTCAGGATAATGAATTCATTGAATTGCAAAACTCGTTTTTATTTTAGAATTTCCAAATACAATTTGACCTGACTTCATGTCTTAGAGAGCTGGATCTAGATTTAGATGGTAGGTAATTAACACGTCTAAAATAAACATGAACTGATTGAAACACACCAGTGTTGGGCGCTTCATCAAGGTAAAACGCCTTGGATCTATTAGCAGGTCTGATAACTGAATAGGCTTGTTCTAACATTGTTGTATCGACTAAATTTTGCGTATGAATGAGAGTATTTCCATAAAAATAATAATAACATCATAAACATATGGGTTATCAGACCTGAAAATACACACGTACACACACACACACACACACACACACACACACACACACATACATACATATATATATATATATATATATATATATATATATATATATATATATATATATAATTTTAATATTTACCACAATGTTTGAGACAGTCTAAAATTAATGTTTCAGGCCTAGTTAGCCATCGTCAGGACTGTGTGTTACATGAGTTGACTGTTATTGTTTGTTGAAGTGGTTCCGGTTTATATAGTTGATTAACAAGAACTTCCGGCGACTGCAACTGCAGAAATAAGGAACATTGCCCGCTAAACAAACAATGTTTAGAATCAAGCTTAATTTACTAAGCCACAGTCACCGACACTAAAACAAACAAGCAAGAAAAATATGTAGGACTAACGGAAAATAATTTCAAAACAAGATACAACCTCCACACCTCAACATTTAGAAACACTAGCAAAAAAAAAAAACATTCACAAAACTCAGCGAACATATTTGGAAATTAAAAGACAAAAAACTAGACCACAACATTTCATGGAAAATTTTATCTAAAGCAACAGGATACACACCAACATCAAAACAATGTAGCTTATGCCTGGAAGAGAAATATACTATAATCAAACACCCTCATGAAGCCACACTCAACACGAAAAATGAGATGTACAATATGTGTCCACATCGCCGGAAGTTCTTGTTAATCAACTATAAACCGGAACCACTTCAACAAACAACAACAGTCAACTCATGTAACACACAGTCCTGAAGATGGCTAATTGGGCCTGAAACATTAATGTAGACTGTCTCAAACATTGTGGTAAATATTAAAATAATAATTCGCTCCATTTTCGTACCATATTTGTATCAAACACGATTCAATATATATATATATATATATATATATATATATATATATATATATATATATATATATATATATTATTTAAAATATTTACCACAATGTTTGGGGCAGTCTACATCAATGTTTCAGGCTTAATTTGCCATCTTCAGGACTGAGTTTTGTTGACTGTCAACAGTCAACAAAACTCAGTCCTGAAGATGGCAAATTAAGCCTGAAACATTGATGTAGACTGCCCCAAACATTGTGGTAAATATTTTAAATAATAATTCGCGCCATTACTACATGTCGAGCACTTTTCGTACCATATTTGTATCAAACACGATTCAATATATATATATATATATATATATATATATATATATATATATATATATATATATATATATTCTTTTGTTTTATTAAAATCAATTCCAACTCGTCAAAATGTCCAAAAGGTCTCGCTGTTCTTCTTGGTGGGGGGGGGGGGGGGGGGGGGGTGGTGGTTGAAGTTTATGTATGTGTGTATGTGGGTGTGTATCTGTGTGTGTGTGTGGGTGGATGTGGGTGTGTATGTGTGTGTATATATGTGTGTGTGTGTAAGTTGCGTCGTTTGTGAGGAAAGATGATGGTTTGACAACAGTAAAACGATACCCAAGTAAAGAATTGCTCCCCATGCTTTCAAAACAAAATTTGAGCTGCCTCAACAGCAAGATCTTGTCTGCACTTATTTATTTACCTTTATTTGGCGCTTAAATGGTCCAAACAGGTGAAAACCTGTGGTTCCAAATCTAGACTGTGGTAATCAAATGTTTCAGAAGATATTCTTTTTGCTCACAGTCCCTATCAGACCAATACAATTTCATGAAAACAATGATATTGAGCATAGAAACCCTTCTAAAACTATAGAGGGTCAGACATTCCTACAAATTCGACCTTGTTCCCATTGCTTCTAGAGATAAAGATCCCTAATGACGCTTTTAATACAAAACATCTCGCTAAGGAAAATATAAAGCAATTGTCCATGTAGATTGTACGGGTCACATGAGATAATATTTATTCCATATCACTGTAATCAAAAAGAAGACGAGAGCGTTGTTTCAGTTGGTTATAATATGTTTTATTATTAGTCTCTTCTAGCAATTAAATCTTACTGTTCACTGAGGGCAAACCGTATATAGGTAACTGCGTATTGGTGATAAAATTCATTTTAGATCTAATTTCTGTAACTAAGATGTAATCAACAGTATCCACAGAACTAGCAGTTGGATCAGTTATAAAACAAAACAAAACAAACAAAAATAAATACCAAAAACACCTGCTTCCTGATTATTCAGTATAACATACCAGCGCTATTGGAATTACAGCGTAGATCCAAACACGAAAAAAAAACAGCTGCCGATCAATAACCTTTGTATCAATTGACAAGAAAACCTTTACTTCAGACAATGGTCGTTTGAAATATTGTAGGTATATCAAGTAAAACAAAATTATATCCGGGACTACTACTACTACTACTACTACTACTACTACTACTACTACTACTACTACTACTACTACTACTACTACTACTACTACTACTACTACTACTACTACTACTACCAATACTACTACTACTACTACCAATAATAATAATACTAATAATAATTTATAATAATAATAACGATGATGATAATAATAATAATAATAATAATAATAATAATAATAATAATAATAATAATAATAATAATAATAATAATAATAATAATAATAATAATAATAATAATAATAATAATAATAATAATAATAATAGGATAACAGCGCAATGCTATCTTTTATCGTTTAGGTAAATGAGGACCACGTTTATACCCATTCACTGACAATAACTAAGATGGGAATTCTATCAATGATTTTTCTTTTTCAGATAATAAAGTTATTGAAATTTAGTAACATTTGGTGTAACAAAAAATATTGATCTGGGTTATCTTTATCCTCGAATACACTGAGAAATTTCCAAATGAATAACCCATCCCTTTCTTATTTAACTCATTTCTATTGCTAACTTAAATTCTAGAAGACTGGAATTTTGCCCACGTGCCGTCATATATCAAGGCCAATAGAAACGAACCTAGAAATTACAGACAAATTAGTTTATTGTTATCTAGAACTACAAAATCAATTCTCAAAGACAAAATCAAAGACAAAATCATGAATATCAAATTTTAAGTAAGTTTCAGTTCTTGTATAGAGCGACACGTCCCTGTGTACCTCAATGATTACATGTCAAGAAGGGTTTTTGAAACATTCAATTTGTTGATAAGAATGTTACGGCGTGTGACATATTTAGGTCATTTCAACGCCAGTGAAAAGACAAAAAAGTGATAGATAGTCAAAACTTTACTTTTAACAAAGGTACCTGTGACAAATAGGACAAAAGGATCTGGTTCAGATAGAGAATGGATGTATATTATTCGGCTTGCACTTATTTTGCCTGTCTGATAACCTGTTTCCTTATGGGCTTTGTTGTAATGGAAATTTGAAAACAATGACGCAGACTATTGTCCATTACAACAATGTTAAACCAGGAACATATGTGGGTTCGGATGCCAGACCTGCATATATGTACACGTCGATATTATTACAATAGAACACACTCAGTGTATTTAGTTTGAGATCGCGTAAACGTCTCATTCAGACACAATAGCAGGGATCCCAACAAGTAAATGCAATCAAATGTTTACAAACCATGACATTCAAAACAAAAACAAGAACTAACATAAAAAAGTTTTACAGTTCATTACGGAGAGATAATTTTACAAGGAAAAAAAAAGAAAGTAGTAAAAAATATACTCATTGAACTGGCACTATACATCTGCCAAGGACTCCGACCAGGGTCAGGTCAAAACCAATTTATACGAAAATAAAACGTTGTCGCTAACAATAGGGCCATTGGTAATCTTCCTGTTTCTAATTCTCTATAAAAAAGCAGTCCATCATTTTATCACTAAGACTAGGCCTGCCAAATTTCCTGTTTCCTAAATGCAACATTGTTTATGATCAAGCATTTTGAACTTTGTTAAAGTCAACAACAATTTTCCATTTTTTTCGAATGTAGACGATTCTATTTATGATACGGAAGTTTCGAAACAACATTTAAGATTATAAACTTTAGAAAACAAAGATGCAGTGGCAGACAAACGATTCTCATCAAATGTTTCAGTTTGTGGCTCTAAAACTTTAGTCGATGTGATTTCATTGGAGTAATGAACTGCGAATGACCTATCAAATGTTAAACTTTTAGAAAAAAACAAACTATGAGAAGACGTTTTTCTTCTAAAATGTGGTCAAGTGTAATTAACAAAGAAATTTCACATTTTCATTACGTAGCTTGTGGAGTGAAGACTTGGCAAACAAGTGGGCATTGATGGATAAATGATTTTCGCCTCCATTAAAGACAGTTTCTTATTCTTCAACATTGGCCAATTTATGACAGGGTCTGCCAAACCTCTGATTGTATGAAAATGTTATGAAATGTTATAACATTAAACATAGAAATACTGAAATTTTAAAGTAAAGTTATACAAATATGATTCCGTATTGATGCGGTGAACCACAATTAAAAATGAAAAGAGAAAATCAACAAGAAAACAATATACGAGGCTGTGTCAAAAAGTAAGGGGACACTGCTTATTACTTTAAAACAATTTAAATCACGATTATACAAGAAGATATCAACAATGAAACTCTAAACAAATTTTATTCACGTTTCGACACAACAAATACATTTGATATTAAAAATGTAACACATAAATTAGACAAGGCGTTGGAAGATTTCATGACTATTGAGGTGAAGAAGAAACGAGATATATAGTTTTGGAACTAAACGAGAGGAAAACTGCTGGGCCGGATGGGTTGAAAGGAAAATTATGAAAAGAATGTGCCCATCAGCTTTCCCCCATTTATACACATATTTTTAACATGTCCCTCCAATGCGTTTCGGTCCCTGCAATTTAGAAGACTTCAAAAGTTATTCCTTTTCCAAAAAAAAAAAAAAAAAAAAAAAAAAAAAAAAACCAAAAAAAAAAAACAAAGAAAAAAAAAAAAAGAAGAAAAATTTGAATCAATGAACGATCTCAGACGTGTTTCACTGACTTCAATAGTCATTACATCTTTAGAAAAACTTGTTCTTATTAAAATTAGGAACCAGTTTATGCCAATGAGTGATAGTCATCAGGAGCTAGTGGTTGACTTTAGGAGAATGATGGAACCGATAGAACCGTTAAAATTTAATTGACCAATTCGTCCAGCGAGTTCCCCACTACAAACAATTTCATGTAACGATTGATGACAGGCTCAAGTGGGATGAACACTTGAAAATAATTAAACATAAGATGTGCAAACGTAGCTACTAATATTTTATCAAAACTTTCTCAGTTTTTATCATGCAGCCATATGGCATCTCTCATCACTCAGCTGGACATTAATTTATTCAGTGTCATGCTTGGGCGTTTTCGTAAGTGCAGCAGACGGTAACATTAATTATGCTGGAATAATTAAGTCATAAAACTATGGGGCAACACTGTGAGAAGATATGTATTGAGTTATTTAAAATCCTGAGAAAGTTAAGAGGTATTTGAAATAGATCACTCGAGGGAGTGGTTGGAATAGGAAGGAGACGTTTTTGTGCGACGGTCGAATCTTCGAGAAGAAAAAACATACCGGCCGGGTATGGATGTAAGTGGAGCGTTGAGTAAATTTACTGAAAGATAGGTGGAAAGGTCGGTAGGAAGATATATAGATAGACAGATAGATAAATAGATAGATAGATAGATAGATAGATAGATAGATAGATAGATAGGTGCCTCCTCCAAGTCAAATGACCATGTTTGGACTACTTGTAGGGCATTTCGGTTACATTTCTAGTAGCCTAATTTTGTTGGCATCAGATCCTAAACGACAAGACTTATGCCACTTTGCATGATTTTGATTTAAGTTTTCAATAATCTCATATCTCTTCAATGAAATTGAAATACCTGATAAATACTCCAACCTATTTTTGTCACAAACCAAAGAATTGAATTGTGTTAAATTATTAAAAGAAAGTTTAAAAGCATTGCCCTTTGCTATTTGTCTTTGATTAGCTGAACATTCTAAACGGTCGGGACTATCTAGTTGACATACTAAAAACTTGCCTCATCAGTCCCTGCGAGTTCTTTTTGCCATTGTAATTGTATTTGAAAACATGCTAACGTATTCCGTTTTGAGTCATATTCTCTCTCTCCCTTCCTCTCTCTCTCTCTTTCTCTCTCTCTCTCTCTCTCTCTCTCTCTCTCTCTCTCTCTCTTTCTTTTTTTCTTTCTTTCTTTCTCTTAAAGACCCATCAGCATTCACATAAGTATTGTGAGAAATTCATATGGAAAACACAATTAATGCTACAGTGTTATAACCTTACATTAACTGCACAATGGTTCACAAGCAAGACACATAAAACCTAGTTCATACAATACAAGCCATCAGTACTGGGTATTTTCTTTGAACAACAAAACAGCTTTTAGCAGAGCACTCAATTATACCTGAACCAGAAGGGGCAGGCAATTTGTGTGCAGTGCCTTACACAAGGACACAATAGTACAGATAAACATGATCCCATTGTCACCATTCGGTCAATACCATAACGCAAATAGCTTGGCACAATACTTGATCGTAACGACTGATGAAAATCATGATGATGATAATGATGATGATGATGATGATGATGATGATGATGATGATGATGATGATGATGATGATGATGATTATGGTGGTGATGGCAATTAAAAATAAATAAAATTTCCTTTATTCGTCCCATACGGCAAATTTGTCTTTTGGGTCTATTCCAAGGGAAGACTGGAATAACCCAGAACGTCAACCGTTCCAGTTCCAAAAAAGCGTTGTCCAACCGTATTGAACGACTTCCGTCCAGTGGCGTTTACATCACTTGTAATGGAATGTTTAGAAAAATTGTTTAAATGTGAGCTCCTACAAAAATGTCATGACCTGAAATTGCTAGATCCGTACCAATTTGCATACCAGCAACATCTCAGTGTAGAAGACGCACTTTTAACCGCCACAAATTCGATCTCAAATCACCCTGACCAAACGCTCTCGAATTACGCCAGAATCCTGTATGTCGACTTTTCGTCTGCTTTTACTCCATGACACAGATATTTTGCTTCAAAAGTTGTGCAACATGGATATTCCAAACTTCCTTATTAAATGGTATAAAGAGTTTCTGACCCAAAGACCGCAATGTGTAAAATTTGGTGAAAATATCTCTGCGTGAGTTCCCCAATCCTGTACATCTTATACACCAACGACTGCTGATCATCCTTTGAAAATTGTTTTATAGTGAAATATGCAGATGATACGGCTATTCTTGGCTTTTTAAAAGATTAAGTTACCGAAAAGAGTTATTTCAAACAAATTGATGTATTCACCGATTGGTGTGAACAAAATCAGCTTGAATTAAATATTGAAAAAAAACAAAAGAACAGGTGTTTGGTGCAAAAAATAAAAACGACTTAAAGTGTGTGGCAATCGGTAAAGATGATGTTGAGATGTTGAGTTGAATATTTTAAATATTTAGGAATAACCATTGATAATTCCCTCAATTTCTCTCAACATATTAATATAATATCTAAGAAAGTTGCCCACATCCTAAGGAAATTGAGAACATTTCAAGTAGGGAAGAAAACTATGTTAAGAGTTAATGACTCATTGATTAAAAGTGTAATTGCGTTTGGCTGCACCATATGGTTTGGCGGATGCCGACTTAAAGATAAATCAAAAATTTGAAAATCAATCAAAGAGGCATCAAAAATAATAAACCATCCTCTTGATGGAGTAGAAAGAATTCGCGGAAAAGCAATAGAAAGGAAAGCATTCTCAAGTACCAACAATAAAAAAACATATTTTATACCATGAATTTAGTCTTTTACCATCTGGGATATGGTTTTGTCAGATTAAATGTAGAACTAACAAGTATAAATCAACGTTCGTTCCATCAGCAACAAAAATGTTGAATATTTCATATGGTACAGCAAAACCAAGGATTGATGCGTTGACTGATTGACTGATTAATTTTATTAATGTTAGATTAATTGGCCAATTGATAATGATGATAATATTTGGTGTCGAATTGCCACAAATGTAACGAATTTAAAATGAAATGAATATGTTTATGTTGTGTTTATTGCACGCGTGAAAGAAAGAGAGGAAGAGAGAGAGAGAGAGAGAGAGAGAGAGAGAGAGAGAGAGAGAAAGAGAAAGAGTGTGTGTGAGTGAGAGAAAAAGATAGAGAGATAGATAGATAGAGAGAGAGAGAGAGAGAGAGAGAGAGAGAGAGAGAATAAGTAGGAGTGAAATATCTGTTCAATGTTATAACAAGTGTAACTAAATGACAAATTGCCATATTTATGGACAATAAAGATCTATTATTATTATTATTATTATTATTATTATTATTATTATTATTATTATTATTATTATTATTATTATTATTATTATTATTATAACGTAAATAGCTTGGCACAATACTAGATTATAACGATTGATGAAAATCATGATGATGATAATGATGATGATGATTATGATGATTATGATGGTGATGGCAATTAGAAATAAATAAAATAACTAATATTCCCTTTATTCATCCCATACGGGAAATTTGTCTTTTGGGTCCATTCCAAGGGAAGACTGGAAAAACCCAGAACGTCAGCTAGGGCGAGGTGACTTGTTCAAGGCTACACAGCACAGCGGGTAATCGAACTCGTTACCTTTCGAGTACAAAGCAAAGACCGTACCACTGAGCCACGCTGCCCCCAGCGTTCTAATTCAATTTTATCATTATGCCTATTCCCAACGGTCATCAAACAGTAGAAGTCCTTCAGAACCATTTGGTCCATGGAGCCGGAGTTTATCCCGGTTTCTATAGCGTGAAACGGACATTAGGAATTGCTTTCTACCCTTTTCATAGGACGCTGGTCTATCGCAAAGATATTTCCGACAAATATAAAAGATCTAACTATCCAATCACTGTTGATAGACTGGGAGGTCAGAATAATAATAATGATAATAATAATAATAATAATAATAATAATAGTAATAATAATAATAATAATAATAATAATAATAATAATAATAATAATAATAATAATAATAATAATAAATAATAATAATAATAATAATAATAATAATAATAATAATAATAATAAAATAATAATAATAATAATAATAATAATAATAAAAATAATAATAATAATAATAATAATAATAATAATAATAATAATAATAATAATAATAATAATAATAATAATAATAATAATAATAATAATAATAATAATACTTTATTGCATCCCAAAAAGGAAATTTTTTGTACTGACGTGTTATAATTTACACATTAAGATAAAAATACAATAGAAATAGGATGTATATATAAAAAAAAGGAACAGCTCCATAACCAGAGCTGCGCTTTAAAATATGGATAATTTCGACACTGTAAAATAGTTTAAACTGTCACTATAGATTGAAAATTGAAAAGATTGCAAAACAAATAAATTAATAAATAAATTAATATTTACATTTTTTGAAAGTAAAAATGCGAAATAATTATATAAAATGATTATTGCTTGTTGTTATAAAGCCTAATAATGGACGGCAGAAAAGATTTTCGGTGTCTCTCTGTTTTCGTTGAAATAGAGAAAGGGCGACCACTTCTTTCTGACATAATAACTGATGGTCTTAGTGGATGATACTGGTCATTTAATATTTTAGTTATTTTATTTATACAAAATTTCTCGTATAAAAGATCTATATCGTCAACATCATTTATATAGCGTGTAATGGATTTTTTAATATTTGAATTTATTTTGTTCCTTTCGACTGCTAAGCAATTGCCTCCCCAAGCTGTTATACAAAATGACAAAACACTTTCGAGTACTGCTCTATAAAATAATGTGCAGGGGGTTTTATCTATTCTAAACTGAGAGAGTTTTGATAAAAAATATGTACGTCTGCACATCTTATGCCTAATTATTTTCAAGTGTTCATCCCACTTGAGCCTGTCATCAATTATTACACCAAGGTAGTTGTAGTGAGGAACTCGTTTCTTCTTCACTGACCTCAATAGTCATTTCATCTTCCAAAGCCCTGTCTAATTTATGTTTTTCATTTTCAATATCAAATTTGTTTGCTGTGTCGAAACGTGAATAAAATTTATTTAGAGTTTCAATTTTGATATCTTCTGATATAATCGTGGGCTTTGGATTATAGTTAACAGCAGTTATAAGCCCCCGCCACGTGTCCCGTATATCCCCAGAAGAAAAGCATTTTTCAATTTTATTTTTGTACTTGTCTCTACAACTAGATATTACTCTCTTTATCTCTTTTTGTTTTGTTTTCAGATCTTTTTTGTTTCCACTAGTAAAGAGAGTTTTTTTTTTTGGTTCAATAAAAGTTTTAGATCTTTTGTTATCCAAGGCTCGTTGTTAGGATAATATTTTATTTATTTTTTACAAGACACTAGCTGTTCAGAGAATTTTAAATACTCACTCACACAGTCATTCAGCTCATCCACACTATCACATGATTCGATAAAAACATTCCAGTCAGTGCATTCAAAACAACCACGCAAATCTTCACACACACTTCCGTTCCAGATCTGTACACTTTTCTTTACTGGTTTTACACGTTTAAAAACAGGGCGGTAGGTGGGGAGTAGCAAGAGCATGCAGTGGTCAGATAAACCTAATGGGGCACGGGGTAAACATTTATAACTATTTTTAATATTACACAGGAATAAATCTAATGTTTTGTTGTCCCTTGTCTCGCAGTCCACGTATTGATGAAGTCCCGGAGAGTAAAGTCGTTACATTGGTTAAAATCGCCAGTGACCATCAATACGGCATCGGGTGACTTAATTTTAATGTCCTGTATTTCTTTCCTCAAAATATTTTTCGCTATAGTGTTGTCTGATGATGGTGGAATGTAGATGTTGATGATGATAACATGAGTGTATTCCCGGGTAGATAATATGGTCGTGACGAAACAGTAATAAATTCAATATAATCGTCACAATACATTTTCTTTATCTGACAGTTATTGGGGTGGCACCATTTGTTGTTAATATATGTGCACACCCCACCCCCAGTTCGTTTATTTACATTAGTCCGATCTCCTCGAAATAGTGAATATTGTTCAATATCAAAACATGATGATGGTATGTGAGGAGATAGCCAAGTCTCTGTTAACGCTATTATGGAGGCTTGACGACAGTGGCGGTTCTAGCCTATTTACAGTGGTGGGGCAAAGATGATTAGGTCACATATATATATATATATATATATATATATATATATATATATATATATATATATATATATATATAAATGTAAATTTTCACTCACATTATTCTTGCCAAGACGATTCGTTTCAGTGTTCCCACCTCAAATGGATTATGCCGACTGATGAGGTGGGAACACTGAAACGAATCGTCTTGCAAGAATAATGTGAGTGAAAATTTACATTTATATATTAGCTCTAACCACCATTATCGAGCACTTTCGTACCTACAAGTACCCACCAACACTCATAAATATATATATATATATATATATATATATATATATATATATATATATATATATATATATATATATATATATATATTTTTTTTTTTTTTTTTTTTTTTAATTTATCTTTTTATTTTTTTAAAAGTTATTTATTTATTTATTTATTTATTTTTTAATTATTTTTTTTTAATTATTATTTTTTTTCACCTTTAAAAAATAATATTTCAACCACAAATAATCACATTCATAATGAAATGACAATACCAGTAGATTTTAATTATTCCAAACGTAATCAAAAATGCATCACGAAAGAGAATACAACTAAAAAATAAAGCGACGAGACATAATGCGACAACACCTTGACAATACAAGTCCATTTCGTTCACTCGAAAAATTAAAGATTTGCTTTAATCCCTCAACGGCGAGATTAATATTTCTGTTACATTACTGGTTTTCAGTAGTATGTGGTAACCTTAAAGTTTTAATCGAGAAGCAACAACAGCGATATGACTCGAGTTTCATTCAGAGCTCAAATTGCATTTTACTGCTGTCTTGATGATTAGAATGATTGTGCCGGTGGTGGTAGTGGTTGAAATCGTGGTAGCGGTGGTGGTGGTGGTGGAGGAGGATGTAATTATGGTAGTGGTTTTGGTGGACGCTGGTCTATCGCAAAGATATTTCCGACAAATATAAAAGATCTAACTATCCAATCACTGTTGATGGACTGGGAGGTCAGAATAATAATAATGATAATAATAATAATAATAATAATAATAATAGTAATAATAATAATTATAATAATAATAATAATAATAATAATAATAATAATAATAATAATAATAATAATAATAATAATAATAATAATAATAATAAAAATAATAATAATAATAATAATAATAATAATAATAATAATAATAATAATAATAATAATAATAATAATAATAATAATAATAATAATAATAATAATAATAATAATAATAATAATAATAATAATAATAATACTTATTGCATCCCAAAAAGGAAATTTTTTGTACTGACGTGTTATAATTTACACATTAAGATAAAAATACAATAGAAATAGGATGTATATATAAAAAAAAGGAACAGCTCCATAACCAGAGCTGCGCTTTAAAATATGGATAATTTCGACAGTGTAAAATAGTTTAAACTGTCACTATAGATTGAAAATTGAAAAGATTGCAAAACAAATAAATTAATAAATAAATTAATATTTACATTTTTTGAAAGTAAAAATGCGAAATAATTATATAAAATGATTATTGCTTGTTGTTATAAAGCCTAATAATGGACGGCAGAAAAGATTTTCGGTGTCTCTCTGTTTTCGTTGAAATAGAGAAAGGGCGACCACTTCTTTCTGACATAATAACTGATGGTCTTAGTGGATGATACTGGTCATTTAATATTTTAGTTATTTTATTTATACAAAATTTCTCGTATAAAAGATCTATATCGTCAACATCATTTATATAGCGTGTAATGGATTTTTTAATATTTGAATTTATTTTGTTCCTTTCGACTGCTAAGCAATTGCCTCCCCAAGCTGTTATACAAAATGACAAAACACTTTCGAGTACTGCTCTATAAAATAATGTGCAGGGGGTTTTATCTATTCTAAACTGAGAGAGTTTTGATAAAAAATATGTATGTCTGCACATCTTATGCCTAATTATTTTCAAGTGTTCATCCCACTTGAGCCTGTCATCAATTATTACACCAAGGTAGTTGTAGTGAGGAACTCGTTTCTTCTTCACTGACCTCAATAGTCATTTCATCTTCCAAAGCCCTGTCTAATTTATGTTTTTCATTTTCAATATCAAATTTGTTTGCTGTGTCGAAACGTGAATAAAATTTATTTAGAGTTTCAATTTTGATATCTTCTGATATAATCGTGGGCTTTGGATTATAGTTAACAGCAGTTATAAGCCCCCGCCACGTGTCCCGTATATCCCCAGAAGAAAAGCATTTTTCAATTTTATTTTTGTACTTGTCTCTACAACTAGATATTACTCTCTTTATCTCTTTTTGTTTTGTTTTCAGATCTTTTTTGTTTCCACTAGTAAAGAGAGTTTTCTTTTGGTTCAATAAAAGTTTTAGATCTTTTGTTATCCAAGGCTCGTTGTTAGGATAATATTTTATTTATTTTTTACAAGACACTAGCTGTTCATAGAATTTTAAATACTCACTCACACAGTCATTCAGCTCATCCACACTATCACATGATTCGATAAAAACATTCCAGTCAGTGCATTCAAAACAACCACGCAAATCTTCACACACACTTCCGTTCCAGATCTGTACACTTTTCTTTACTGATTTTACACGTTTAAAAACAGGGCGGTAGGTGGGGAGTAGCAAGAGCATGCAGTGGTCAGATAAACCTAATGGGGCACGGGTAAACATTTATAACTATTTTTAATATTACACAGGAATAAATCTAATGTTTTGTTGTCCCTTGTCTCGCAGTCCACGTATTGATGAAGTCCCGGGAGAGTAAAGTCGTTACATTGGTTAAAATCGCCAGTGACCATCAATACGGCATCAGGTGACTTAATTTTAATGTCCTGTATTTCTTTCCTCAAAATATTTTTCGCTATAGTGTTGTCTGATGATGGTGGAATGTAGATGTTGATGATGATAACATGAGTGTATTCCCGGGGTAGATAATATGGTCGTGACGAAACAGTAATAAATTCAATATAATCGTCACAATACATTTTCTTTATCTGACAGTTATTGGGGTGGCACCATTTGTTGTTAATATATGTGCACACCCCACCCCCAGTTCATTTATTTACATTAGTCCGATCTCCTCGAAATAGTGAATATTGTTCAATATCAAAACATGATGATGGTATGTGAGGAGATAGCCAAGTCTCTGTTAACGCTATTATGGAGGCTTGACGACAGTGGCGGTTCTAGCCTATTTACAGTGGTGGGGCAAAGATGATTAGGTCATATATATATATATATATATATATATATATATATATATATATATATATATATATATATATATATATATATATATATAAATGTAAATTTTCACTCACATTATTCTTGCCAAGACGATTCGTTTCAGTGTTCCCACCTCAAATGGATTATGCCGACTGATGAGGTGGGAACACTGAAACGAATCGTCTTGGCAAGAATAATGTGAGTGAAAATTTACATTTATATATTAGCTCTAACCACCATTATCGAGCACTTTCGTACCTACAAGTACCCACCAACACTCATAAATATATATATATATAATATATATATATATATATATATATATATATATATATATATATATATATTTTTTTTTTTTTTTTTTTTAATTTATCTTTTTATTTTTTCTAAAGTTATTTATTTATTTATTTATTTATTTTTTAATTATTTTTTTTAATTATTATTTTTTTCACCTTTAAAAAATAATATTTCAACCACAAATAATCACATTCATAATGAAATGACAATACCAGTAGATTTTAATTATTCCAAACGTAATCAAAAATGCATCACGAAAGAGAATACAACTAAAAAATAAAGCGACGAGACATAATGCGACAACACCTTGACAATACAAGTCCATTTCGTTCACTCGAAAAATTAAAGATTTGCTTTAATCCCTCAACGGCGAGATTAATATTTCTGTTACATTACTGGTTTTCAGTAGTATGTGGTAACCTTAAAGTTTTAATCGAGAAGCAACAACAGCGATATGACTCGAGTTTCATTCAGAGCTCAAATTGCATTTTACTGCTGTCTTGATGATTAGAATGATTGTGCCGGTGGTGGTAGTGGTTGAAATCGTGGTAGCGGTGGTGGTGGTGGTGGAGGAGGATGTAATTATGGTAGTGGTTTTGGTGGTGCTGTTGGTTAGAATGATATTTGTGGAGACGATGACGGAAATTTTATGATGATGTTGATATTGTTTTTATTGCTATTGTTGTTAATATTGTTGTTGTTGTTAATGATGAAGATGATGATGATGATGATGATGATGATGATGATGATGATGATGATGATGATGATGATAATGATGATGATAATGATGATTATGATGACAACGACGATGTCGTCGACAATGATGGTTACCATACGATATTACAATATTACAAAGTTTATTCAATCTTAGGCTTTCGACAATAAATCATACAATTTGATGACCACATACATGAAAGTGGAAAAAAAATGGTAAATGGAACCAAACAATAAACTGATACCATTAATAACCACAAAAAATACAACAATAGTAATACCACCAATACGTACAATAATAATAATAATAATAATAATAATAATAATAATAATAATAATAATAATAATAATAATAATAATAATAATAATAATAATAACAATAACAATAATAATAATGATGATAATTAATAATAATAATAATAATAATAATAATAATAATAATAATAATAATAATAATAATAATAATAATAATAATAATAATAATAATAATAATAATGATGATAATAATAATAATAACAATAATAATATTACCATCATCATTACTACCACCACCATCATTACTACTACCACCACCGCTACCACTATCACTACAACCATCACCATAATTATTACGTTTCCAATCATTTTTTCTCGTTTCTAAAAATTTGATATCTATCAAAACAGACGAAATTCCGGTCATTTTTTTAAAGGGTAGTTAAAATATCTACGATTTTATTAGCCATGAAAACTACGATTTTTATTTTCCTATTTCAAGTAGGCAGGTCTGCTATGACAAGTATCAGTATCAGTTCCATAGTCAAAAGAAAACATACAAAAACACAGTTTATTTAATCTTAGGCTTTCGCCAATACTTCATACAATACAATTAAGACAAAATAATGTTACCAATTTCTCCTCATGCATTCGTTAGACTATAACAATAACGACCGTGTTATCTTTACTCCTCACCCAACCAACCCCGAGCTGCCCGCCTCTTCATCGCGAACTATCTTATGTATGTATTAGCTTCAGGACGGGCAAGTACGGAATCTGCCCACCCTTCCGTATTTCCTCTATAACTTAGAATTCAACTCTCTCCTTTCTCAGAAGAGTATTTCTCGTATACTAATTCAATTGTTGAGAAAACCAAAATGGTGGTTGTATTTTATATATTTATTTAGTCGTGACTTTTGAATAAAAGTGTTTTGTTTTATTAGAGGAAATACAATAGAAAATTACATTGTTTTGCAAAATTATTTTGTCTGGCAATAAAAATACAGCGGTAATTACTTTAAGAATTTAAAAAAAAAAAAGAACTAACAAATTAATTTGTTAAAAAACAAAACAAAAAAAAAAACCCAAAACAACAACAACAACAACAACAAAAAACAAATAAGAAAACAATTTAAATAAATGAGTTTTGAGAAGCACTAAAGAAAACGAGAAAAAAAAGAAAAGTTTAAATGGATAAACAAATATATAAAAACAACACCAATTAATACTAAATTGATATAAAATTAGTAAATTAATAAATTTAATTCAATACTGGAACATTCCCAAAGTCATTACATCAATGGTACCAGCACAAGTAAGGCAATAAATAAGAAAAAGTTCGTTTGCCAAAATCTCTATTTAGTTTTCACTGGTTAATAAGGTGGGCTCATTTGAATTAGCCCGACCTAGTACTAGAGAGGCCAGACAGCAAAAATCGGAGTTAGTTCACCGTCAGGCGACGTAACGATGAGATGACGATGTGGGCGGAGTGGGGGGGGGGGGTGATAAAAAAGAACAGGAGCGTATCCTGGTTTATGCATTACGGGATGCATGGTGATTCGCAATCTATTAAAAATACACACAAATTGATTTCAGTACGAAGTATAAAGTTTAAGTAGTAACTTTTGAAATTATCTAATTTAAATTTGATTATTTCGGACCTGGTAATACAACTTATAACTTGAAAAAAAACAGGCTGGTATTTGCCCACCCTGCCCATTATTACCAGCCGTCCCTGCTTGACGATAGTCACTATTAAAACGACACAGTGAAAACAGCTCATCAATTTTATTTTTCAGTGATCTTACATTACCTGTCACTACACAGGGTAAAAATGGACGAAAAGGCCGTCTGTTAAATTTGGTTTTTGTTCCTCCTTTTCTCCCCCTCTTTCTTACTTTAATAAACGATGTGTCAATAGTGGGTGGTGGGGGTGACACGGGTTGGAGGGATCGGAGAGTCTCTGGAGTATATGTTATCGATAGGCTTTTGGCAGCAAAATCACAGGCTAAAACACCATTTATGCTTATAAATATACTAATAAATATAAAAATCAGGAACGATATATACTTCACATCCATTTTGAATAAAAATTAGACGTAAATTCCGGCGATTGAATGATAAATGCATAAAAATATGTGTAGAAAATACGTAAACATTCACAACACGTCTGTTGTCGCCGGAAGCCAGCGCATACATAAACTTGCGTTTGTAAATTTTGCTTTTCCCCATAGTATGTTGACAATTAACATATCAATGAAAGTAAAAAAGCCATTGATAGGACATAGATATGTTGACATATGTAGAGATATATGACTGAGTAATCATAATAATTTGATGTCAATAAAAAGAATTGGTTTGTTTGTTTGTTTGCTTTGGGTGAGTTTTTAGTTTTGCTCTTTTTTAATTTTATTATTTATTTTAATCTACATTGTATTAATTTTCGATTTTTAATGTTTATATCTATGAAAATATGCAATGTACAATTTAATCTTAATATGTTTTATAGCATTCAAGGAACAACTTATCTATTTTAAAACAATATCATGATAAAATAAAATAATATCACGGGGAAATCATGATCAGGCAGTAATTTCAAACCGTTTGCCGAATCAATACAAAATATCGGTGTCACAAAAACATTTTCATTAGTTTCGATCGCAGCAGTAATCGTGATAAAGAGTTATGTGCAGATGGGTCATTCCCGGTCAAAGTGTCATATTTCATAGTCGGCTATTAATCATTTTATAGCCCGCAGGGCAAAGAATATTTCACTATTCATCCCATCTCCTATTACTACAACCACTGTTTCTACTTCGGTCACTACTACTACTACTACTACTACTACTACTACTACTACTACTACTACTACTACTACTACTACTACTACTACTACTACCACTACTACTACTACTATTATTATTACTACTACTACTACTACTACTACTACTACTACTACTACTACTACTACTACTACTACTACTACTACTACTACTACTATGATTATTATTATTATTATTATTATTATTATTATTATTATTATTATTATTATTATTATTATTATTATTATTATTATTATTATTATAATTATTATTATTATTAATACTATTATTCTTATTACCACTACTACTATTAATACTAATACAACAAAAACAACAACATTGACAACAACAACTATTACTATTACTACTACTACTACTACTACTACTACTACTACTACTACTACTACTACTACTACTACTACTACTACTACTGCTACTACTACTACTATTCCTACTACTACTACTACTACTACTACTACTACTACTACTACTACTACTACTACTACTACTACTACTACTACTGATCCAGCTTCCATTAGCATTATTACTACTAACACTATAATTAGGACCACTTCTTCTACCAGGACTACTACTACCAGGACTACTACTACTATTACTCTACTACTACTACTACTACTACTACTACTACTACTACTACTACTACTACTGCTGCTGCTGCTGCTGCTCCTGCTGCTGCTGCTATAATAATAATAATAATAATAATAATAATAATAATAATAATAATAATAATAATAATAATAATAATAATAATAAAGTAAGAAGAAGAAAAGAAGAAAGAAGAAGAAGAAGAAGAGAAAGAAGAAAGAAGAGAAGAAGAAGAAGAAGAAGAAAGAAGAAGAAGAAAGAAGAAGAAGAAGAAGAAGAGAAGAAGAAGAAGAAGAAAGAAGAAGAAGAAGAAAGAGAAGAAGAAGAAGAAGAAGAAGAAGAAGAAGAAGAAGAAAAGAAGAAGAAGAAGAAGAAAAGAAGAAGAAGAGAAGAAGAAGAAGAAGAAGAAGAAGAGAAGAAAAGAAAAGAAGAAGAAGAGAAGAAGAAAGAAGAAGAAAGAAGAAGAAGAAGAAGAAGAAGAAGAAGAAGAAGAAGAGAAGAAGAAGAAGAAGAAGAAGAAGAAGAAGAAGAAGAAGAGAAGAAGAAAGAAGAAGAAGAAGAGAAGAAGAAGAAGAAAGAAGAAGAAAGAAGAAGAAGAAGAAGAAGAAGAAGAGAAGAAGAAGAAGAAGAGAAGAAGAAGAAGAAGAAGAAGAAGAAGAAGAAGAAAAGAAGAAGAAGAAGAAGAAGAAGAAGAAGAAGAAGAAGAGAAGAAGAAGAAGAAGAAAGAAGAAGAAGAAAGAAGAAAGAAGAGAAGAAGAAGAAGAAGAAGAAGAAGAAGAAGAAGAAGAAGAAGAAGAAGAAGAAGAAGAAAAGAAAGAAGAAGAAGAAGAAGAAGAAGAAGAAGAAGAAGAAGAAGAAGAAGAAGAAGAGAAGAAGAAGAAGAAGAAGAAGAAGAAGAAGAAGAAGAAGAAGAAGAAAAGAAGAGAAGAAGAAGAAGAAGAAGAGAAGAAGAAGAAGAAGAAGAAGAGAAGAGAAAGAAGAAGAAGAGAGAAGAAGAAGAAGAAGAAGAAGAAGAAGAAGAAGAAGAAGAGAGAAGAAGAAAGAGAAGAAAGAAGAAGGAAGAGAAGAAGAAGAAAGAAGAAGAAGAAGAAGAAAGAAGAAGAAGAAGAAGAAGAGAAGAAAGAAGAAGAAGAGAGAAGAAGAAAAGAAGAAGAGAAGAAGAAGAAAGAAGAAAGAAAAGAAGAGAAGAAGAAGAAGAAGAAGAAGAAAAAAGAAGGAAGAGAAAAAAGAAGAAGAAGAAGAGAAGAGAAGAAGAAAAGAAGAGAAGAAGGAAGAAGAAGAAGAAGAGAAGAGAAGAGAAGAAGAAGAGAGAAGGAAGAAGAAGAAGAAGAGAAGAAGAAGAAGAAGAAGAAGAAGAGAGAAGAAGAAGAAGAAGAAAGAAGAGAAGAAGAAGAGAGAAGAAGAGAAGAAGAAGAAGAAGAAGAAGAAAAGAAGAAGGAAAGAAGAAAAGAAGGAAGAAGAAGAAGAAGAGAGAAGAAGAAAGAAGAAGAAGAGAAGAAGAAGAAGAAGAAGGAAGAAAAGAAGAAGAAGAGAAGAAGAAAAGGAAGGAAGAAAGAAGAAGAAGAAGAAGAAGGAAGAGAAAGAAGAAGAGAAGAAGAAGAAGAAGAGAAGAAGAAAGAAGAAGAAAGAAGAAGAAGAAGAAGAGAAGAAGAAGAAGAAGAAGAAAGAAGGGAAGAAGAAGAAGAAGAAGAAGAAGAAGAAGAGAAGAAAGGAGAGAAGAAGAAGAAGAAGAAGAAGAAGAAGAGAAGAAGAAGAAGAAGAAGAAGAAGAAAGAAGAAGAAAAGAAGAAGAAGAAGAGAGAAGAAGAAGAAGAAGAAGAAGAAGAAGAAGAAGAAGAAGAAGGAAGAAGAAGAAGAAGAAGAAGAAGAAGAAGAAGAAGAAGAAGAAGAAGAAAGAAGAAGAAGAAAGAAGGAAGAAGAAGAAGAAGAAGAAGAAGAAAGAAGAGAAGAAGAAGAAGAAGAAGAAGAAGAAGGAGAGAAGAAGAGAGAAGAAGAAGAAGAAGAAGAAGAAGAAGAAGAAGAAGAAGAAGAAGAAGAAGAAGAAGAAGAAGAAGAAGAAGAAGAAGAAGAAGAAGAAGAAAATTGTACATTTTTGTTCGCGTCATTCATCCCTCAAATAGAGAACTCTGCCCCGTAACAATTGTATTACAACATGTTCCACACATCCATACACACAAGGGCACACACACACACACACACACACACACACACACACACACACATATATATATATATACACAGAGAAACAATTTACTCACAGGCCCACAAGGACACATACACACACACACGCACGCAAACACATACACACAGAAACACAAACATAGAATAATAACTTCATGAAAAATACGCGTCTATAAATATTGTGTGTATTAAGACGTTTTCTGAAAGTTTCTATGGAAGATGACATGCGAAAATCTATACTGGTAGGTTGTTTCACATTTTCGGAGCGAAACAACCAAATCGTTTTTCATCGGCTTTCAGACAAGAGCATGGAACATCTAGTCGGAATATGTCATCGGACGACCGCAGAGGTCTGGTGATGCGGTAAGCCTACTAGTTCCGACAAGTTGACTGGGGCTGTACCATCTAAGCATTTGTAGACCATGATTTCAGCTTTAAACTTGATTCGTTGTTCCACTGGAAGCCAGTGTAGTTCGTATAGTAAGGCCAACGCATCCTACCTATTAATTTCTTGAGAACAGTTCTGGCAGCGCTGTTTTGAAGCTTTTCTAGACTGTTGATTTTAGACCTAGGAAGACCGAAAAGAAGGGAGCTGCAGTAATCAATTATGGAAGATACATACGAAAGGACAAAAGTTTATTGCAGGCGTTTTTGTTCCGTATTGACTAAAGGTCCGAATGTATTTCATGTCAATGATGGCACTTTTCCAAATTTGGGCCAAATAATTGTCCATTTTTAGATCGCTGTCTAAAGTTACTCCCAGGTTTTTCGTTTTATCCACTACATGATTATTATTTTCAGCAATATTTAATGGCTGATTAATATTACGGCCCACTAGTGCTATATTGCCAACAAAGAGAGCCTTCTTCTAATCGCCGTTTAATTTTAATCTCTTCGCCGACATCCAATTTGGAATTAAGCGCTCTTTTTGGTCGATGGTACGACAAACTGAAGACAAACACTGTATAGCTGCGTGTTGTCAGCGTACTTACGGTATTGAAGTGAATACTCTGCTAAGATCTTTGCTACTGGTGATATGCAGGTCACAAAAAGTACAGGCCCCAGCACGGAACTCCGAGGTACGTCGTTTATAAAACTGCGTTCAATAGACATTGGTGTACCAATTGCTATGCCCTGGCTTCATCGAGACAGAGGTGACAGAAATCAATCCAGTGGAGTGCCTAAGATTCCGAAAGTGGTCTCTAGCTTTTGGAGTAAACTTTTATGGTCTAGGGTATCGGAGGCAGCGGAGAGGTTTAGGAGGTCTACGATTGTTGATTTGTCTCTGTCGATGACTTTAAGAAGGTCATTGATTATTTTTATAAGAGCTATCTCAGTACTGTGGTTAGCACGAAAGTTGGATTGAAGACACTTTTGACGGTTAGTAGTGTCGATACGTTCCAGGAACTGTTTCAGGACTACCTTTTCTAATCTTATGTTTGGAATATATCGCAAGTTTGACACTGGTTGGTAATTCTTTATGATTTCGATGTCTAATCCTTTCTTTTTAGAATTGGTCTGACGACAGCCTTCTTAAACGTTTCTGGTGTGTTTATTGTTTGCGATGACTTGTTAATGATTGTCCATGATGTATGAAGCAAACACTTGTCGATACATTCTTTTTAAAGGTAGGTGAGAATGCAGTCGCGTTTGCATGATTTGGTTGGGCTGTGCATGATAATTTTCTTTATTGCACCTACTGATACTTCATTGAATAAAGACATAGGTTGACCACTGAAAGAAGGAAATTGAGTGCACCTGGTGTTTATGTATAAGTCACTTCTCAAAATCACGATCTTGAAACAGTCAAAGAAACTCTGCAAGATCTGTTTCGTTGTTTATGAAGTGAGTCTTTCTTTACCTATTAGTTACTTTTAAGAATGTTTTGAATTTCTTACATTTTTGAGCTTGTCTTGGTAATATTGTCGTTTACCCTTGATTGTCGCTATCTTCAGATGTTCTTTTGTGGCATATTCACATATCGCTATCTGTGGAAGGACCGGTCTTTCTCCATATTTTTTTCGCCATCCTTTTTTTTTTCGCATGCTTTACACCTTGGTTGTACCAAGGGGAATGATTTCTGATGTTCACACTTCTTGACTTTACAGATGCATTATTTTACCAATGTTTCAATAATTGCACTGTCAAAATTGTCGATAGATAGTTCCGATCATTTAAATTGGAGAGCAAGGCAAAGATCTGACTTCCAACTCTGGAAGGATGATTTTCTTTAAATCTCTAGATTTTCTTCTTCTTGGGCCTTCCCACAGTCCTTCACAAATAAAACCTAATAATTACAAATTGCAAAATTATATAATGTGATGTTTGTGTATCTGATTTAGCAAGTATAATCAACTTCACTAATAAAGATGGGCAGACGGACAGACAAACAGACTCGCAGAACACAGTTCAAACGGTGTTGACATAGACAGTGCTCCTTCTCGTCTTCCCCTAATTATTTCTTTCTTTCCAAAAAAAAAAAATGCGCGAATCATTTTACGTGTTTTATATCCTGTTTTGGTCAGACTTGATGACAGTTGTGAAGTCAAGATATCTCAGTTGGTAGAGCAGTCGCTTCACTCGCAAAGGGACCGAGATCGATCTCGGGTGCAGTGAGATCTTTTTTTTCGACCCTCGACCTATTTTTCTGTAATGTTGACAAGTCCTATAAATGTTTTCCAGGAGCTCCACTTGGTTCATCGGACCACAATATGTTATTGATATTACCTATATATCGCCCTGTCATCAAACGTTGTAAGCCAGTAGTAAAGTGTGTTCAGGTCATGAACGAAAGCGTGTATGAGGAGTTGCGTGGTTGTTTTGAATGCACTGACTGGAATGTTTTTATCGAATCATGTGACAGTGTGGATGAGCTGAATGACTGTGTGAGTGAGTAGAGACAAGTACAAAAATAAAATTGAAAAATGCTTTTCTTCTGGGGATATACGGGACACGTTGCGGGGGCTTAAACTGCTGTTAACTATAATCCAAAGCCCACGATTATATCAGAAGATATCAAAATTGACACTCTAAATTAATTTTATTCACGTTTCGACACAGCAAACAAATTTGATATTGAAAATGAAAAACATAAATTAGACAGGGCTTTGGAAGATGAAATGACTATTGAGGTCAGTGAAGAAGAAATGAGATTCATATTTTCGAAACTAAACGAGAGGAAGGCTGCTGGGCCGGATGGATTGAAAGGAAAATTATTAAAAGAATGTGCCCATCAGCTTTCCCCCATTTATACACATATTTTTAACTGGTCCCTCCAATGCGTTTCGATCCCTGAAATTTGGAAAACTTCAAAAATTATTCCTGTTCCAAAAAAGAAAAACTTGAATCTATGAACGATCTCAGACCTGTTGCACTGACTTCAATAGTCATGAAATCTTTAGAAAAACTTGTTCTTGTTAAAATTAGGAATCAGTTTATGCCATTGAGTGATAGTCATCAATCTGGTTACAAACCAGGACGTGGCGTAGAGGATGCCATTTTGCTGTTTACAAACAACATCTACAGGCATCTGGATCACGCTAAGAGCTATTGGAGATTGCTTTTTACAGATTTCTCTTCAGCGTTCAATACAATGCAACCTCAATTGGTTGTTCAAAAATTGACTAGTCTGAATTTAAACAAGTATATAATTGCTTGGGTGCTCGAATTTCACACGGATAGAGCACAATATGTTCAATTAGGACAAAACAAATCTTCCTGTATAACTACAAATACTGGTGCTCCTCAAGGTTGTGTATTGTCCCCTGTATTATTCACAATATACACGAATGACTGTAGAAGTCAAAACCAGAGTACCTTTAATAAAGTTTGCAGATGACACCGCTCTTCAAGGCCTCATAACAAATGGCAACGAAGTGGCTTATAGGCAAGTAATTGATAGATTTGTGTCTTGGTGTGATGCCCACCACCTAGAGCTTAACATAAGCAAGACAAAGGAGCTAGTGATTGACTTTAGGAGAGTGAAGGAACCGATAGAACCGTTAAAATTAAAGGACCAATTCGTCCAGCGAGTTCCTCACTACAAATACCTTGGTGTAACGATTGATGACAGGCTCAAGTGGGATGAACACTTGAAAATAATTAGGCATAAGATGTGCAGACGTACATATTTTTTATCAAAACTCTCTCAGTTTAGAATAGATAAAACCCCCTGCACATTATTTTATAGAGCAGTAATCGAAAGTGTTTTGTCATTTTGTATAACAGCTTGGGGAGGCAATTGCTTAGCAGTGGAAAGGAACAAAATAAATTCAAATATTAAAAAATCCATTAAACGCTATATAAATGATGTTGACGATGTAGATCTTTTATACGAGAAATTTTGTATAAATAAAATAACTAAAATATTAAATGACCAGTATCATCCACTAAGACCATCAATTATTATGTCAGAAAGAAGTGGTCGCCCTTTCTCTATTTCAACGAAAACAGAGAGACACCGATAATCTTTTCTGCCGTCCAGTATAAGGCTTTATAACAACAAGCAATAATCATTTTATATAATAATTTCTCATTTTTACTTTTTAAAAATATAAATATTAATTCATTAATTTATTTGTTTTGCAATCTTTTCAATTTTCTATTTATAGTGACAGCTTTAACTATTATACAGTGTTGAAATTATTCATATTATAAAGTGCAGCTCTGGTTATAGAGCTGCTCCTTTTTTTAATATATATACATCCTATTTCCATTGTATTTTTATCTTATTGTGTAAATTATAACACGTCTGTACAAAAAAATTCCTTTTTGGGATGCAATAAAGTATTATTATTATTATTATTATTATTATTATTATTATTATTATATTGGCATGCACAGCATGCCACACTGACCGACCAGGTACTTATTGTACACCTGAGTTAGGTGAAAACTTATTTGTAAAGAGCATCTTAGAATTAGAATCTTCGACGTATAAGTAACAGGTCGAAAATCAAACCAAAGTGGACAAAGCCACACTCGGATGATGACAAAATGCGTCTCTGTTAAAAGCATCCAATACAGCTATTTATGATACACAGATGGGAGCTAGAGTAATATTAGATTAACTCTCCTCATATATCCTCAAATGAATTAAACCTGAAAGCGGGGGAGAAAACATAGTGTCAAGGCAAGCGCATTGCTTGTCATTTAAGTTATTAATAATAGACACGTGTTATTATGTAAATAATAATAATAATAATAAAATATTTTTTTTTAAAAACAAGAAAAGAAAGAAAAACCTTGACCATTTATACAGTACCTAAAGCGCTTTACAAGGGGTCGCTAGCCAACAGCAACACTTCACATGGAGAACGGCACATGAAGCATGTAAGGCGATTTTTTTTTTGGGTTAGACAACTTTGTTGACGACCAGGTGCTCATTATACCTCTAAGTGCCTTAAGATAATGACAGTAAAGAGTCTTTTCAAGACCTATACGATGCGCCGATCGGAGTGGAACTCGAACCCAGGATCTTCTTTGGGACCACATAGTCGAACATTTACTGAGGTATTTGATTTGATAATTACAGCTAATGTTATAGTTTTTACTTTTGCCAGATACTGCTTGTAGGAATTTGTTTGAAACGCAAACTCTCAATGTTAACATTAATTATTTTATCAGTTCACTATTAATTCCGTTAAATGTTTAATACATTCCCCTGTAACTCGTGAAGACTTAGGTAAAGGCGATACATTTAATTTTCAAGTTAATTTATAAATCTAAACATTCAAATTCTCAGTGCGCTTCACAATGTTTCATTTACTTCATCAGCATACTTAGATATGGACCTTTACTTCCATTTTATAAACTACTCTAGTGGAGAACCCGCAATGTTTGCGGCGGAATAAAAGCTATAATGATAACGATAATAATGATAATGATAATAATAATAATAATAATAATAATAATAATAATAATAATAATAATAATAATAATAATAATAATAATAATAATAAAAATACTACTAATAATAATAATTATAATAATAATAATAATAATAATAATAATAATAATAATAATAATAATAATAATTATAATAATAATAATAATAATAATAATAATAATAATAATAATAATAATAATAATAATAATAATAATAATAATAATAATAATATGTCTCTATTGTCCTCACAATAGTGGCAATTTGTCATTTGGTTACACATTTATAACAATCTAATACTATAGAGAACATACATAACAGAACATTGACATTAAACACACTCAAACATATTATGCACACTAGAAACATCGTAGTGATCGTCGCCATCATCGTCATCATTATTATAAAAATATTGGGCTTTATACAGGGCAATATCCATTAAATGTGCTCAAAGCGCTTTACAATGGGCCCCTGGTCAACAGCAACATTTAATATATAGGACGGGACATACCGCCTATTAGGCGATATCACAATTTGTCGGACAAAGACACGTTGTTTACCGCCAGGTACTGATTTTACACCTGAGTACGGTGAGAAAATGTGAGTAAAGAGCCTTTTCCAATGACTCAACTATGCGCCGAGCGCGAGGCTCGAACCCAGGACATACCGATCCGAAAGCGAGTGTCATACCACAAGACCACATAGCCGCATATCATCATAATCATCATCATCATCATCATCACCATCATCATCATCAGCAGCAGCAGCAGTAGCACAACAACCTTCCTAATATTTCTGTTACCATCTATCACTTTCACCATTCACCCATAACACCATCACCATCTTCATTATACTCCATACTATACTATTTTTTCCTGTACCAAGCTATAGCTTGTGCTTTGATATCCCTCATTAGAAAGACAAAGGTCGTGTTCTCAGATTGTGTTCTCTCTCTCTCTCTCTCTCTCTCTCTCTCTCTCTTTCTCTCTCTCTCTCTCTCTCTCTCTCTCCCTCTCTCTCTCTCTCTCTCTCTCTCTCTCTCTCTCTCTCTTTCTCTCTCTGCTCCTTTCATGCGTATATCAAAAATGTTATACAAATTATATACATAACATTGAAACCCTTATTTCATAACTTAAAATCCATATAGACCGAGAAAAATATTTAACACATCTTGTCGAATGGTACGATTTCGAATGGTATTAGCCAAATACTTTTCTGCTCTCTGCCTTGATTTTAAGTGATATATTCATGGTTTTATTGTTTTTTTTTTTGTTAATGGCCGAAGCGTTTTAATACTGAAACATTCTATGTTTGGTATTTTGTTGTTTTACAAAAATGTTATATACATATTTGTTAATTATTTTTTTTTTAATATTTTTTTCTGAAATCATGAATGAGATTTTGAGAAAATATATTCTTTAGATCCTTGCGAGTGTTAATATATATTTTCGTATTTTTTTCTATTTAAATGCTCCCAGCAGCAAATAACGTTCTCGCTCGTGTGCTTAAGGACTCAATTTGAACGTCAAAGAAAGCCAGAGGCATTACTACTAGCTATCAGATGTTACAAGATATGGTCCACCACACACTCACAAACCCCCTTTCTTTATCATTTTGGCCAGGAATACATTAATTATACGATCCAGCCAGGGGTTCAACTCCTTTTGGCAAATTGACAGTCATCTTTCTCTTTCGAATTAAATCGTAATAGTTTTCTGTTCAAAATGAAAAATGCATTTCGTCAGTGTATTGTGGATATATCGAAAGCATGGATGATATAAATTGTGTTGGGAACCATAGACCCTCTACTTAATGGAAGATAAAAAGATTGTGTAAATGTAAACAAACCATAAAGAAATCAATAGCTTGGCCAATGAATAACACAACACATATAGACTTGCATCGTTGCCAAAAATGTCTCAAAATCGTCAATTCATATACTGTAAACATGCTTTTTTTATCCGGGCGAGAAAAATTGCAATGTGTTAATAATTGTATTTACCATTATCTATATATCAAATTGATGTTATGCGTTTGCAAGCAAAAAAATCATTTTTGACCAAAAGACAATTACATGTCAGCAATCTATTTTTGTTTTGCTAAACTAAAGACTTTTACAGCAGAGTGAATACCATAGAAGACTGTCTGAACACTCATGAACATATTAGGTTTGAGAACACCGACCTCCCGTAGTTCCCGTAATAATTCTGTCACAGTTTAATTTCGAGGAATGGCGTGTTTTTATTTCATCATAAATACTTAACCCCTTGCTTAACATATTGTTATTTTGTACGGACCAAAATGCACTGAATATGGATAATGTCAAGTGTTGATTTTCCTTAGTGAAAACAGTGTTTTATTCATGTTGCTTTACTCTCTCGTTTATTGAGATAAGTGCTGTACTCTGGAAAGATACGTATTTAAAAACCTGGCCAGAAAACACCTCATCAACTATCGATCTGTTGAAACAAAAAAAAGGTTATTTTTAAATTATTTTTGTTGTTGTTGCTAAGATGAGGGTCATTTAAACCGATCGGTATTTGAAGGATTAATTTTCTGGCACATTTTTAAATACTTGTCTTTCTAGAGTACGGCACTTAACAATAAATAATGAAAAGAATAGAAGCTATATTCTTACTCATTATCGGTCATAATATAAAAAAAAATATTATGTTGTGGGTAATTAATTTGTGTTAATATCGTTGACTTTAAAGAAGTATTCCTTTAATTATTCCGTTGAGTAATCTTTATGAATATTCGGCTTCTTGTATGACGGTCTCAGATTCTAAGAAAATATATGTATTGCCTTGCGAATGTGAATATTTACTTTCGTATTTTTTTCTATTTAAATGCTCAAAGCAACAGATAATACATTTGAGATTGCTTAATCTTAAATACAAATATTCTCTTCAATTCTGTTGATTGATAATTCATGAGCAATTAATTGGACAAATATATGATAATGAAAACTTTGAGTATCGATTTAATTGCGAGCAAAAAATGGACCATTAATTTAACCTTGAAAACAAAGTATTGTGTAAATATAATTTTTTTAAAAATGAAAATAGAATGACATTGAAGACATTTTAACCTGGAAACAATTAAACGCCAAAGTCAAACAACATGAATGCTGTTTCATTTAAAGTCAAATCTTAAGACTGTTTTCCAACTTGAAATTGATTTGTTTCTGACGAAATGCCTTTTAGGTATGACAGTGGCAATGCTCTGACGCTGAATTAATCTGACAAAAGTTGTTCCATTTCATTGCGGCGTCATCACGCATTGTCAAAAACCATGTTTAAGTAAAAAATATAATTGATAGAAATTGAAATCTACAAAGGATCTTCAAAAACAAAAACATCTCAAGGGTGACCAAATTAATAAATCATTTAAAAGTTGCCCTCAAGTGATCATTCGTTTATTCCTTGCTTCAGTTGACGTGCAAATGGTCTGTCACACTTAATAATTATGTTTTTGTTTGTCGACGAAAAGACAAGAGAATCTTATATATTTAATGATTCGGAAGTTTCTGTAAGGTAGATGCTACATGGATTTGAAATGTAATGACATTGATACCAGGACATTTTCTCAGTTGTTTTTTTTCTATGTGTGTGATTGGATAACAAACTCCTTTGGACCCTTGTTTGTCTAAATGTTCTTATATATATATATATATATATATATATATATATATATATATATATATATATATATATATATATATAGCGTGGTTTTTGCCTTAGATAAGTAGTGTAAAAATTCCGTATTTTTAAATGTGTGTTTCTATGATTGTTTTTCATTGCTATAACTGATCTTTTCCTACTCATTTTTGATTTCCACCCGTGATGAATTCTAACAGTAGGTAACCAAAATAAACTACGTTTCGACATCTATCAATATTTTAATTTGTAAATACCAAATGTCACGTTTTATTTTTTTTTTTAGTTGATCAACGGTGACTTTTATTGTTTGTGATAGGTGGACTACACGTATCGGGGCATATTGAAAATTAATTCTTCCAAAGCCAGATTTTTTCAATTCTCGGGACTCAAGACCCTGTAACATATCCCATAAAGCCTAGACCCTGCTCTATCCCAGAGAGCTTTTTTCCTTTTTACCAATAATCAAAAGACTATGAATGAGGGGGGGGGGAGCAGTCCTTTAGAGCCATTGGTCCTTTGGAGCCGGAGTTTATTCCGGTTTCTATAGCGTGAAAAGGACAATAGCAATCGCTTGCTACCCTTTTGATCGGACGCTAGTCTATCGCAAAGTACTTTTGTCGGTCTACTTGCGTGTTATATGAATACTCTACAAACTGAGCTATCGGGCCCCCCATCTTAATGGAACCCGTTATGAATATGACTTTGAATTGCAGAGTGTTTTTAAGCTATCAGTGTCAAAAAGAGCTTTTATAAAGAGCAGTGTCTACTAAACGTGATCAAAATGCTTTAAATTGACGCCTGTAAATATGTTGATTTTGAGCTCATGGCATTCAACAAGGTGTGTCCGACGATGTATTCTCTGCATCGAACATAATCCTCAGGATCGGGTAATTAGCAGCCCAAGTTGATTCCGCCAGCTCCCTCAGAAGACTGTTGAGTTTTTCTATCTTCCGGGCAACTCATTCGAGATGCACCCGATAGGTATCGCTGCCTTCCTGCGTCACCCCCAGATATTTTGAATGCGGCTCATATTGGAGAAGCTACATAGGTGAAATGCAGTGGCCACGGTTTTCGAAGTGTTCATCTTCAGATACCATTTGTCGATGTAGGTTTTGAGTCTGGTGACGTCCTCGCTTTGAGAATAAAGAGTGCCCAGTCGCCCGTGTATCCCACCCTCATTGAGGAAGAGTTCGGGATTAAACAACATTGGCGCCATAACAGATCCCTGATGGACCTCATTCTTCAGTTTCCTAACTTTACTCGTAGTGTCTCCCAGCGCGACGTGGGGTTTTCTTTCCACTAAGATTGAAAATAATAACTTCAAGGTCTTTTTGCACCTTATGATCTTTGCAAGTTTGAGCATTAATCTTTCGCACTAGACCGTATCGTACGCCGCCGATAGGTCTATAAATACAGCACCAGCTTGCTGTTTACTCTCGAAGCCTGTCTCAATATGCTCTGTAAGGGAAATGACCAGTTCCTTGTTGTACCTCCCTTCTTGGGTGGCAGAGAAGCGTCTAGGACCGGTCCCTATCGGTTTAATATAACTCACTCCAATAATTTGTACAAGCAGCTCAATAGTGATATGGGTCTGTATCTGTCGGCCTTCTTCGCCGATTTCCATGGCAACTATCTCAGCGTGCTTCCACACTTGTGGGAGCTTTCCTTTTGCAAGGACGTCAGACATTGCCTCTTCCAGCCAGGCCCGTGCCCTGGAGCTTAGATGTGTCACCAACTCGAGATATATGCCATCTATCCTTGCTGACTTGCTATATTAGGCTATATAACTAACTATATGTGCGGGGTTTGGGGTAAGCCCTGTACGGGTTTGGGTTCCGAGCGTCCGTATTTGTGGCATGGGAGTATTTACTTCAATTTTCCGTTTGAAAATATCTAAGTTAACCGATAATACCTCACAAATATCAACCTATGGGCTTCTGTTTATCTGTGTTAGCTCTGATTACCTTTTTTAGTACGATTTTCTCTTTGTCGTTACATTTCTTTGTAATCCATTGCTTTCTGATGACACCATTTACAATATTAGGATCTCTTTACCGTCATCTCTGATGACATTTTGCCAACCTATTTTTTGGGTTCTTTTTGTTTTGCTTTAGTTACTTCCTTATTTTAAAAAATATGACCGCATTGTTTCCTTTACTTTTACTGTTTTACATTAAAATAAAAGAGAATGTATTAGGTGTTTTGTGACTTTCTCTATAGGTAAAAGTTTCTACCATCTTTCTCTCTCTCTCTCTCTCTCTCTCTCTCTCTCTCTCTCTCTCTCTCTCTCTCTCTCTCTCTCTCTCTTTCTCTCTCTATCTATCTTTTAAAACAAATTGTGTTACATTTTCCCACTGTCTTAGTTTTTATCTTCTCTTTATACATTAAATGGCATTTTAACCATCATAAATATAAAATGTAAGGTATTGTAAATTGCAATTGTATTGATACTAAAAAAATTGTTAATTCGAATTATACATTTCTCTAAATGGAGTTAAGTGCAGCAGCTGAAGATATCTCTTACTTTCTGGCAAAAAAAAAAGGAAAATTAACTGACCTAATGTTTTTGTTGAACACATTAAAATTACTGATTGTGGAATGATAGCTTGTGAACAGTTGATTTCGAACTAAAATTAATTCAAACGAGGTCTACATTGAACAAATTGTTCAAACAATGAACTTACGGATTTTGGAGTGGCTACCATTGATGGTAATTTTGGTAAACGTTCCATGGACTAAAGAAGAAGCAAATATGATTGATAATCTTGTATCACATGAAAAATCATTGCAGAATGAATTGATGAATGGCATTGATGATACCAAAAACATTTGCATTGAATGTAAGGTAAGTTTAGAATTTTCCTATCTAGAGATTCAAATATATACAAGGCACAAATGAGATGCATAAAAGATAAAATAGCTTAATGTTTTGGATAATTATTTAATAAATATGAGCTTTAATATAGCTCAGGTGGAGGGGATAGGAATCGGTCGAGATTGAAGTCAAGTTTGTTTTTCTGACCCCTGTCAATCCACCAGTAATTGGATATCTGAGTCTGTTAGATCTGGTATAAAATAAATTACATTTGACTAAAATCATTTCCACAAGGTAGGAGTCAATTGCTATATTATATCGTTTAACTCCATAGAAACCTCTATATGCTTCGCATTGAAACATCGCAAGGGTTTAGCGCTCATTTTTCACATATCGAGTCAAATCCAAAGCATAAAATCGTTTCCAAGACGAGACATCAAGCCGTTGAGCCACAGAATTCAGGAACATCACAGATTAGAGTTTTTTAATGGATTTTTACAAGTTATTTTAATTGATCCACATTCAAAGTGAAATTATTTTGGCCAAAGGCAGAATCAAGCATTCAGAAAGTTGTCATATGGCATAAAGTTGTTTAGTTTGTTATGGAAAGTACTTTTAAAGCATTATTTAACAGTTAAAAATAGTCTGTCAAACGCACATAATAATGAACTTGAAACAGTATAGGTCACGTCATCTTTAATAGGGAAGACCAGTATGATGTCAAAAAATTGGTTTCTATTTCAATGGGAGTGTAAAACCACTTTTCCAGAGGACTGGATACATACCTTGTGTAATTAATCGTCTGGTTTCAGAGTGATGGCCTCTTATTTTCTAGTCTAACTATAGGCTGGTCGTTAATAACGTTCATCAATCCTCGCTCTTTTACGTCCTTAAGAATATGCCTATACAGCTTGCTGCTACTGAAATGGTTAGGCCACCTTTATACAACATATTCATTGTTAGTTCTCCGAAGGACTTGTTACGTACACACACCCAAAATGATTAGGAACCAAAAGAGTAGAGTGATTAATAACGTCAATGAGGACTACGCTGGATAGTAAGTAAGTTATTAAGTAAGTAACTAAGTTAGCACGTATTTTAGATAACTGGGTCTGTGGTTCAATTCAAAAGAGTTATTGTCCTTTTCCAGATTGTTGTCATTTCTGAAGCAAGTTTAATCTTTTAAAATATCTCCAAAATCTTGATAAAGCAAACATTTTAATAGAAAAAAGGTGAGAACTACTAAGGAGAAGAGAATTGTAATATTATTATGTGTCTTATTGTAGTTTCTTCCGCAAATTAAGTCTCACATTGTGCAATTATAACGGATTTTACTTTGAATATAATTTTCTAAAGGCGTTTTCTAAATCTCTCCATCCCGACATAATACCGTTTTAAGACGGGAGGTCACAAATATAACCCTAGAGTTGTGTAAACTCAGTACCGCTTAGATAACAAAAATACTTTTGTTATACATCATAAAGTTCGAGACAAAACTTAAAAGAGTTCTTTCTCTTTATTTCGTGTATAATTCTAAAAGCTGTTTTGTAAAATATCTCAAAAACTATTTTGAAAGCAATACCTTGCAAACATTACATACGTTTCTAAACAGAATATTATTATTAATTATTAATATATTAACTCTCTCCTTACCGATCCTTTTCCCCAAAATGGCTGGCTTACCCAGCAGAAAAATTACATTTTAAAAACTCAAACAATATCTCTACAAAACAACTTTATATTCTTTTTATTTAAACAACGATCATTGCGATGAACAAAATAAATCTGAATAAGAAAAAATGTATATTGTGTCGTAACAAATGTGACGATTTTGCTGTAGGTGGTAAGGAGATGGTTAAATGAAGTATAATTTAGTGGAGCTATTTAAAATATTGTTGCTATATTGAAAACAACTTCTGTTGTTTACGAACCAGGACTTCTATCTTTTCCGGACACCATTGAATTATTGATAGATGACAACAATCTAAAAAAATAAATAATGCAGAGGTTTTTAAATTAATTGCCATTCCCCAGAAATATTGGCCAAGTCTATCACATGTTGCCGACTACTATGACCTTGTTTTTCTCTCGTAATTTCATTTATGGGCATAGAAATAAAACGTTAACAACTAACATCTTGTCTTCATTCTAAATAAAGTCATGTAAAATTTTGGTAGAACTACTTTCACAAAATATTTGTCGAATGTTGTAACTTAGTTGCTTCATCTGACAACATTTGAATAACGTACACACCGCACTGAATTAACCCCCCCCCCCCCCCCCCCCCAAAAAAAAAAAAAAAAACAACAAAAAAAATAACAAAAAACAAAAAACAACCCCCCCCCCCCCAAAAAAAAAAAACAAACAAAACAACTATACTGGAGATATAGTCATTCCTGCTTTAACGACAACCTCTATATAACGACCACCTCTACATAACGACCAGCTCTGTTGACACCCTTCCGTTTTTTCTCTATAATTTACTTTATATAATGAAAATCTCCCTGACGCGACCAAGACCCTCTAAAGTCGTGATCTTAACGGGCAACCTGTCTATAGCGACCACTTGACCTGAAGACCTCTTATTTGAACTTCGCTGTCACTTTTTTTACTTGATCTAAGCATAACTGTGTCTGTGTGTATGTGTGTGTTCAACGTTATATTTATTTCTCTGCATCCATTATGCTTACCTCTTTTAGAAAATATCTCGTGACTGACGAATGTGTAGTCGTTGACCTGAGGAAGAAATTTAATTATTTCCCCCAAAGGTAGAATATGCTCTCAAAGCTTGGTTGAAAAGAAGACAGAATAATAAATCTACTGATGCCAATGTATATTTTACGGAACGCGTGTTCTAAACATATTACAAGACTACAACAGAGAGTAGAATTTTTGTACGTCTGCCGAAGAAATTTGGTGGTACAGTATGTGTAATGAAGATCCACGAAACAAAGAGAGTGTTGTCTGCTGTCAACAACCAAGCAGTGAAAAGTGCAGAGAGCTGGCGGAAAAGTTCTGTTTGTACTTTAAAGGGACTGAACCACAGTTAGGTCGTGCTTCTCTTTCTTTTGTATTTTAAAGAGGAGGAACCATATTTAGGACACACTTCTCTTTCTTTTAATTGCCTGTGATGGGACTTGAAACGCAGGACCCTTACTGCCGTTTTCTAAAAAATGTGGCCAGGAAACTCGTCCTTCAAATCGAAAATGATTAAACGCTCTTGTGTAAAGCTCTCAAACCTTGTGATAATCCTCCATAGTTATATCCAATAACAGTTTCGTCCCTAGTCTGCCAAAGATAATGGGCTAGTGTAAAGACCACTGAGACTTTGGCTTCATTGCCTTTCTGAAAAAAAATAATCTTTGATCAAGTCAGAGTATTTCTCAGTCTGATAAGTGACAGCGCCATCCATTCTGCTGTCAAATAGTGTATAAAACAACGTGCACTGAGAAACTAGTTTGTCAATTTAAGTTCACCTGAATACAATGCAATGTCACAATTTTTGCAATGAAACAGTCTTTGGTATGTGTGATGTAGTCATTTTTTGTCTACGCTATGAAGGGCATCTGCGAATCAGCACATCTTTGGAGAGAGAGCCATTACTCAAGTGTTATACGGCGGAGAGAGCACGTTTGTATTTGTTGTGACCGATTTATTTGACTCCATGACATTAAAGGTCGAAGTAAAATCGACGAATAGTAACCGAGTTAAAACCTTAATGACGGTGTCTAGGTGAGAAGAGCATCTTAAACGTCTTCGTGTTGTTGGTATATAAATAGTAAAGGGTAGAGATTTTGGTTTAAACCATTAATAAGGTAAAATGTTAATATCCTCTCATGGCATTTCATAGAGATTGGCGACTGCGCTACGGGTCGAAGGTTATTAAATTGAGTCCAATTTTGAATAAGTATATTTCATTCTCATGATATTATCATTATATTACTCACTAAATTATATGATTGTCATTTGTTCCGGCAATACAGTCAATTGAAATGTCCATATTGTGGACAATAAAGATTTATAATAAGCTATCATTATTTTAATTTCAGAATCTCCTAAACTTGATTCAGGATCACAGCATGATGCATAAAAATAATCCATTTCAAAGAAATGGTAACTCGTCGACACCAAGAGATTTTTTGAAGCAATTCTGTACATCCTTCTTGCTAGCAGATTTATCAGATGACGAAAATCTGTGTGATGTAATAGTAGACCATTACATACCCAAGGTGAGAAATATGAATAGAAAATAATCACTAAATGATACATCCCGGGTTGAGGGGGGGGGGGCAGGGGGGGGGCAGGGGGCGGGGCAGGGGGGGGGGGGCGGGCAGGGGGGGGGGGGGGGGGGGGCGCATAAGACAAGAGCAGCGTGGCTCAGCGGTATGGTCTTTGCTTCGTACTCGAAAGGTACCTAGTTCGATTACCTGCCGCGCTGTGTGGCCATAAGCAAGTCACCTCGCCCCATCTTTCATTTGGCGCTGCACTAAGGCCTGGGTTATTCAAATCTTCGCTTGGAATAGACCCCAAAGACAAATTTCCCGTTTGGAATGAATAATGGGAATTTTATTTGTCTATTTAAAAAAAAATTATACTGTTATAAATTACACGAAATACAGACTAAATTATGATATGTAAACATAAACTGAATGTACGTAGTCCTCATGATGATATTATTCATGATATGAAGAATGTCTTTATTGCATATGAGAGAATAGTAAGATAGATAGTAAGAATGAATATGAATTTATTAATCACGGCACTTGTCCAAAGTCATATTGATGTTATACGTTTAGCTAAACATTCAAAACATCCGGCAGACAGATATAACGTACCAACACACAAAACTGTGGATATTTATAGTCTTATTATTCATCTACTTTAGTAAGAAATAATCACCAAAATGCTGTCTAAAACAGTAGAAGAGAGCTGAGTGACAACTTATTTCCTTTTTATTGGACTGATAGCTCAGTTGGCAGCGCACTCGCTTCACCCGCAAATAGACGGAGATCGATTCCGGTGCGGTTTTGTTCTGACCCCCATGCGACCCAGCTGGGTCTATTAGATCTGGCGAAAAGTACTTTTTTTGCTTACAGTTCAGTGGTCACTCATAAACGTAACATATTGAAAAATTATTCCAATTTCGATTTGTTTTCGTTACAAGTATTATTATTATTATTATTATTATTATTATTATTATTATTATTATTATTATTATTATTATTATTATTATTATTATTATTATTATTATTATTATTATTATTATTATTATTATTATTATTATTATTATTATTATTGTTTTTACTACTATTATTGTTATTATTATTATTATTATTATTATTATTATTATTATTATTATTATTATTATTATTATTATTAATATTATTATTATTATTATTATTATTATTATTATTATTATTATTATTATTATTATTATTATTATTATCATTATCATTATTATTATCAGCAATACTATTCTCACTACAATTACTTTTAACAATATCGTTATGATTATGATTATTTTAATTCATATTCTTATGCTTATTTTTCTTCTCCTTTTTTTTTTCCTTTTATTATTATTATTATTATTATTATTATTATTATTATTATTATTATTATTATTATTATTATTATTATTATTATTATTATTGTTATTACTATTATTATTGTTATTATTATTATTATTATTACTATTATTATTATTATTATTATTATTATTATTATTATTATTATTATTATTATTATTATTATTATTATTATTATTATTATTATCATTATCATTATTATTATCAGCAATACTATTATCACTACAATTACTTTTATCAATATCGTTATGATTATGATTATTTTAATTCATATTCTTATGCTTATTTTTCTTCTCCTTTTTCTTCCTTTTATTATTATTATCATTATTATTATTATTATTATTATTATTATTATTATTATTATTATTATTATTATTATTATTATTATTATTATTATTATTATTATTATTATTATTATTATTATTGTTATTACTATTATTGTTATTATTATTATTATTATTATTATTATTATTATTATTATTATTATTATTATTATTATTATTATTAGTATTATCATTATTATTGTTCAAGAATATTCATCAAATGGATGTTACTTCAGCATTCTTAAATGGTGAACTTGAAGAAGATATATATATATGAAACAATGAATGAACAATATGAATATTCATTTTCTCCTTGACAGCTTGAGATATGACTGCCCTGACTGACTCAAACCTTGCAACTAGAGCATAAACGTCATCATAATCTTCTCCATACACTTGACTATAACCTTGGGCCACAAGTCTAGGCTTATATCTTTGAACAGTGCCATCAGGGTTCAGTTTCCTTTTAAAAACCCATCTACAACCTATGACCTTTCTTCCCTCTGGAAGCTTAGCAAGTTTCCATACACCGTTTTTAAGAAGGGAATTGGATTCGGTAGTCTGATGTCACGCGCCCGGCAACGGCGGCCATCTTGGTTCTAAACAAAGAAAATCTTTACTTTTTATTCTTCATGCTGGCGAGAACTTTTCATTCCCTTTTCATATGCCTTGTGATCAGAATGTGTAAAAGTCAAAACATGATCAAATTGATGGGTTTTTTTTCCTCTGGATACGCTTTTAAGCTCGCCGGAGAAATATTTCATACGGCGTCCGCCATTGTTCCAATAGTTTAGAGCCAGTGTTACTAAGTTACCATACGTCATTAGGAAGGAAGTGACGGTACGACTAATGAATCCTATTGTACTCATTATCAGCTGCCTCTTTCCAAAGCTTACCATCATGCCTTTGCAGTGCTTCAGATAGAGTTGTAGGCTCAGCATCATAGCTGCTGCTGCTACTATTACTAGTGTACATCCATTCTCCATATCTCTCAACTGGTTTTGTAGCTCTTGTACTCCTTCTTATTTGTGCTTCAGTTTCATTAACATTACCCTCTAGGTTTCTTGTTTCATGATCATTTTCAGTCTCAGACTCTAAATTTAGATCAAGAATTGGACACTGAAATTCATTTTCCTGAGCTTCATCTCCCTTACTTGGCAGACCTTCAAATCTCCATTCTGTGAAAATAACATCTCTACTTAGAATAATTCTTCTCTTCTCAGTATCATGAAGCCTATATAGCCTTTTGATGTTTGACCGTACCCCATAAAAATGCACTTTCTAGATTTTGGATCTAACTTCTTTCTTTCATCCATTGGGATATGCATGTAGGCAGTGCACCCAAAACTTTTCAGATATGAAACATTTGGCTTTTTGCCTGTAAAAAGCTCCCTGGGAGTCTTATCACCTAACACTCTTGAAGGACTCAAGTTGTGAACATGCACAGCTGTATTTAACGCCTCAGCCCAGAACCTTTGGGGTAACCTGGATTGAACCAACATGGTTCGGACCTTCTCAATTAAAACTCTGTTTAAACTTTCAGCAACTCCGTTCTGTTCAGGAGTTTTAGGAACGGTGTACTCATGTCTAATTCCACATTCTAACAAGAACGCTTTAAATTCATTAGACTTATATTCCCCGCCATTATCTGACCGCAAGATTTTGATTGATTTCCCAGTAACTTTTTCAACCATGGTTTTGAACTCTTTGAACACACTCAAGACTTGGTCTTTAGTTTGTATAGCATAAACCCAGCAATGTCTTGTGCAGTCATCAATGAATGTTACAAAATATCTATAGTTTCCCAATGAGTTTGGTAAAGGGCCGCACACATTACTGTGAATCAAACCCAGCACATCATTGAGACATTGGTTTTCAGAG
>NC_088361.1:55484427-55511927 GCF_034508935.2 Berghia stephanieae | reverse complement strand
AGTCCCATTGACCTAAAGATAACCTGATTCGCCAAGAGATGATACCGTTTTGGGTCGATGGATCACATATGATATATTTCTTTGTATTGGAAATTCAAAAAAAAATTTGTCAGACAATATTTATTATCTCTTCATTCAAAAAGAAATTTTAAATTCTTTAACCAGTGATCATCGAAAATTTTGAAATGATCAAGAAATCAATTTAGTTTGATCTTCTAACATCGGTACTTAAAACGTGGTTTCATTGAAGAATTCCCACTTGTAAAGATTTATCAAATTACGAGACCCACAATGCCAAGATGTGTGTGATGTTGGGATTGTCCGAACTATACATATATGCGGGTTTGACATCCGAACTCCATTACGGGCCTAGTTTAATATTGTTGTAATGGACAATATTTTGCGTCATTTTTTGAGAATTCCATTACAACAAAGAGCCATAATGATTTGGGTTATCAGACCTGCAAATAAGTGCACGTCGGATTGACATGATGCTTTCGATTGGATTTTATCTTTAACTTTAAAAGTTAAGTCAAAATAAATGTATTCATGAATCAAGTACAATTTTCTATGGTGAAATATCTATTCCTTATACTTAATTTTTTTCAAAATTGGGTCCCAATTGTTCACATAATTATTATATTTAATAAATGTAAATATGTGTCTATTGTATCCAACTTTCCGTACGAGATATGTATGTAGATTATTCACAATACAGACGATATAAAAGCGATTTTCTCTTGAAGCGTATGACTTTTCCCCTCCGCGGCTGACGTAAGCAAGGTCCAACTGGACTATCGCAGTTTGACCTAAAAACATTAAACTTGGTCAGAATAGAAGGTGGAGTAAGTAGAAGACTGAATTTGAATACTTATAAGATTAAGAAAAATTTCAAAAATAAATAGTTAATTTATCAACTTGACATAGGTCTGTTAGGGTTGTTATTTTTAATTTTTGATAAGTTTCGTATTTGGACCCAAAACATTTGCTTTCGTGGCCATGTTTTGAAGAGATTCAAATGGATGCCAAAGTTATTAAACAGTTACTCCAGTACTCTGGAGAAAATTATTATTTCAAAATTTGGCCATAAAACTCGTCCTTCAAATGTGGATCGATATAAATTACCCTCATCTTATCAAAAACTTCGCGAAGTCCCAGGTTTGAGATATTTAGCCAGGATTAGGATCATTTATATCGATCTATATTTGAAGGACGCGTTTTCTGGCCAAGAATTTAATACGAGTTACCAGAATACGGCAGTTAACTGGTTAAAAAGCCTGTAAAGGATAATATTATTGGTACTGGTCGCAATTTCACGTCTAACATAATATCATAGTATTTCAAGAAGACAGTAATCAGCTGTACCCTGAAAAAATTGTATTCAATATTTTGGTCAGAAAACTCATCCTTCGACCATTGATCGATTAAGGTGGTAATAAACTAAAATTGATCTTTTAAGCATGCTCAAAGGGCTTACAAGGGGTTCCTAGTCTACCCTTAACAAGGAGGACAAGAAACTATGCTTGTATGGCAATATTACATCACTATTAACGGCCAGATACTCATTTTTTACCTGGGTACGGTGAGAGACTATGAATAAAGAGCATTTTCAGAGGACTCAACTATGCACCGCTCAGGCAGAGCGGGATTCGAACCCAAGACCTTCCAATACAAAGGTGGGTGTAATACCACATGACCACATAGCTGAATTCCTCATCATAGTCTCCAATATTAATCAAATGTGATTCCCAGTGGAATTTTGGGACTAGGTTGAAAATTGAGTTCAAAGCCAAATTCAACGGGGTTTAGAAATTGTTTGAAGTTGAAGGAAAAAAAACTCATTTACCCCAACCAAGGCATTATTCAATTATCTAAGGCTTTCGTAATATATAAATACAACTTCAAATTCCAATTACAAGAGCAACGATTTCAGGACAATAATATTCCGATTTGAGTTGATCCGTCACATAATATATCTTTAATACAACTTCACGAGACATTCATGAAAGCAAGTCAATATAGGGCGGTAATACTGCAATAAATACATGATAATCTATTTATAGGAAATATTAATTGTTGCTTTGCCATGTTTATTGTTGTATTGGACACAGATCGATGTTTATATATATATATATATATATATATATATATATATATATATATATATATATATATGACAAAACGTTTCAAAACCGTATTTTGACAAAGTAAATCTGATGCTAAAATTTCAAGTATAAGTTAAACATATTGAGTTTATGTGCATTGTGGAGAGTTGAGTTTTGTGTATTTCTTCGCAGGTCTGATAACCCAAATTTGTATGGTCTCATTGTTGTAATGGAAATACTCTCAAACCAACTCAATATATTGTCCATTACAACAATGTTAAATCAAACCCTTAAATTGCGTTTGGTTATCAGACCTGCTAATGTGTGGATATCGGTTTTAAGTCTTTAATGTTCAAAACTTAAATTTCCTAACTCTTATCATGTTGACTTCATGCAAAACTCATTCAGAAATAAAGCAAAATTTAGTACGCTGTGTGTAAAATGTGTTTACTTATTTGTTCAATTGTTTAAAACTGTGTAAGGGAAATATAGTATTTATATTCAGATATTTATTTAATCTTTTAGAACATTTACGACATGCAGCCAAATACAGTGAATTCAGCCAAAGCCAACATTGGTTGTGAGGAAAGTCTCGACGTTGTTGACCAATAAACTTCACATAGAAAGTATTTAAAATTTGGCCAGAAAACCCGTCCTTCAAATAGCGATCGATTAAAATTACCACCCTGTTGGCAAAAAAATCTCAAACCTGAGACCTTGCGATTTTTTGCCAAGTTTAAGATGGAGGTACGGCAGTTAACCGATTTAAGAAAACTAACATTCGGGTTCTTACTGCAAAGCTTGCAGTTTACTTTGAGGACAGTTGCAAGTCGCCTTAAATTACCTAGGTCAGAGTATGTCACCCTAGTTCACTGACCATGCCGACCTTCTTTTGCCACCGATTTCATCCTGTTATATGTATAGATTACATTGTTTAATTGTACCCTCACACTAAACCATCTCAAGTAGATACTAATTCATGACATCAACATCAGTATCGTCGTCGTTATGTTGTTTTGTAGACATATTTGTTTTGTCATTGATATCAGATTACATAACAAGACTTTTTTTCGATTTTTCGCACAGGGCCAGACAATTTCAAGGGAATTGAGAAATTTCTGCAATGTGTCAGGGGTATGTGAAGTTACAGACAAGAGCAAAACCGAGTCAGTAGAAACTCAATTATTTTCCGGCGTCAACACTTCAAAGAACAAGAAACAGAAGTCACATAACTTGTTTGGATCACTTGTCCAACCTCCAATGAAAGCATTGGATTGGTTTCGTAGAGGGGATTTAAACCTTCGAGCTCCTTGGCAAAGGAACAGGGCCAATTCAAACACCCCAATCACGTTTGTACAAATCTCCGATATACATTTAGATCTTCATTACAAACAGGTAAGGTTTAAACACCTACAAATCAAGTCTAATCTTTTCGATCTATATCTCATTTCCTATGTTTGACGTTAGTACATGTAACTACTTTTGTTTTGGAATGGTTGAAATCACAATTCAATGATTATCTACCACGCAGAGCAACTGGCCTTTGGTAACTTAATGCCTTGTCTGAATAATAAAATCTCATCCGAAAAGAGCCAAAACGATAATGCTTAGATCAAATAAATATATCATGGTATTATACATTTTTTACACTTCAGGCGATACAGAATCTTAGGGGAAAGACAATTCCACGTCGCGCTGGGACACGCTACGAGAAAATTTAGGAATCTGAAGAATGGGCTCCCTCGGGGATTTGTTCTGACCCCTGCTGTTTGATGTCTACTTTAGCGACATGCGAACACTCCTCAAAGTAAGGTGTGGACCCGTCTCGAGAGGCTACGAAGCGAGGACGTCACCAGACTCAAAGCCTACTTCGACACATGGTATCTGATGATGAACACTTCGAAAACTGTGGCCACTGCATTTCACCTATACAGTGGCTGGCACACCCGTAAACTGAAGCTCGTCAGTATCCAAGTACCTGGGGTGACGCTGGACCGCAGCCTAACTATCGGGTGCATCTCGAAGGAGTTGCCCGGAAGATACAGAAACGCAACAGTCCTCTGAGGAAGCTGGCGGGATCAACTTGGAGTGCTAATCACGTGCTCCCTAGGACGTCCGTCTTGACACTATGATATTCCTCCGCGAGGTATTGCAGTCCAATGTGGGGAAGAAGCAGGAACGTCGAGAAGGTAGATGAAAAATTTTGCAAGTCCATGCACATAGTGTCGTGAACCCTGGCAACAACGCCTAGAGAATGGGTTCCGCTAATGGCATTAATCCGGCCCCCCGACGTCCGATAGGAGACGATTCCAAAGACTAGGGTTAATAAGATCAAGGAGTGCCCCGTTTCGAGCTGAAATAAGTCACGGCAACCCTTGTACGTAGATTCCCTGATTTTAGACAGAGCTGCACACACGAGATGGAAGTCGGTTTGGACGAATTCAATCCCTCGAGGGGGCGGGGACATCGATTCCTCGAGACGGGGGGAGAAAATATTGCCAGGCTTTTCCACTAGCAAGAGAGGAAATTAAGTGGCAGCCATTCAGCTTCGGTCGAGAACCTGCTTAACAACACGCTCATTGCATCAGTGGGGACTTGCCACCTGTTCGACATGTACCCGTTCTGGCAACGAGCCTGAAACCGCAGAGCAGCTAGTGCGTTGTGACGAAGCTTCCAGGTAGGTTTGCAACGGTGCAGGAATGCGGTCGGGAATTTGCTGATTGGGGCGATCGTCATAACATATTAGTGTGAGCACTATTAGAAGCTGTTGCGCTTTACATCTTATCACGTGTATTTAGGCAAAAATGTTATAACTTTGAGCACTTGATAAGCAAAAATACCTTCTTGCCATACAAGACAATGTCCGTCTAGGTCATGTAAACATTTCGTAATCTTCTGATCAATTTACATGGCAAGTGTAGCCTTTTGTTCATTGTACGTCACCATATAATGTTAATATGCGTGGACTTTTATAGAGATAAAGGAGGAGAGAAAGAGAGAAAGGGATATTTAGTGAAGAAAATGAGGGGGAACTTTATATGTGTGTGTTTGTGTGTGTGTGTGTGTGTGTGTGTGTGTTGACTAGTGAGCAAGATCGATATATCCTTTCTTTTTAAAATATAGCCTTGTGGAGAACATTGTGCTTATTTGAGTCAATAAAAAAATTGTACGGCGCACAACTCTACTGAAAGATTAGAAAATTGAAAATGTATTTTTTACAAATAACTTGATTTCCTTTTATAATTCAAAGTCAGTTTGAAAGTTCGCTAAGTCAAACAAATATCATAAAAAATTTACCGACGACACTAACACTCTCAAAATCAACCAATTTCTACACTGTAAAAAGTTGTCAGCTTGGCGTTTTTAAACAAATCATTGCATTCGAAATAATGTATTCACTTAATTACTTTAAGGATTTCAGACCTACACTAAGTTTTCAACAGTTTTCATCTATTAACGACATCAAGTATTATTATTGCCCCTTTGATGCTTTCAATGTGATGGTTTCGGGTGGATAATACCCAGGTTTAACTTATGGCCACACCCTCAACTCTATCTGTCCAGTAGAGTTCTTACTTCCGTTGTGTTGTTGATTCAGCGGTGATCCGTGTTGTTATGTAGTAGTGTGTTCTCAATGAGAGTATGTTTGTGTGTGTGCGTGTGTGTGTGTTGTGTGTGGTTTATAGTTAGTATGCGCTTGGCTAAGAAGTTCACCACATTGCCATCCGGAAGTATATCGGACCAATACACAAAACTGTGTGCAACCATGATCGCTTGTAGTCAGGTTAATACAGCTTAGTGAGAATTACTCATAAACGCGGATGGCAAAAAACAAATAACAAAGACCTGAGTGACGTAAACTTCGAACTATCTATACATGTGTGTGTGTGTGTGTGTGTGTGTGTGTGTGTGTGTGTGTTTTGGAATGTGGTTGCGTGGAAAAAAAAAAGTACAGAAATTCCTGAGCGAGGAGGGGGGGGGGGGTGTTTGCTAGGAACTGTCAGATTGGCATTTTCCAGCAAAATCGTGGCATTCATACTGATATTATTAACTTGATCACATGAAGGTATTCGGATTTATAAAAATTTTAAACAAGTTTCACCGATTAACAACATCAACTAATATTACTGCTGATATTACTGTCGTTCTTATACCATCGATGTGATGATTATTGCCCTGGGAAATATTTAGTTAAACGTTGTCGGCAAACTGTCAATTGGTTCTGTCTAGCTTCTAGCCCGAACAAACCAAAAGTAGACAGATTCCGGGACATGATATATTTTGCGTCTGCTTCAAATTTTCATATGACCTCACATAAGTTAAGTAAAGGGGAGACATTCCGAAAGCTCCTACATCCCCAGTATTTTTTCACCGTTGATCTTTTGTCATGCGTTTATTTATTCCATTTGTCATCATACAAAAGCATTTAAAAAACTCTAGAACAAACCTTGGTAGATTTGTAAAAGTTTAAAATTTCCAAATTTGACCATTGTTTTGATTCTTGCCGCCATTTTAATTTGTGAAGTATTGAAGGTAGTGCAAAGCAGTCCGAGGTTTTTTTTTTTCCTATTAGGGTTAGTCATAAGTCTTAGTAAAGGTGCCAGGGTGCTTATTTTCCTATTAGGGTTAGTTAAAGGCACTGGGTTTTACTTTTTCTTGGGGTTAAGTTAGGGAATATTATTTAAGTTGTTTCTCTTTGTAGGAGCTTTCCGAAGGCCTCCCAAGTAAAGCGTGGTAAAGACTTGCGATTTATTGATATTGATATATACTGACTGATAAACTAAAATCATGCCGAATCATGCATGGCAACGACGACAAGCACATCGATTAAAATATACATTTAATCATAATCAAGCTAATCAAGAAAATGATTCAGGCAATATCAAATGAAAATAAATCTTTCCCCGCGAAGTTGCTGGCCCTTTACTAGTATATATATATATATATATATATATATATATATATATATATATATATATATATATATATATATATATATATATAGAGAGAGAGAGAGAGAGAGAGAGAGAGAGAGAGAGAGAGAGAGAGATTGGAATGCAAGAAAAAGAAGAAATGTCAACCCTCGCGTTGGGGGTCTAAGTGTGACTTCGGTCTAAGTGCCTATATCAATTACACGAAATGACAAATGATGATATGGTGATGACACCTCTTCCTAGTGGTTATTAATCAGCGACTAATGATGCGTTGGAGGGTTGCTCGCCAGAGCTCTGACATGAGCAAACATTTTATTTTGTCGGTTGCTTCTTCAATTGCTACCTTTCGATAACTTAAAAACGATACATGGTGATTTCACATTGGGTAACATATTGAAGTAACCAATGTCTCAAGTTCAAATCCTTCACAAAGTACACTCACCGTACCATAGAATGCCCAGTTGAATAGACACACATTGTTACAAATGATTATCAGCAATACAATTTGTTAACAATAATAACGACAGAAAATATAGTAATGATATTTTTTTTAACGGAAAATCAAATGATATGAAAATGAACCAATATAAAAGGATGGTTGACAGAGAATCTACGTATGATTGCTCTTTCTATCTTTATATTATTGTAGATTCTTTATTTAATTACAAACATCTTCCAATACGTCTGTAGTCTAAAATTTAAAGATTTGACATTATTATATGAATAAAACTGTTTTCCTTAGCGTATACGTTGGTGAAATAATTTCTGTAAATGTTTCTTACCGTGCTGTTCAAGATTATGCCAGACTTGCTATTGTTTTAGACAGTTTAAGGAAAGTCCAAGACTGAGCCTTAAAAAAGTTAATTTGATAAGATGGATACAATAATATCGCATATCTTTTGAATTCAGTTATTTGTACTTAAAATACACAGAAATATGGACATGACTGTCGCTGTAAGAAATGAGCAATCCTGTCGTTCACACAGATTTCTATAAAAGCTAAGTCACTGACTATACAAAGATCATAAGATGAATAACAAAAATATTTTCTCGATATTTGAAGCTCTGTGTGCATTTTCAATTGATGCAATTTTTAGGTAATATTATTCATTATTATTGTAATAAAACAGACCCGTTTCTCTGTAAGTTGATCGCATTGTAGTAATGGAATGATGCCATTGTCCTCTCATATACCTATGATATGTGGTGTGCGATTTATAATATTTGCACATCCTGCACCAACAATATTATTTAAAGTATTCTTACTTAAATGGCATGTAACATAACATAAAAAGTGCAAGTGTCCATCAAGTATACAAAAAGATAATCCATTTATAGCCCTATTTTACTTACCAGTAAATGTTGTAAACTTATTGAGTGGCGTTCGGCAATAACATCCTGGCTAACACGTGTTCGTAAACAGTTTATCATGTTCTACATAACTCTCGTCAGCTGCGTAACAAGTGGTCACAACGTGCAGTAAATGAGAGATATAGCTGGACATCGAGGACTTTCCGTGTGGTGAGGATACCACCGGCGTTTATAGGACCCAGTCTGAAATTATATTCCTCTTTAATAAAGAGTTGTTGATTCCACAATCATAAATTTTGAAAAAAAATGTTCTGCCGAAGCAAGGATGGTGATCAGACTGGAGTCGCAAATAAGTTCCATAGAGATAGAGATGAGATTTTTAGATAGTCCAGACAATGGGGATCTATATTACCTTTCCAATGTGCTCGAGCTCCTTGGTTATATTGCATAATAAGCTCAAAGTGACCCAAATAGTGAAAAGTATTCACAGCTTTTTAAATATCTATCATAACGATTGGTCATTTTGTTCAGCTTGACACATGGGTATGTTTACAACTTTCATTAACAAAGCAGCGTGTTTATATTTGTTTCGACAGCAACAGATAATGTGATTGATGACTTGGTTGGACGAAAACCTGAATATAGATCGCTCTCAATGCTAGACACTCAACTATCGAGTATTCACGGTAGGTCTCTTCAGATACCGGCGCATCGGTTATAAGTATGAACTGTTTTTCATATTTGGTACATAAACAACTGGTTCTTCTTTCAGCGTTTGAATTGCGTTTTTGATCGGAGTCGATTCTAGTATTTTGTCTGGAGATGAGTTGAATTTCACGTTCTTAATATATTTTGACAGATCTATCTTTCCGTTGTAGTCAATGCCATAATCGGTCCGAGACTATTTATTCATCACTTTGAATGGTCTTTGCAACTCAATTTCTAATGTGTTATTTCCTGATGAGAGTTACACAAATATTTGTTCACTTTACTTCAATCCCTCTTAGGACTGTTAGCATTTATAGTGTTTGGCTTGTTTTGCCCTGATTTTCATCAATGTGGTTGCTGCTACTTTCCATGGATGATGTAGTCGGGTTATAAGTTCTTGTGCATATTTGTGACGCTTTGATGTGAGGTGAAGTTTTCGTCTGTCCTAGAATTTCCCAGTGCATCGACCCGGTCCTGCCTACGGGCAACCGAGTATCAATTGAGCTGGAGAGGATTATCCTGTCCCCTCCTGTCGCAGATTACAACTGGAAATTAATGCAAGGTTCATATAGTCACCCCAATAAATTCTCTGATCGAGTATCCACAAGTATCTTTAATATCTGTGTTAAAGTTCCGTTGAACATTTCACATTGGTAGTTATTGAGTGGGTGGTAAATTGAAAAAGAGATATGTTTCGGCGTAATGATTGAAGGACTTATTGCAAAAACGTCATGTAAACTGTGTTCCATTGACATCGCAATATTATGGGTGAAGATTTAAATTAAAAATCTTGTCATGTTCGTGACCCTCTCCATGTTGTGAATAGTGAGTACAATTTTTTTCTCTTAAGGCGCTTCATTAGATGAACATTGCTCATTTTCGGTGAATGTCTAATGGAGGTTATTATATCCCCTCCCCCCACTCACGATTGGTTTCTATCTGTCTGTCTGTATCTCTCTCTCTTTCTCTCTCTCTCTCTCTCTCTCTCTCTCTCTCTCTCTCTCTTTCTTTCTTTCTCCTCCCCGCTCTCTCTCTCTCTTCCCTCTCTCTGTCGGTTGGCCTAAACACAAAATTGAAATTCGATCTATAAACATCAAAGAAATATTATAATAACATTCTCACATTTGGAAAAAAAGAGACAAAAAAGAATTTACAATGCTTGCGGAATCAACAACTCTTTATTGAAGAGCAATATAATTTTAATGATGATAATAATAATAATAATAATAATAATAATAATAATAATAATAATAATAATAATAATAATAATAATAATAATAATAATAATAATAGATCTTTATTGTCCATAAATAATGCAATTGATCATTTGGTTACACTTGTTATAACGTTTTATGATAACTATAACATTGAACCGAGAAGCTTATAATATGTTCATATTATAAGCTTCCTGCATTGAACAGATATTTCACTCCTACTTATTTTCTATCTCTCTCTCTCACACACACACACACAAACACTCTCTCTCTCTCTCTCTCTCTCTCTCTCTCTCTCTCTCTCTCTCTCTCTCTCTCTCTTTCTTTCACGCGTGCTATATAGATAGTTCGAAGATGACGTCACTCAAGCCTTTGTTGTTATATTTTGCCATCCGCGTTTGTGAGTTATTCTCACTGAACTGTATTAACCAGACTATAAAAGTTCATGGTTACACATAGTTTTGTGTGTTCGTCCGTTGTACTTCCGGATGGCAATGTTATGAGCTTCTTAGCGAAGCGCAAACTATCTATACACAACATAAACATATTCATTTCGTTTTCAATTTGTTACAATTGTGACAATTCGACACCAAATATTATCATCATTATCAATAGGGAATGAGATTAGCGGAAGAGTAACGTCCCTTGGTTGGACGTCACCCATAGTCAGTGACGTCACCGGCGGTAAAGTTATTAGAGAGAGAACTTTCATGTTGGTTGTGCGCATACGTCTCTCGTCCTCGCTTCCGGTGAAAGCGGCTTGAGACACTTCAAAACCAAATTGACGTTCTCTCTGTAAGGTGACGTCCAATTAAGGGACGCTACTTTTCCGCTAATCTCATTCCCTATTGGTCAATTAAACTAACATTAAATAAATAAATCAGTCAATCGGTCAGCGCATCAATCTTTGGCTTTGCTGTACCATATGAAATATTCAACATTTTTATTGCTGATGGAACGAACGTTGATTTGTATTTGTTAGTTCTACATTTAATCTGACAAAACCTTCTCCCAGATGGTAAAAGACTAAATTTTCCTTGAATTCTTTCGACTCCATCAAGAGGATTGTTTATTATTTTTGATGCCTCTTTGATTGATTTTGAAATTTTTGTTTATCTTTAAGTCGGCATCCGCCAAACTAAATGGTGCAGCCAAGCGCAATTACACTTTTAATCAATGAGTCATAAACTCATAACTCTTCCCTACTTGAAATGTTCTCAATTTCCTTAGGATGTATAATCTTTGGGCAACTTTTTTAGATATTATATTAATATGTTGAGAGACTGGGCCATTATAGATGCTGTGTCCTCATTACACGGGAACTCCTTGATATCCAGCCAGTGTCTGGTATTTACTGCATGATGTGACCACTTGTTACGGAGCTGCCAAGTTGACAACTGATTGAGAGTCAGAATATGGCATGATGGAATGAAATTGACGTCACTCAGCGCTTTGTAATTGTTTTAGCCAGCTATTTTTACGAGTAGCTCTCACTAATTCTACCAAACTTAGGGTGTAAACTGAATGCATTCAATTTTCTCTCCTGTTCGCGAATAATTTTTGTGACAAAGACGCTAAATATTTCTGTAATTTACCCACAACAACATGAAAAATACCAGGAAACAATGCAAAGCGTAATCTAACTCATGTTTATTACTATTCAAACATTTATTTAGTGAGAACTGATCATCTAAAGGTGTTCTAAAAGCAATAACAAAGAAACTGGCGTAGTTTCACTTTGTTGGTAGGAAATTGAAAGAAATTATAATTCCGTTCGCGTTCGATTCCTGTACGGTTTGGTAACGAAAACGAGTAAGTTGCATTCACTTTGGTATGATAAAACAAGAGATCGACTGAGAGGAAAGGTCAAAAGGAGGACAAGACGAACCGGAGTGGAAATTGAATGCACTCAGTTTACAGCCTTCCATTTAGTTTTGTGTGTTGGTACGTTTTATCCGGCTGGAAGATTGTTGTAAGCTTTTTGGCTAAACGCATAGCATAAATACGTAGGTCGACCAACCAAATCCGTATTCATTCAGGACAAATTTAAGAGAATCAAACCACGCCAAGACTATTGTACAAATATGTGCTGTGATGACAAATCCTTTTTATTTTTTTTTTTCAACATATCTGATCATTTAATTGATGGTTCCTCGATGACCTCTTGTTGCTATGCCTGTCAACTTATTGCCATGGATGCCTTTTTAACTATTTTCTTATGGTTTGAGCCTTCAGTTTTTCAATCAACATACAGTGCATACACTTTTGAAATTACGTCAGTTATCATATATTTCATCAAAACTAGTCGAATAAAAATTTATGTTGTTTTACTTTTGACTCGAAAATTTAAAATTAGAAGTATACATATTTGGCCCTAAAATCAACCGCTAACCGTGCACCTAAGATCCATAGCCACCTTAATAGCTTGTCGATCACCCACAGATCCTGAGAATTACTCACAATTTTAACACAGATGATTGAAAAAAAATGCGTCTTGTCGTCACGTTTTGCGATACATTTCCTTTATCAGTGTGTCAACATATTGTGAAATACTCACTAAATTGGCCTTGCTTATTTGTGTTTGACAAGGGAACTAACGGGGTAAATGGCAGAAACTATTCTTTGTAACGGGCGTACCATTTTCAATTATTTACATGATATATATAAAATTACATTTTTACATATTATATTCACTGTTGTTTGAAGGGAACATTACTCGGCCCAATTTAATAAAAGATAAGATAAAGTTGACATCATTGCATAATTGGTTTGCTATCAATTTGCCATCTATTTTTAACGTAATAGTGGGTTTTCATTGCTCATCAACTTTCTGATGGGTAGATTAATCAGCACAAACATGTCAATATCATGAAGTTTGTCACGATAAGGCAAATCCATGAATATTCAGTCTAATTAAAAATCGAGGAAAACATTAGATTTATCACAGTTTCCGAGAAAAAAAAAGTTGCTATAGACAACTTGTTATCGTTAATCATTGTAAATATGACCACTCCTAAGTTTATGTGAAAAACAGATTTCAATAGATTTTAAAACATTGAACAAATTGGTCATTGCGCCATGTAAAATTTCTTACCACCTTTTGACACATGCTGCTTTATATCTCATTTCATGTCCCTTGCCGGTCATTAGATATCATGATGCCTTAGACTAATCTGCAATAGATTGAAAAAACACGTATTTAAAATTTTGGCCAGGAAACTCGTCTCTCAAATGTCGATTAATCAAAATGACTCTCATCTTGTCAAAAAAAAAACGTATAAACCTGGGACTTCTTAGCCTTTTAATCAATCTATATTTGAAGGGCGAGTTTCTTGGCCAAGATTTTAAATACTTTTTTCTCTCCCTAGGATGGCAGTATATGAGTGTATTGGGGCGGCAATAAATTGCGAGATTTTCAATGAAGACAATAAAGAAGCGTTTTTGACTAACTTAGTCAGACTGTGTATTATTGTCGATGTGAATATTCAAAATGAGCAAAAATAGATGTGGTACTTCCCTGATAGCCTGATAGTCCAGTATATCTTTAACTGTCTCATTATTGATGAGAAATGTTAAACCGAAAGCAGCAAGTAAATTGTCCAATAGGAAAAACATACGTACTTTTTAAAATGAGCTAAAATGGCTGTCGAGATAGATGGAGGAATGTTAAATAGTTTGATACGCCAAATGAAAAATTCTTATTTTACATTGTTTGATTTTGTTGTATTGATCCACCGCATTCCACGATATCAAAGCATTTGATGTTTTGCACAGAGCTGTTAATTTACAGCTCGCCCATGTCGTATGGTATAGTAACCATTCTGGCCGTTTAATAAGTTAACTGCTGTCCTCTCGTATTAAAAAAAATTCCAAGAAACTCGTCCTTCATTTATCGATCGATTTAAGTGACACCCAACTTGGTAAAAAGTCTCTAACCTGGGATTTTGTAGCAAAAGTTTTTATTCTCTTTTGTCTTTTGGCACTTTTATACAAGTAACTTCATTTCTTGTGACTAATAAGTGTAAAGTTAAAATGACAAGAAATTTTAGTTTTATTTTCAGTCCTTTCAAGAGATCACATCTATTGTTATCAATGAAATATAAACTTATGATATGTCTTATGATTTCGTTTATGAACTCAATTTCAAGCATCAGAATCACCCCGTTATATTATTGTTTTGATATTGCGGCTCAAATATTTGTGTCTTTTCTAAAGGAAAGTTTCAAGATAGAGGGAACAAAATTGACGCCACTCAGCTCTTTGTTATTGTTTTTGGATAGATATTTTGATGAATTATATCAATCAGACAATATATGCTCAAGGTTACCAATAGTTTTGTGCGTTGGTACGTTATTTCCGACTGGAGGATGTTGTGAGTGTGTTACCTAACCGCAAAGCATCAATATCCCGCGAAAAGTTCAGATAGTCAAAGTCCTGAAACCTGCTAAGGGTAAGACTGATTTTGGGGACTAAATTGCCTTTGTAAAGGTATGAAACGAGTCATACTGCCTCTGATCATTGGACATTGTAAACCAAATGTATTCCGCCAGATTAAATTTCAACATAGTAACCCAGGGAAGAGAGACACATAAAAAATTCCGACCATCCAAGGATCAGCATGAATTTCGTTTGATTTAAGATTTCATTCATTTTGTGACAGAGTCGTGACAAATTCCTAAGCCCAATACAATTTCATAGCATATTGCGCTATCAAAAGTATTAGGATCAATGTACACAAAAGAAAAGGCTAAAAAAAGGGCTTGGCCACGAGAAAAGATACAATACCTGATGAATGTATGGATAGAAAAATAAAGTGAGTAAATGTGACTCATATAATATAAGGGAACTGCACAAAACAAACAACGTTTCGGCCGTTGGCCTTTTGTGACGAAGCTGCAGACATATGTAATGGCTTATGATCGCATAGTGGCTTTTTGATAGATGGTAATGATATTCCTTTGCGTTGTGTTCTAGATGTGAATAATGACTAAAGAGTTCAAGGGCCAATGATGGTAATTGAATGTACAACATCAAGACATTCAAATTAAAATCCAGATTCCAAGTTTCATTTCTTACTGCTTTATTTGTTGTGATAAATCCGAAATCCAAATCAAATAGCATGGTCATAATTCAATCAGTTTCATAAATTCCAAATCCGTAAAATCAATCCAAATATAAAGTCATTTTACATATGTAACCATTTTCAATATACTAGGAATATTTCTAAGTCGGTAAAATGCAATCAATGATGGTGAGCACAGAAAGTTAAAATGTGCAGCTCATAGTGAAGTAGAATGCAGAATAGAATTCTGTTTTCATCAGAAACACCATATGTTATCCACTATTGTAACTATTCCCACAGTTCCTTCAAACCACTCCTCCTACTGATTTTGACCTCCCACATGAATATTCAAAAACCTGCCGCTTAAAGCAAAAGCGAATCATACACAACTTGTATATTAAAAACAACAAGAATTTTTCCGAATATTACTATCAAACACCGCCTTTCATGGCATAAAAGTACTTTGATAAATGACCGCATGTTATGCATAACAAAGAAAAATAGCATCAATCTGTTGCTGTTGTCCCCTGAGATTTATACGTATCCCCTGAGTTGCAACGACAGTGTTTTATGGACAATAACCGAGAATAAATGCAATCTTCTGCAGCTGCCTCCATGGTACTTTTCTAACATTTTCCGTGTTTTATTGCCATGTTTTTATCAAAATTCTTGCGTAAACTTCTTGCCTAAGCTTACTCTCATGGGAGACAACAATCAAGCTAAACAAAATTAAGGTTACAAAAAATTACATTTTGTCAAATGTGGAAACAATGTAGATGTGGAGAGGGTGTTGGATGTGAATGCAAGAAGAGGCGCAAGAGAAGGGAGGGTGGGATAAATGCGGGGAAGATGGAGAGGGAGAAGGAGAGAGAGTTAGAGAGAGAGAGAGATAGAGGGAGAGAGAGAGAGAGAGAGAGAGAGAGAGAAAGAGAGAGAGAGAGACGAGAGAGAGTGAAGGGATAGATAAAGTCAGTGAGTGAAAGAGACAGAAAGAGAGAGAGAGAGAGAGAGAGAGAGAGAGAGAGCGATAGAGGGAGAGAGAGAGAGAGACGAGAGAGAGTGAAGGGATAGATAAAGTCAGTGAGTGAAAGAGACAGAAAGAGAGAGAGAGAGAGAGAGAGAGAGAGAGAGAGAGAGAGAAGGGATAGATAAAGTCAGTGAGTGAAAGAGACACAGAGAGAGAAAGAGACACACACACACACACACACACACACACACACAGAGAGAGAGAGAGAGAGAGAGAGAGAGAGAGAGAGAGTTAGAGATGATGATAGATGAAAAGATAAGGACCCCGCATCCCCAGCCCTCATTCCATACATTTCAAACACAGACATACACACACACACACACATACGCACACAGACATACATACCATCTATCTCTCTCTCTCTCTCTCTCTCTCTCTCTCTCTCTCTCTCTCTCTCTCTCTGTCTCTTTCTTTCTTTCTCTCTCTTTGTCTCTCTCTCTCTCCATTTCTCTCTCATTCAGGCACTTCTAGCTTTCGATGAATGAAACACAGACAATGATTTTCTTAGTAGCAAATAAAGGTGTTCCAGTATTTTGATATGGGTTTAAGTTGTTAAACTCCGCCTGGCTTCGAGAGGAACGCTATACAGTCGACGCTATCCACCACTCCGTAAAAAGTGGTTTCAAACGCAGTGTCTATCCTGAGTCCGTCTCCCGACTTCTTGATGTCATGGGTTCAACTTACAGAAACCCTGCGAAGTATGTTTACAACCCAACAGTGATACTTAAGCTTTATTCTCAACACAAACATAACATTGAGACGATTGGGACATTGAGTAAGCTCCGGAATTGGGGGGGGGGGGGATATTAATTCAGAAAAGTGAGTGGAGCAGGTACTGTGTTGATAATAACAATAAATGAAGTGAGTAGAAAAGCGCCAGAAGACAATAGAGATTTTTAAAAAAATACTTCGCGGCAATAGGGACTGGAACCCACGACCTCACTGGTACGACAACTCCGCCTGGCCGTGGTGTTCATCATTTGTTTGCACTCAAATTAGAACTATTTTCTGCCGTCTTATGATAAAGCGCTGCGGCGTTAGTTTTGAGCTATCGTTGGAAATAAGTTCGTTAATTTAAGGATTTGTTCTGTTTCGATGTTAAAGTGTTGTATATCTGATAGTTTTATATTGCACATTACTACATAACCTAGATATATGTCTATGTGTGTATATATATGAGTGTATATATGAGTTTGTGTGCGTGTGTGCGCGCGCGCGGGCGCGTGTGTGTGTGTGTGTGTGTGAAAGACGGGTATGAAGAGAAAGAGAGCAAAGCTAGAAAGAGAGAAACGCTAGAAAGAAAGAAAGAAAGAAAGAGAGAGATAGATCAGCTATCCTGACATGCTAACCGGTCATTGCCTACTAGAGTCCAGAAAAGTCATATCATATCATATTGTATTATAGAATGATAATAAAATACATTTTTGAAAATCCGTTTTTCGATGACAGGCTATGAAATGGATATGTCTGTGCAAATCAATTTTTATTTTATGATCCAACAACTTGAAAGGAACAATACACTTAACATTGGTTCACCTTAATGGAAACCAATATCGATTATAGGCTGAAGAACGTGCTGTTTAGTTTTTGTTGTTGTTTTTCTGTCTGCCCTCCTTGCACTAGAAGCAATAAAAGTCAAATGCATTTTGGTTATCCTTGTTTACATCATAGTAGACGTCTACATCTTTAATCATTAAAAATAAAATTGCGTCACAATGTAAAGTTTAATACGATATAATGAGTCTATTTATATCGTACAACATATTGCATCTATCAACCTTGTAAAAAGCATCACAATACCCTTCAACGTAACTTCCCTCGTAATGTCGCATGGTAACTTAGTAAATGGCTCTAAACTATCGGAACAATGGCGGACACCCTTATGAAATATTTCTCCGACGAGCATAAAAGCGTATCCAGAGGGAAAAAACCCATTGTAAATCTGATCATGTTTTGACTTTTACACATTTTGATCACAAGACATATGAAACGTTCTATCTAGCATGAAGAATAAAAAGTACATATTTTCTTTGTTTAGAACCATGAAGTCCGCTGTTGCTGGGCGACGTGACATCAGACTATTGAATCCAATTAAGTCACTAACCTTGCCCTGAGCAATTGTTTTATAATCTTACCTCAGTGTCCTTACAATAGCATTGCGCATGCGTCTCTCGATCTTATCAACTGACGAAATCAATCGTTTGGTTAATGTAAATGTAATGTAATGGGAAATTTATATAGCGCCATTTTCCATTTACAATGCTCAATTGCGCTTTACAATGGCAATAACAAGTGAAACGTGAACAAATTAAGAAATATACACACAACCACACAACCACCCACCCCCCCCCCCCCCACATATATATGCATATATATATATATATATATATATATATATACATATATATATATATATACATATATATATATATATATATATATATATATATATATATATATATATATATATATATATATATATAAATATACATACACACATAAACATATATATTCGTTATCTATGCCAGTTAGTTTAGCAGAAGAGAAAACATCCAAGATTACGATTTTTGGCTTTTTTTTTAAATATCAATTGACAAAGCAGAGAGCTTGCTAAAGTAATAGGACAACTCGTTGCCATTTTTCCTGGTGTGAAGTACGGACCGCTTTAATGCAGACTTTTAGTAGAAAATATAAAGCAAAGTCTAACATTAGGTAAACGTAACTTTGAGTATTTAAATACTTTTGTGTTTTCACTGGCAAGAGAAGAATTGAAGTGGTGGTCTGGATGACATCTTAGAATTCCATAGAAGCTGAAGAGCCATGTCAAATTTGACGCTTCTACTAAAGTCTGGGATTATACATCAGGTAAAATCAAACATAGAGGAGCATGGACTTCTGAAGAAGCTAATGCTAATATTAATGTATTGTAACTAAAAGCAGTTTTTTAGCGTTTCAAATTTTCGTGAAAAATGTCAATAATTGTCACATCAGAATTATGATTGATAACATAACGGCTATGACTTGTATAAAAACATGGGAACCATCCATTCTTTGGCATGCAACAAAGTTACTAAAGAGATGTGGCAGATGCATGCCAAGAAAGATGTTTGGATTTCAGCTGCTTACATTGAAAGTAAAGAAAATGTTGCTGATTATGAGTCAAGACATATCACTTTCGACATGGATTATTGATAAAGAGATCTAGAAGTAGATTTAGAGACCTTAATTTTCAGCCTAATTATGATTTGTTTGATTTGTTGCATCAAGAACAAATTACCAATTTAAACCCTATGCTTGTTTCAAACAAGATCCTGATGAAGATAGATTTGAGAGTTTCAGTGTATAATGAAGAGATATAATCTTTAGTGCATTCCCACCTTTCTGTATTATTTTCAGAGTGATTTTTAAAAAATGAGAAGACAAAGCGAAAGTAGTTTTAGTGGTTCTGTTTTGGAAAAACGAAGTTTGGTATCCAGAAGTAGGAAAGATTGTAGTTGCAAAGCCAGTGTTAATATCAGCACGGAAGAAGCTGCTGAAACTGTCTGCTTATCCAGAAAAAGTTCACAAGATGGCAAAATCACTAAGACTGATTTGATGCATAATCTCAGGAAGATATACAAAGATCAAGGAATTTTAGAAATATCTTCCAATTTACTAACAGCATCGTGGAGGGCTGGAACCATCAGACACTATGACTGATATATTGCAAAGTATACAGATCAAAATTGCATCCGTTTTATTGCACCGTCTTTAGCAGACGCTATTAATTTTTTTATCTGATGTATTTCTCAAAGGATACAGTTATACTGCTGTTTGTGCTACAAGATCAGCTTTATCTAATCTTCTTGAGTTGGAAGAGGGCATTCATTTGGGAGAGCATGTCTTAATCAAACGATTAATGAAGGGAGTTTATGAAAAACCGCCAACCTTACCATAATATTCATAGACATGGGATGTAAATTTGGTGCTTACTTATTTTGAGAAGCAAGATGCTAATTTATCTATAGATAGTATGCGCTTGGCGAAGAAGCTCACAACATTGCCATCCGGGAATATAACGGACGAACACACAAATTATGTGTAACCTTGAAGTTTATAGTCTGGTCAATACAGTTTAGTGAGAATTATTCATAACGATTGATGGCAAAAAACAATAACAATGACCTGAGTGACGTCAACTTCGTACTACCCATAGATAATTCTCGCTTGTTTATAATAATTTGTTTTCTTGTCTTCTTGGTTTTTTTTTTTCAATTACGTAACATAAGCTTTGTGACCAACCGACCCAGAACGCTATGATGCATGGTGGGTCATATGAAGAAAATTTAATTTAAAGGTAATATCACATCACTCAGGTCTTTGTTATTGTTTTGTTGCCATCCACGATTATGAGTAATTCTCAATAAACTGTATTAACCAGACTATAAACATCCAAGGTTACACACAGTGTTGTGTGTTGGTTCGTTATATTTCCACATGGCAATGTGGTGAGTTTCTTAGTCAAGCGCACATCATCTATAGATAGAACGACATTGACGTTACTCAGCTCTTGACTGTTTTTAACCAACCATTTTATGAGTAGTTCTCACTATGTTCATGGATGTAAATTTTTAAAGATTTTTCTGAGTTCAGATTATTTCAATTTAGAGGGGGGAAAGTAGAAAAGAGAATAAAAACCGATAAAAAGAATAGAATAAAATATTTTAAAATAACCCTTCTTATTATATATTTCAACAATAACGTATGGTACATAGAGGCCCTTATATGACAATCAGTTTCTGGATACACGGAAACACTCCACTAGCTGTTTTGAACGGAAGTGGTTATTTTCATTACAAACGCAAGTCTCGTTATTCGCAGGCTATGAATTTAGACAGAACATTTCTGAACTGATTCTGAACTCCATATCAGTTATAGAGGTCCGTCAGGGAAAAAAAAACAATTCTGAAATTTTGTTCTTTAAATAGCCACTGTGGCTGCATCAAGATCTCAATGTAAAAACATCATTACGATAATCAATAGATGCTTGTTGGATTGTGGCTGACTTTGTGAATTTCTTCTTGGTTTAAACCCGAAGATAAGTTGATATTATTAGAATATTTTTTTACTGTTGCATGTGTTTGTTTTTATTTTAATTTTATGTTGCATTGACTTCCCCTGTTTTGACTTCGAGATTCTGATACTTAGTTTAGAATTCTCAATTCTCTCCAGTTCTCATTCTCCAAAGTGACTTGTGGTTGTGTGTTTGCGCAGTCGTGATTAAAGCTCCAGGTGACCATCGCCATTTTGAATGACAAGTTGCAAGTGTCTCTCCAGTTCGTCCCACGTCTTTTGCATCATGAGTTTTATGACAGATCTAACGACTTCTTATTTAATACTCTGTTCTTCACATTGACAAGTTAAATGAAATAAACTTTCGAGAATCATGGCGCTCAACGCCAAAATGAATTACGATTTATGTCTGAATTACCCTTTTCCACTGATGACGTCACGGTGTTAAAATGTATATAAATCAAAAATTTTTAAAATTATGCACATGTGGCAAAAAAACAAAAAACAAACGTTTGATGAGATCTTATATAGAGTTATTTATACCGGAACTGTATCAATACTAATAAAAACACTGTATAATCAATAAAATGCTAGACCTGGGCAGATAACGAGATGACACTCAAACATGTCACTCCAATTTAATAAATCAGACTTAAAATTCAACCTAAATTGTTCTAAACTGTTAGGACATGTGCACTGTAAAAAAATGAAAATAGCAGCTTCAAAACAGAACAAAATACCAAACACGGGACGTTTCGTGCTCAAAAAACCTTCTTCAGCCATCAACAACTAAAAGAATAACAATGAAAACATAAAACAAAGTACATTAATTAAAATAACAGATGGCGGCAGAGACTCTGCCGTCGATCATGATTTTTAGTAATGTTTTTATGTTTTTATTGAATGTTGTTGTTGGCTGAAGAAGTGTTTTGAGGACGACAGTTACCGGTATTGGTATTTTGTTCTTTTTTTTTTTTTTTTTTTGAAGTTATTATATTCATGTTTGTTTATTACTTAAAGTTCAGTGTCCTGCGCCGTGTCTAATCCGATATAATACCGTTATGCGACAATGAGAAAATAAATGTCGCCGTTTTAAAAGATCGGAAGACTTTAGAATTACGAAGCTTATTTAACCAAGTAACTTCCGCACTCGTTCTTTAAATATCGATCGACTTAAATGTCCCCCACCATGGCAAAAACTCTCAAACCTGTTACTTTTCGAAGCCCTAGGGTTTGATAGTTTTTGCAATTATGAGCGTCATTTAAATCGATCGATATTTCAAGAAAAGGTTTTCTGGGCAAATGTTTATCCCGAGTACGGCAGTAAACAGCATAATGGTTATTATTATGATGAGGGATGAAATAGAATAATGCACCAAAAAAATATAATAATAATTGAAATGATGTTTTTACTTCAGACTGTCGAGATGAATTTAACCTTTGTGGACATAAAAATGGTTTAATGGCATTTCTATCGAATGAATAACATAAATTTATTCCCTTTATTACCGAGACGGAGATTATAAACATTTTTATGGCCCTGTCATGTTAGGTACAAAAAGTTCAATATATTTGTTGATGCTAAATATCGTCTTGATGGCTCAGCGATATGATATTGTCTCGACCTGTCACGAAATTCAAGATATATACTAATTGTGAGTGGTTGTCACAGGTTTTATGACATTAAAATGTAAAGATATTTTCAACTACAATCGGATTAATGATTTTACAAAAGGTCCCCACAAAAGTATAGCTTTAATTATTAAGCAAGTTTGCTGGTTAAGTTAAATTATAATTTTATTTTAAAAGATAAAGAAAGTGTAAAATAATAAGAATGAAAGTTTTGACAAACAAAACGTACCTATTCAATAACATATAAAGACAATACAAGACACACAAACAAATCTTGTCTTGTTGCCGTCTCGGGTTTGCTCTTCTGTAATCTTGACACAGCGTCGTTTGTTTTTCGTGAAATGTGTAGTACTTCACTTGATACCGATCACGACCCAACTGTACTATGCCTTGCTATCTTCCGGCCCCGAACGTACTTCACACAATCAACCCTGCATTATGTGAAGGATAGCAAGTGACGTTTGGCGGCCTGCCATGGGTTTATATAACGACGGTGAATAGTATTCCTATGACGACAGTCTTGTCTGTTGTATAATTTCTGTATTGTTTGCTTAGTTCCAGAAAAGGACTGTTGTGCCAGGATTTTCTCTGTTTTTGTCTTACTCTCGTTATGATTATATCATAGTCACTGGCCCCCGGTACTCTTTTGGAATCGGTCACAAGGCTCCGCCCGTTTGTAAAAAAAATATATCAAGGGTGTTTTTTCCATGTGTTGGGATTTGATTTATGTATATGAGTCTGAGGCCCCGCTTCTTTTAAATAATGGCTCTATTTACTGCAAATGCTATTGGTGGCATGTAATAATTAAATAATTTTGTCTGTCCAGTCGATGTTCGGTAGGTTGAACTCATCTCCTATTATTATTACATCTCTGGTGTCGAGGCAGTCTATGCATTTTCATAATTCGATAATTTGTTCAAGTCGTTTTCTTGAGTTTCGTGATGGGGTTTTGTATACTTTGCCGAGAGTAATATTGGTTTTATTGGAACATAGCATTACAAAGATAGTCTCACAGTTGGTCTTTACGTCTAGATGGTGCGAGTTGAAATTATTGGTAACAGCTATCAGTACTTACTCCGCCATAACTATCTTGTCTATCTTTCCGAAATATATTGTAGACTGATTCTGGCGGGGAAAAATCGCTGTTTTCAATTTCTGGTTTCAATTATGTCTCGGTTGCAAAAATAACGTCTGGTTTAGACTTTTGTATTATGTGCCGCTTTGATTTTTTTTTATATCAAACATTATATATTGACAACCATTGTCATAAATGAGTGAAATTTTTTCTTTATTTGAAGAGTATTACTCTTTAGTGGGACTGTGTTCATAGTTGGGAACCTCCTCTACAACTGCGTTGTTCATCACTCTTCTCAGTCTTGTTTCTCCTTAACTGTTCATGTTGAGATAAGAGGCTTGAAGATTTGTCATTGCATTCAATTTTGTATAATTTTACATCGAGTTGTTAATTTTAAACTTCGTTCGGATTCTTTCATTTGGAACTAATTAGTAGTTTCATTTATCTCTGTGTTTTGGTGGAGGCCGTGGTGAACAGTAATTAGATGTTGGACGGCGACCAAATGCGTTTGGTCAAAAAAGCTCACATCCACCAGCTGTATAGAAAGTACCAACACATGAAACTATGCGTAACCCTTTACGCTTATAATCTGATTAATACAATTTAGTGAGAACTACTCATAAAAAAATTGTCAAAAATAATTACGAACAGAAGAATGGCGTCAATTTTGTATCTTCTTTACAACTTTGACAGACATTTTCAAACGCGGGTAGCGGATGTTACTGTGGCCTTCGTAAAGTTATGGCCTGCTACTGACCAAAAAATGACGTCAAAATGCCTGTCTTTTGTCACAAAAGAAAACAAATCGTGAGTTTATTCAATAGTTCAACCAATGAAATAACTTGTTTCCATGCGCTCTACTAACAACAACTCACAAGGCTGTGCAAAAAACAAATAATGACGTCAAACTACCAGTCCTTTTGGATTTTAGTATCAGGCTATAACATAACGATGGCTACGAGGCTACCCGCGTTTGAAAATGTATGTCAAAGTTGTAAAGAAGATACACAATTGACGTCATTCTTCTGTTCGTAATTGTTTTTGACAGGTATTTTTATGAGTAGTTCTCACTAAATTGTATTAATCAGATTATAAAACACACACACCGTTTGTAACTTACGACAGAGGATGATTGAAAAAGCGATTCTTTACAAAGAATAAATGCAAAAGCCAATGCATTTTACGAAAGTCAGTTGGGTTGCAAAATACCTTATCAAATGTATTTTAGAGGAAACCCGACTAACGCGAAAGACAGTGGAGTGTCAAATAAGTTAATACGGAACGATTCGATGCGGCTTTCTTCTCTATCAAACTGAAGCCTAATGTTTTGCAATAAAAAACTGACATGTTTATCATTTTTAAGAGGACTTATTGTAGTAGGAACCTGCAATTTTTTCGGGTTGGGTCCATTTTAAGGAGGAATACTGAACGGGAATTAATAAAAACACGAGGTGTTATCGTATCGGGCAAAATCACAAAGTCGCGAGCGTTGAATGGTTTTTGGAACACCAAATCTTTGACTTGAGTAATGCAATTTCTATTGACGAGACATGAATGTAGCCCTATGTAAATGCAATAGAGCATTGTATAAATTACTACATCGTCAGTTTTGAAAGTGCCCGAATCACAGTCTCAAGTAATAGTGGAAATGGGATTTAGTGATTAATCGCATTGTTTATGTGTAAGCCAGTGGTTTTTGGACCACCGAGACTTTCACTTGATCAATACAGTTTCTATGGACGAGACCTCAATGTAGCCCTAATAGCATTCCATACAACTTTACATAAATGACTACCTCGTCAATTTTGCAAGTGCCCGAATCACAGTCTGAAGTAACAGTTGTGAAATGGGATTTAACGATTAATCGCCCTGTCACTGTGTAAGTTTAGTGACAATGGGCCAAAATAATAATCTACATACATTCTATAGGGTTCTTTCTACCAATACTTTGAACTCTCTCCACGTCTGTTTAAGAAGTGCAAGGAATGTCAATGTTTTAATAACTGTGTTAATTAGGAATTAGATCACCTTAAATTGGAATTCAATGAGTAATTTATGTTTATTTTATAATAGATACCATGTACTTTATATCATACTAATCGACGTTTACTTATTTGCAGGTCTGAAAACCCAATTCCTTATGGGCTCATTCTTGTAATGGTAATCTCAAAAATGACGCAAAATATTGTCCATGACAACAATGTTAAACTAGGCCCATAAGTGGGTTCAGATATCAGATCTGCGTATATGTACACGTCGATACTAATCCATATCAGTTTTTGATAACTGTACAGGGCACCAAAGGCCACACTATTGAATTGCAGTGTATTGTAATAACATAGGAGTAATAAAAGAAACCTTTGCCAAGATCGTATATTAAAAAGCTAAAAAACTACGAACATATAATTTTAAAGCCAATTTTAACCCAAAAAATGCTTCAGTTCTGAAATATTGAGCCAAATGAATTATATATAGAGAGTCTGTCTTGGCTATTTGACCAGTTAATTGCTATCGACTGGAGAAAAAAAAAACTCATGTATTTAACAATTTGGCCAGAAAGATTTTCCTTCATATATCGATCGATTTAATTGACCCTTATCTTAGCAACAACTCTCAAACCTGGGACTTCGTGAAATTCCACCAGGTGTGAGAGATTTTGACAAGATCATTACGAAGTGCCAGGTCTGAGAGTTGTTGCCACGATGAGGGTCATTTAAATTTATCAATATTTGATGGGACGAGTTTTCTGACCAACTTTTTAGATAATAAGTATTTCAAGAGTACCGCAGTTAACTGGTTAAAACGGTTGTAGTAGATGGCCTGCTGAGGACCATAACTCTTGATGAATTTAACTCATTATAGTAAGTGCAATTTAAATTTTAAAACATCTCCCGACTGCTATAATAATACAAAATATACAAGGTCGCTATTTCCCTTTGTAAAACACTTGTCTAAAATGATAGTATGAGCATCGCGAAATCCGTCTTTTAATGAGAAAAGGGTCTAAGTTGCTGGTCTTTACCTTAGTTCCCTCGTTTTTTCTCTAAGACGACACTCGAAGGACTTAGAGCGAAACGTTGAATAAGTTTAAATCATTTTATAATGATCTACAAATGTAAATTGAACTACAGTTTTTGCGTGTTGTCATTACCCGCTTTTTTATTTATAATTCGATTTTGTAATATAGACGGGTAATAATGCGCTTTTTAAGAGAACACATATAAGACAGATCAACATGAAAAATTGCCCTAACTGCACTTGCATTTTGAATAATACTCACTGGTTTCCATGGTGCGGCTTTTGTAACCAAATATATAAAGGCGTCATTTAAATAATCTTGCCTAAGACAACAACACTGATTGAAGCACCATTACCGGTGT
>NC_088361.1:55446927-55479427 GCF_034508935.2 Berghia stephanieae | reverse complement strand
CAACATCCCTCTCTCTCTCTCTCTCTCTCTCTCTCTCTCTCTCTCTCTCTCTCTCTCTCTCTCTCTCTCACACACGCACACGTGTTTTATGTGTATAAAAATAGAGTAGTTTCTCGAAGTTGAAGAATTCCTAGCGAGCGCCATGTTGGTTCATATAAACCGCTTCGTTGTCAAAACAAGTAAAAAAAATACTGTCACGTGATTATTTTTCTCCACGAATCAGCGTGCGTTCTTGAGACGGTAGACAGCGTTGTCGAAGATTTGAATTGCATCCCATAAACAGATCTACAAAACAGCATGGAGTATACGACCACTTAAAACCTGACTTGCCCAAGTACAAAGAGAAAATATGTGGATATGTGGATTATGTGCGAATGACGCCTGATAACTTCAAAGCTTTGCTAGATTTGTGTGCTGCAGACCTGGAGAAGTACTACACAATTTTCAAACAACCAATTTGGAAATAAATTGACCGGGTGTTGTACGCAAAAAGAAGTGCTGCATACATGCACGTCTTTTTGGTTCACCATACCTCCTCACTCCTCACGTCTTTTGTCAATAAAATCACAGACAGGAGATACAGAGGAGTGCCTAATTCTTTTCGCGACGCACTTCAGTTGTGTGTGATATTATATTTCAACATTTACACAAAACAATCAACGACCCAAGAGCGGCCATCATCTTCAAAATCTTCATAAAAGCAAATCAGATAGATACGCTACACGTAGATACAATTAATGACAATACATACAACTAGTTATAAGAACATGCATATAAACACAGCTTATCCCCACGTTATGACTGTAATCTCCTGCCACCGGACATAAGTGACGTAGAATAAGTGGAAACTTCCATATCAATTTTGAATGCACACGGTCGAACGATAATATGTGACTGTTCCCTATATAAGTCTCTCTCTCTCTCTCTCTCTCTCTCTCTCTCTCTCTCTCTCTCTCTCTCTCAGTCTTCTCTCTCCCCCTCTCTCTCTCTCTCTCTCTCTCTCTCTCTCTCTCTCTCTCTATATATATATATATATATATATATATATATATATATATATATATATATATACACAATTTATTATTCTCACCATATTATCACCTTATTTCTTCCAAAAACGCTATTGTCTGCATCCATTGTTATATAGATGGATTCTTCAGGGAGGTATGCTGTATAGTTGTGTCAATATAGAAAGAGTGTCCCCCAAAAAATTATGTATACACCTTATAGAATCTAATAACATATACATTGTTTTGGAACATCCTATATATGGATAATGGTATCTAAATCGAATTATAAAAATTTTCCTTTTAGGAGATAGCCCTCCCCACAGCAACGGTATGGATGAAACACTGGGTGGGAAACTGGCAGACAACAAAGCTATCAATGAGATTCTGAGGCAGACTTTGAGGGGGGTCGGACCCATATACCCCACACTGGGTAATCACGGTAAGGGAATGAATTATATTTCCTGGCTCGTCACTTCTAATTATTTATTGTCTCGTCGGTGAGAGTAAATTTGGTGTTCCTCCTCACAACATTGCCATCCAGAAGTTTTACGGACCAACACACAAAACTATGTGTAACCATGAACGATTATAATCTGGTCAATACAGTTTAGTGAGAATTACCCATAAACGCGGATGGCAAAAAAACAAAAAAACAAACAAAAAAAAAAAAACAAACAAACAAAAACAAACAATAACATAGACCTGACTGGCGTCAACTTCATACTAGATCTATTTATAAGCTGTATTAACCAGACAAAAAAGTTCATGGTTACGCAGAGTTTTGTGTGTTGGTCCGTAATACTTCCGGATGGCAATGTTGTGAGCTTCTTGGCCAAGTACATCCTATCTATAGATAGCATGCGCTTGGCTAAGAAGTTCACAACATTGCCATCCGGAAGTATAACGGATCAACACACAAAACTGTGTGTAACCATGATCGTTTATAGTCTGGTTAATACAGTTTAGTGAGAATTACTCATAAACGCAGATGGCAAAATACAATAACAATGGCCTGAGTGATGTCAACTTCGAACTATCTATAGATAGTATGCAGTTGACGTCACTCAAGCCTTTGTTATTATATTTTGCCATCCGCTTTTGTGAGTGATTCTCACTATAGTGTATTAACCTGACTATAAACGTTCATGGATACATATAGTTTTGTGTGTTGGCCCGTTATACTTCCGGATGACAATGGTATGAGCTTCTTAACCAAGCACATACTATCTATAGATAGTTCGTAGCCATCTTTATGTTATAGCCTGATACTGATCCAAAAGGACTGGCAGTTTGACGTCATTATTTAGTTTTTACACAGTCTAGTAAGTTGTCGTTAGTAGAGCTCGTGGAAACAAGTTATTTCATTGGCTGAACTATTGAATAGAACTCTCGATTCGTTTTCTTTTGTGGCAAAAGACTGGCATTTTGACGTCATTTTTTGGTCAGTATTAGGACATAACTTTACGAAGGCCATGATAGTATGCACTTGGCTAATAAGCTCATAACATTGCCATCCGGAAGTATAACGGACCAACACACAAAACTGTGTGTATCCATGAACGTTTGTAGTCTGGTTAATACAGTTCAGTGAGCATTACTCATTAACGTGGATGGCAAAAAACAATAACAAAGACTTGAGTGACGTCATCTTCGAACTATCTATAGAAAGAATAACAATGATCAGAGTGATGTCGATTTCATTCACGTTATTGTTTATGAACAACCAACTACGTTTGCCCGAGCACATGTGAAGGTGTGTCCATGAGTTGATTGGTCAAAAATCGACTGGTTAATTCTTATACACCCCATAGCATTCACAAACACACACACACACACACACACACACACACAAACACACACTCACTCACAACCACATACGCTTCTTAAAATCTTTAATGTCTTGTTATGTAATGCTGATGCTAACAATATCAATGTATTATGCCTTTTAGATATTTCAGCTGCCTTTGACACCATTGACCATGACATTTTGTTAAGAAGACTAGAAAATACGTTCGGCATAAAAGGAATTGCACTTTAATGGTTTACATCATATTTACAGGATCGATGGCAGCAGCAGCCTCTTATGGTTAACACTATTATGTTATGACGATCGACCCAATCAGCAAAGTCCGGTCCGCATTCGTGCACCGTCGCAAACCCGCCTGGTAGCATCGTCACACCACACCTTTCGACTAGATGCTCTGCCGTCTCGGGTTCTTGCCCACATCGTGGACATATTGGACAGGTAGTTAGACCCCACCGATGTAACACACTTGCCGTTAGGCAGCTCCTCGACCGAAGCCGATTCGCGGCTACTCAGTGTCTCCTCTTACTGGTATTAAAGCCTTGCAACTTCTCACCAATCTTAGAGGAGTGTAGGTCCCCGCCCCCACGAGGGATTGAATTCGTCCAAACCGACGTCCATCTCGTATGCACAGCTCTTTCCGTAGTCAGGGATTCTGCGTACAAGGGTTGCCGGGACTTATTTCGTATCGAAACGGGGGCACCGTCCATTATGCGCATGAGAGGGGTATCTCCATTCCCTCTCTCTTTGATCTTACTCAGCAAGTTTCCCGTAATCGTCTCCCTCTGGACATCGGGGGGCTGGATCACTGCCATTATCGGGCCCCATTCTCTAGGGGTTGTTGCTAGCGTTCCTGACACTATGTGCATCGACTTGCGACGTTTTACATCCACCTTCTCAACGTTTCTGCTTCTACCCCACACTGGAGCGCAATACTTCGCGGTGGAATAGCATAGTGCCAAGGCGGACGTTCTCAAGAGCGCTTGGCTAGCGCCCCAAGTCGATCCCGCCAGCTTCCTCAGAAGACTATTCCGCTTCTCTATCTTCCGGGCAACCCCTTTCGAGATGCACCCGATAGGTAAGGCTGCGATCCAACGTCACCCCTAAATATTTTGGATGCGGCTCATATGGGAGTGGCTGGTCCCCGACTAGGATATTCAGTTTGCGGGTGTGCCAGCCACTGCATAAGTGAAATGCAGTGGCCACGGTTTTTGAAGTGTTCAACTTCAGGTACCACCTGTCGAAGTAGGATTTGAGTCTGGAGACGTCCTCGCTGAGTACGCTCTCGAGACGGGTCCACACTTTACTCTGAGTAACGAGTGCCCAGTCGTCCGCGTATCCCAGCCTCAGGGAGGAAGTGTTCGGCATATCGCTAATGTAAACGTTAAACAACATTGGCGCAAGTACCGACCCCTGAGGGACCCCATTCTTCAATTTCCTTACTTTGCTCGTGGCGTCTCCCAGCGCGACGTGGAATTGCCTTTCCCCTAAGATCGAAGAGAACAGCTTCAAGGTCTTTTTGCACCTTATAATTTTTGCAAGTTTGAGCATCAACCATTCGCACCAGACCGTATCGTACGCCGCTGATAGGTCTATAAAGACAGCACCTGTTTGCTGTTTTCTCTCGAACCCGTGCTCAATATGCTCTGTAAGGGCAATGACCTGCTCCGTGGTGCACCTCCCTTCCCTGATCCATGGCAGACTGTCGTGGTGAATGGTGTTCAGTAATAGCAAGTTTTAATAAACTTTGGAGTGCCACAAGGCTCAGTTCTTGGCCCTGTCCTTTTTAATGTATATATGCAACCCCTTTCTAGTGTGATATCCAGATTCAATCTGAGTTATCATTTTTATGCAGATGATACGCAAATATATGATTCAGCGTCCCTTAGTAATTTACAGTTCTTAATACAATGAATTACGAGCTGTTTTAATGAGATTAAATCTTGGATGTACCACAAAAAGTTAAAATTAAATGATAGTAAAACTGAGATGTTAATGTATTGAAAGCCGAGTATCCTTAAACAGTCAAATAAATCACCTATTGCTCTCGGAAATAGCAAAATAAAATTTTCAAATAAAGCAAAAAAAACCTTGGCGTCATCATTGATAAAGATCTTTCCATGACAAGCCACGTGAATAACACCATACAATCTATGTACATAGAAATAAAAATGATAAGCAAAATTCGTAATTCAATACCGAAGTATATAGCAGAACTTTTAATTAATTTCCTTGTTTTATCCTTGTTACTAGTGTAACTCCCTTTGGGCGAATTTAGCTAAAGACAAAATTAGCTAACTTCAGGTTGCTCAAAATAACGCAGCCAGACTCATTGTACGCAATAACAAAAAATACCCGTCCTTCTCCGTGAGTTACATTGGCTTCCTGTAGAAAAAAGAGTTGCCTATAAGATTTGTACTGTTGTCTACAAAGTCTTGAGCACCGACAGTCCCTCCTATATTAAAGACCTTCTAAACATATATGTCCCCAATAGAAACTTGATTATTATTATTATTATTATTATTATTATTATTATTATTATTATTATTATTATTATTATTATTATTATTATTATTATTATTATTATTATTATCTCTTTTTGGACTCTTAACGATGGCTACGGTTCCAGGCTATAGATAGATCGAAGATGACGTCACTCAGGTCTTTGTTATTGTTTTTTGCCATCCGCGTTTATGAGTAATGCTCACTGAACTGTATTAACCCGACTATAAACGGTCATGAATACACACAGTTTTGTGTGTTGGTCCGTTATACTTCCGGATGGCAATGTTATGAGCTTCTTAGCCAATCGCATACTATCTATAAGTCAACGATCGCTACGTTCGTATTCAACTATTTTGACATTGTGACGTCACTCAACTCTTTGTTATTGTTTTTAGCCAGAAATTTTTACGAGCAGTTCTCACTAAGTTATATCAATCAGACAGCGTTTGAAGATACTCACGTCTTTGTTATTGTTTTTTGCCATCAATGTTTATGAGTAATTCTCACTAAACTGTATTTACCAGATTATAAACGTTCAAGGTTACACATAGATGTGTGTGTTGGTCAGTTATATTTCCGGATGGCAATTTTGTGAGATTCTCAGCCAAGCGCACCGTATCTATGTCCGTCTGGCGGATGTTATGAGTTTTTTTAAAACTAAACACATAGCATCAATAGAATAAACGAATTTGACGTCATTCATCTCTTTGTTATTATTTTGAGACTGTTTGTGTTAAGTTCTCACTAAAATATGTCAATCAGACTATCAACGTTAAAGGTGACACACATCCTATTCATTAGTATGTGTAATTTGGCAGTCGGATGTTGAGAGTATTTTAACAAATCTAATTATGCTTCATGATTCATTTTCCTGTCTTAATTGGATTCAATAGTCTGATGTCACGCAATCCGGCAACGGCGGCCATCTTGGTTCTAAACAAAGAAAATCATTACTTTTTATTCTTCATGCTGGCTAGAACTTTTCATATGCCTTGTGATCAGAATCTGTAAAAGTCAAAACATGATCAAATTTATGTTTTTTTTTTCCCTCTGGATACGCTTTTATGCTCGCCGGGGAAATATTTCATACGGCGTCCGCCATTGTTCCAATGGTTTAGAGCCAGTGTTACTAAGTTACCATGCGTCATAAGGAAGGAAGTGACGTTACGACCATTGAAGAGTATTCCTATAGTCAGGACCTTGTTGCTGAAAAAAACTTCCATCGTCAACAATGCGGCAACGATAATATTATTGTTGGGAGATTTACACTCTCGCTTCGAAAACTGCGGCAAGAAAGAATTATACAGAAATAACATGTCATGTAGATGTTGTTAATGATTTTTTATTATATGTTTAAAACCACAGATCGTTGAAAGTACACTTTCAATATGAAAACTTTAAATAACGAATCTTATTTTTAGTTTGAGAAATTTCCACAGAATCATAACAGGTTCGTCTCGAAAAAAGATTATTAAAAATATCTAAAAGGTACAATGGAGACAAGAGATATTCTTCTGATATTGTAACTATTTCAGTGTGAAAATGAAAGAGTTCATCTGAAACACACTTACTGTTTTGTTTGATTTTGTGGTTTTTAATTTGTATATATATATATATATATATATATATATATATATATATATATATATATATATATATATATTATATATATATATATATGTGTGTGTGTGTGTGTGTGTGTGTGTGATTTTTATCTTTCTTTTTTTTTTGGTTGGGGGGGGGGGGCGGGGTTAATTGCTCTGGTGTGTACGTGTGTATGTGTATATATATATATATATATATATATATATATATATATATATATATATATATATATATATATATGTGTGTGTGTGTGTGTGTGTGTGTGTGTTAGAGAGAGAGAGAGAGAGAGAGAGAGAGAGAGAGAGAGAGAGAGAGAGAGAACTTGTATCGTGTTGATCATATGACTTAATAATAATAATAATAATAATAATGATAATAATAATAATAATAATAATAATAATAATAATAATAATAATAATAATAATAATAATAATAATAATAATAATAATAATAATATAATAATAATAATGGTATAGATTTATAGTGCGCCAAACATCCCTTCATCAGGAGGGCTCTGGGCGCATAACATAGATTAACTTAATCATTAAGCCCTAACACAGTACACGAACAACGCTAATTATACACATAATCAAAAGAAAGCCTGTCGGAATAAGAATGTCTTCAATCGACGCTTGAATTCCTCTAGTGAAGACGAAGAACGTATCTCTAGTTATAGTAAATTCCACAACCTTGGACCAGAATGCTGAAATGCGCGTTCACCAGCCTTCACTCGACAGCGGGGTGTTTTCAATTTGAGGTCGTTCGTTGATCGAAGCGATCGCTGAGGGTTATAGATAGAATGCGCTTGGCCAAAGAGTTCACAACATTGCCATCCGGAAGTATAACGGACCAACACACAAACTCTGTGTAACCATGAACTTTTATAGTCTGGTTAATACAGTTTAGTGAGAACAACTCACAAACGCGGATGGCAAAAACAATAACAAAGGCCTGAGTGACGTCATCTGCATACTATCTATACCGTTCAACGAGGTTTGAGAGATATGTTGGTGACGAGCCTTCCAGGCATTTGAAAACGATAGTTGAAGATTTATATTTAATCCGCTGGTCCACTGGCAGCCAATGCAGCTGCTGTAGTAATTCGGGAGCTGCAGTTTTCCTGTCTTTCTGCAGTAAAACGCAGGCTGCCATGTTCTGTATTTTCTGGAGTTTGTTTATTTTGTCCTTTGTAAGACCAACAAACAGTGCATTGCAGTAGTCCATTTTCGGGAATATCAAAGATGTTAACAATTTGTTGCAAGTTTCCCTATTAATAAATGGTCTGATTGTTCTGATATTTCTTAGAATGCAGATAGCACTTGTTCTCACATTGTTAATATGTTTGTTCATAGACAGATCACTCTCTAAGGTGATGCCGAGATTTTTTGCTGATGTTGTGAGCTGTATTTTGTCATTATCGTTGATTGTCAGTGCCCGTGTAAATGGATCTGTCTTATTATTAGAACTAGCAATGAATAAGGCTTCAGTCTTGTCGCCATTTAATTTTAATCTATTTGCAGACATCCATCTCATCACATGGTTGATGCATTGTTCGTAAACAGTTATCTTTGAAACTATATCGGATTGCAAACACATGCTATATATCTGGGTATCGTCGGCGTACATATGATAAGCGAGAGAATGTTGCTCTAAGATTCTCACAACAGGGGAAGTGTAAAGTACGAAAAGGACTGGGCCTAAAACGAATCCTTGAGGTACACCAAAATGAAGGTCACGCTCTGACAAAGTTACTTCCCCAATTAAAACTGATTGAGTTCTTTGAGTAAGATATGATGCAAACCAGTTTAGAGCAGTGCCTGATATGCCGAAAGTAACTTGTAGCCTTCGAAGTAGTATGGCATGGTCGATGGTGTCAAAGGCCGCCGAAAGATCGAGAAGACTAAGGAGGGTGGTTTTTCCTTGATCAATAATTTGCAGTAAGTCATTTGTGATTCTCATCAATGCTGTTTCTGTGCTATGATTTTGCCGATAGGCTGATTGAAAGCACTCATCGAGGTTATTATGTTTCACGTGACAAGAGAGCTGTTTTAATACAATCTTTTCTAGAATTTTGGAAATGAATGGTAGATTTGATACAGGCCTAAAGTTTTTAAATGACTTTATTAATTATGTGACTATTGCAGCTAAAGTAAGGTGAAAGTTAAAATTGAAAACATTTTTTTCTAAATCAGAAGAGTATGTAATGCTAATTCCATCCGTACATCTTTTTCTTTGGAAAATAATGAAGACTTACTTCTTACCTGCATGAAAAAACGAATTTTATTATTAGTCTACGTCCCTACCACGCCAAAGCCTGCGAAGCTGCCAAGTCAAAGACAAGATAACGCTATTAATAATCGATTATGGTAGCCCAATCGATCTTTTATAATTTTCACTTGAAATGTTGTAATAATAGTTTGAACAAAAAAATAACAAGTTATAGAATACTTTCTTTTTGTCAGACTTACATTCAATGTACAATTTTATAACAACGTGTCAAACACGTTCTTTTAATGTATGTGTCTTTAACTAATGTGTAAAATCTTTATAGATACTAATTGGTTACCAATGTCAAATAACGTCTAATTCAAATGTTGTCATCATTTTTTATTATATTCAGATATGTTCCCTGAAAATGTCTATTTCTCTAAAGGAAGAAACACCAAGGTAGGTCGATTTAGTTTGATAACAATGACCTGCGTAGTCAAAATTGACTTCGCTTAGATTGATGAGAAAAAATAGGTTATGGAGAAGTGTCAAATGGAAAAAGAGAATAAAAATATCGCGGTGTCAGACAAAATTCGGGATCCCCTTGACACGGACCCTCCGTCTAGCTGAGGGAGAGCTTTCAGAGCAGTCGCACTAGCCACAGAGCCATTCAGTGTGACTGCTTGCTGATCTCTCTCTCTCTATCTCTCTCTCTCTCTCTCTCTCTCTCTCTCTCTCTCTCTCTCCCTCTCTCTCTCTCTCTCTCTCTCTCTCTCTCTCTCTCTCTCTCTCTCTTAGCCAGACGGAGGGTGCCGTGTCAGTTGGATCTCGAGTTTGGCTCTGACACCGTGCTGCTTTCATCTGACATTCTCCATACCCTCCATTTATCATTATCATTGATATAATTGCCCATTCCACACTTTCTCCGAATTCTACGCTAAGATTATAGCTTTTAAAATGGAAAATAAGACTCCTCCTTAAAATAATATATCTTTTACACCTGTTACACTAAATCTTACCAAATTTACGGAAACTGCCTTGATATAAGGAAAATAGATTAGAAATCGAGTAACTGTAGCCGCTAGGGAATCTTAATGATATGAATAATTTCCCTCTTCACACCAGCAGTGATAAATTAAATGGAGACTATAATGAAGGGAGTAAATGTGACATGTAAAAAATGCAACACAAAGTAAAAACGCCCCAGCCTTTAGCCTTTTTTTCAGGTAATTGTAGATAAATTGAGCATTTATATAGTGCAATATCCACTTAACGTGCTCAATGCGCTTTACAAGGGGTCCCTGGTCAACAGCAACATTTAACGTGTAGGACGAGACATGACGCCTGTTAGGCGATATTACAATTTTTCGGACAAAGACAACGCTGTTAACGGCCAGGTACTCATTTTACACCTGAGTACGGTGAGAGAATGTGAGTAAAGAGTCTTTTCCAAGGACTCAACTATGCGCCGAGCGAGGCTCGAACCCATGACCTTCCGATCCGAAAGCGAGTGTCATACCACTAGACCACATAGCCGCACTAATAACAAGAAAAATAAAAAATAAAGAAATTTTCATTTTTCTTCTCCGTTTATAGTTATATTATCTACGTTTACCTAAAGGCCACTATTTACATTGCGTTTTATCTTTTAAATGAGTCACATTTACTCCCTTTATTTTACGCTCCATTTTATTGTCTCAGTTAGGCACCTCTAGCTTTTAGTGATTCAATGTTCGTGGAAAACATTTAGACCTATTTATATGAAGACCAATACACATTAGGAAACAAATGTGAGAATTACCGAATCATAAAAATGTCATGATATCTATAATCTATCAAAATACGATGTACAATTCAGTTATAAGAGAACAATATGACATCATTCAAAGGCCAATATCGTAGCACATGTTAAAGATATCTTAATCTTGGTGTGACCCAACATCTCGAAACGAAATTACGTCGGAATAATTGGATGCCACAATGGTTTTTTTTTCGTATTTTTAAAATGAGAAATTAGGGAGCAGACACCGGTGTAAGATAAAGACCTGAACAAGTGTGTTGAAACGGTGCCAAAGGAAGAAAGAAAAATACAGGAGCAAAATAACATCCCCAAAAACCAGTCCACCTGGACTGGGATCGAGCCTCAGACCTTCTGATTACCGGTTAGACTCTCCTCTGTGGTGTAATGGTAGCACGGTGACCTATAATCTTAAGTCCTGAGATTCAACCGCCAGTGAAGGTGAACAGAAATTTGGGGATTTTTTTTGCTTTGTATTTTTTCTTTCTTGTTTTGTCTGGCACCGTTTCGTACACACTTGGTCAGATTTTAAAGTAAATGAATAAATGCAAATGGCTGCGCTGTCTCTATGGACGCTTGACGTGAACAATATATGTGTTACTTCGAATGTGTCAGTCTGTTTCTAGTATCCAGTTATTATTTTGTTTCTATAAATCTCTGTCCAGTGCAAGTGTTATTAGCTTTTGAATGAGGCAGTTTCCTTGTGTTGTTTAAATCAGTTCTTCAGTTGTTGCTTCTAAATATATTTCATATGTTGTTGGGAGTGAAATTGGTGTACGCCCTCTGTATTTAGCTCCTTGTTTGAAGTAATCATCCATCGAGATATGTGCTGGAACAGTTTCATCTCATGGGAGCACGTGTCCGAACAATTTCCATCTTTTCTGCTTTATTCGCGTACTGACTGTTTGTTCTGCATCTGTCATATACATCCTCATGACTGATTTTGTCTGGCGATGAAGGGAGTCCAGAGTGTCCGAATTCTTTTTTGTAAACCCCAAGTACCACAGTGTACAAAAGAATTGGCGGCACAAGCGCTTTGTAAAGGGGTATTCTTTTATTTTCATTAATGATGTTTTTCATGTTCCAAACGTTGTGTAGTTCTTTGAATGCAATTTAAGCTATCATTTTTCTTCGTTTGATGTATTCATTTTCATTAATCAAGTTTCCGAGTTTTCTTAGACTTTTGCATCCCGCTTGTTTCTTGTTAGCTAACTACTGTGATTTCTGTTTTGGATTCGTCGACCTTTAAGATTCCAATGTCGCAGTGTATTTGATATTATTGGTATGTGCTGCTTCGCCAGGTCTGTATTATCAAGTATGATATCATCAAAAATCTGTTCACGGGTAAGGAGTTGAGGAATCGGGAGTTTTGGTCTTAATTCTTTTAGTACTGCTTCCGAATATACTGTAAAAAGAATTGAACTCAGATTGTCTCCTTGGCGAGTTCCTAGCGATGTTAATAGTGAAACTATTTCCGCACCTGATGTAAACGAGAAATAAGCTCAGGAACTTCAAATCCTGTGTTCTGCAGATTGTATCAAACGTAGAGCTCATGTCAGAGCCCAATATAGTGAACTCTTCTTTGTATTTTTCATCTGGCTTTCAACCAACTACTAGCCCATACAATGTCACTGGTATTCCTATCTTTTCTGAATCCGCTCTGAGTGGGAGACATACATTCCTCCACCTTTGATTTTATTATGTTGAGTTGTATTAAGCTCAGCAGATTTCTAAGTGTTGTAAGAAAAACAATTGATCTTAGATTTTCTAATGGTCCTATTTCACGTTTGGTTTATTCTACAGAATTACTTTACCAGGGCCGAGATCAAGATGCGTTCTATGTTCGAACATATTTGTAATATGAGCAGTTAGCTCTTCTGCTTTGATGGTGTCAATTCCAGGGGCCTTGTGATTGTTAAGTTGGTAAATAGCGGCACTAACCTCAAGATAGGTTATTAGTTCATCCAGCCTTGATTCGGGGTATTCGAATTGTTCTATCTGTTTGTCCCATTCTCGAAGTGTTTAACTCTTTTAACTATTTGTTGTACATCACAGATTACTTCATCGTCATCATCAGATATTATAATACCATTAAAAAAAATTCTGTTTAATGTTTTAACAGCTTTAAATACTTTCATGCTGACTGGGTATGTTTCTATTTCCATTGCCATGTTGTCGATTTTTCTTTTATTTGACAATAGATTGTGCTTTGATTTAATCATCACTTGAGTTATCTGGTTTTTTTTTCCATTCACATTTAGTTCTTCATTGCGGTAACTGTTAATAATGGGTCTAAGTTGATTTTGTTCTTCCGAAAGTTTTTGGAGGATTAGACAGAAGCGCTTTTGAAATTCGTTGTCTTTGGAAGAGTTTCGTCTCTGACTGAAATGATAGTGTCGATCATTTTCTGGTGTTGTTAGGCAAGGTTTGTTTCCTCATTCATTTGTATAAGCGCAAGATTGTTTTTGAATGCAGTATGCATAGCTTCGTGTTTTAGGCTAGTCAAATATGTTGCTGGTTTTGGTCTGGGTTTAAAAAATCTTGGTGTTTTACTAACTGACTTCTTGAAAGTAATTACTAACAGTCTGTTGTCAATGTTTACGTTTATTCTAGAATATGTCATTGCATTGTTCATGTGTTTTTATAACGTTCTGGGAGAACAACATAGTTAATTTGGCTATAAATTTTACGAAATTGTCATCCACTTTTATTGATCCTTCCCATGCTGTCATATGTTTAGATGGTTACTTGAATGCCAATTGAATGCCCAATTAGCATTATTCTAAGCATAATCTGATTTCAAAGTTAAAATTGTTATGATTGAAGCCTAAGATTAATTTTGAGGCTGAAGTTAACCCCGACTTGATGCCTTTTGTGAGAAATGGTGATACCTATATTGAATTAACGCATTTGCTGCCCTTCCCGAGTCCCTGATTAGGATACATATTAATAATTACAAGTATAGAAACACACGGGACTATCATCTAAGCTTTGGGCATTGTTTTCGTGAAAACGGGTGTTTTACAGGACGTGACCTGGAATTAATAAATGATCTATTTTTAGCACGCTGCTTAACACCAAGAAAGTGGTTGTTAATGAACTGTGAAAATAATGACCATGACCATTTTTATCACGAAACGCGTTGGATATTCATATGCACCAAAAGATTGTTAAAATGGCGAATCAGCCCTCTTTTCAACATTTATATAAACCAATAGATTGAGCGAAAATGTTATAGAATCTTAGAACATAGTTTTTAATTAACGGTTATGTTTTTAAAAGCGACGATATCGTTTTATTTTTTGAAGATGGGCGCAAGATGGTGATTTTCGCTCATTTATAGAAACCTTCAATCCTTACGAAATGCTGTATTTCTGTAAGTTGTCAGCCATAGATAATATTCAATGCGTTGGACAATTAAAGGACAAAACTAAGGGTGACAAACGTATTCCTTTAAAACGCATTTCCGTGTAATTTCCGCTTCCCATGCGCTTCACAACACTTTATTTATTCCCCTAGCATAAATAAATTTATCATTTGACTGCCAGTGGTCCTTAACGGTACTGGTACTCTTAAAATATCAGTTTATGTTTGCGGCACTTAAATTTTTAGTTAATACATTAGTCTCTTTAGGTGTATAATTAATCTAATTCTAAATGTCGAAAAGTTTCAGATATTTAAAACCAACCTTTTAAAATCGATTTTGCAAAATCGAACACAAAATTGAAATCAGCACACTTTGCACAATTCAGTATTTTGTATGTCCACCGTTAGAATTGATTAATGCCACAACTCTTTGCCTCATTGAAGATGTTTGTTGATGGACTCTTTCTGCAGCTATATCATTCCAAATTGTATTATTCCTGTCATCGGAGTTTGTACAGCTTTCTTGGGGGTTATTGGTTTTTTTTTTTTTTTTTTTTTTTTTTTTTTTTTTTTTTTTTGTTTACTTTAATAGCTTTCTTTTATTAAATTATAAATTCTCACATTTGTTCATTGGGATTGATGTCAGGTGACATAGTTGATCACACGGGTTGTCACCCTTACATTTGCATCGTTTCGAAAAGCAGATTTTTGTCGAGCTCTATATGCTGAGGTGTTATCAAACTGGAATGTCATCACTTGATTATTCTGATTCCGAATGACAATCTACAAAACTCAGCAAATATATTTGAAAATTAAAAAAACAACAAGTTAGACCACAATTTTTCATGGAAAATTATATATAAATTAACAGGATACACACCATTAACTATTGCCATAATGGTGTAGCGTATGGCTGGAAGAGAAATATATACTCCATCATCAAACAGCCGACTGAGGCAACTCTCAACACTAATAAAGAAATATATCAGCTGTCCGTATAGATTTTAAAATAAACTAGTAATCTAATATAAAACTACATAATAACTTTAACAGTCAACAGCATCTACCTGTGTTACTACATGTCCTACATGTACTACACAAAGTCCTGACGATGGCCAGAATAAGCCTAATGCATCGATATCGACGTGATGACTGCAATACTATTGTGGTACATTTTTCAATACGTTGCTCCATTGTTGTCAACATGTCGAGCACTCTTGTAATCAGATGTGTACCATAAAACGATTATATAGGGTGCGAGAAAAAAAAAAGAAAACAATTTAGACAAAATTCAGTACGAACTAGAAACCAAATATATTCGAACATTTACAAGTAACAAAAACATAACTTGAATTTAATTCTTGCTAAGTTTAATTGAAAAATTGCTCTATTTGTTAAGAAACTATGCCAGGGTGTCATATGAATAAATGAAAGAGAATCATTTGGTGGAGTTCGAAAGAGTTGCCAAGTGTGTGAGCACATGGAGGAGTACAGCGTCTCTAAAAATACAGTGATCCCTGCTTCTGGCCTTCAAATTGCCTAGTAATTGGTTCAACATTTTTAATTTTTAGAGATTTATTATGGAAGGAGGGGACTGAGAAAGAAAGAAAGAAAGAGAGAGAGAGAGAGAGAGAGAGAGAGAGAGAGAGAGAGAGAGAGAGAGAGAGATAGAGAGAGAGAGAGAGAAATAAATCGAGAAAGAGGGGAAAATAGAAAGAGAAAGGAATAAGCAAAGATAAATTTTTTTTCCATGCAGCCATTTATTAGAATGAATTTTAAAAAAATATTGACCGTTAACATATCAAATTACGTACCGGTTCATTGCAGGTGTTCATATCTATTTATCATAGTCGTTTACCAGAAGTTTAATCCATAACCAACGAGCTAAAATTGATGACGTATGTTTTCGACGAAATATTGATGAAACAATGGAATTTTTGATAAAATCAACGCAATGTTTAATCAAACCGGTAATACTAAAAGCCTTCCGGAGCCGTCGTGCGTAATTGGAGGAGCGTTCGGTGGGCGGAAGACTTCTGGAAAGGTTCGCACACATCTGAGGGCCTCCGGATGGCTTGAGAATGCTTTAGATGATTTCTGGACGGCTTCCCTGGGCCGCCGGACGGCTTTTAGTATACCGCCATTGAATACTTATTGCCGTCCGGAATCGTCCGGCGTAATTTGAGGTGCTTTTGAAAGGTGGCAGACTTCTGGAAAGGTTCGTACAGGTCTGAGGGCCTCCGGATGGCATGAGAATGCTTTAGATGACCTCTGGACGACTCTCCTCGGCCGCCGGACGGATTCAGGCGGCACTTGATAATAACAGGTTGGGCTGTGCCCACCCTGCCCACTATTAAAACCGCCACTGAATACTAATTGTCGTCCAGAGCCGTCCGGCGTAATGTGAGGAGCTTTCGGAAGGCAGAAGACTTCTGGAAAAGTTTGTACAGGGCTGAGGGCCCCCGGATGGCTTGAAAATGCTTTAGATGATCTCCGGACGGCTTCCAAGGGCCCGCGGAAGGCTCCGGACGGCTTTTAGTATCACTAATTGCCGTTCGGAGCCGTCCAGCGTAATTTGAGGAGCATTCGGAAGACGAAAAAGATCTGGAAAGGTTCGTACAGGTCTGAGGGTCTCCGGATGGGTTGAGAATGCTCTAGATGACCTCCAGACGGCTCTCCGGAAGGCTCCAGATAGCTCCGGACGGCTCCGGATGCCTTTTAGTATGACCCAATCAAACTCATAGGTACACAAACACCATCTTCAGAAAAATTGCAAACGCCATTCAAGATTTAGTGGCAATGTTTTGGTGGCTATGGAGCCTTAATGGAACAGAAAATCGGATTTGCCAGGCATTTTATAATAAGATATCACCATATATTGGATGATGTTGGCCCTATATAAGTGCGCACAATTATTATTATTATTATTATTATTATTATTATTATTATTATTATTATTATTATTATTCTGCTTCTTCTTCTTCTCATTATTATTATTATCATTATTATTATTATTATTATCATTATTATCATTATTATTATCATTATCATTATTATTACTATTATCACTATTACTATTATCACTATTACTATTACTATTACTATTATTATTATCATTGATATTATTACTATTATTATTATTATTATTACTATTATTATTATCATTATTATTATCATTATTATTATCATTATTATTATTATTATCATCATCATCATTATTATTATTATAATGATGATGATGATAATGATTATTATTATTATTATTATTATTATTATTATTATTATTATTATTATTATCATCATCATCATCATCATCATCATGTTCATAATAATAGTAATGATAATAATAATAATGATAATAATAATAATATTATTATTATTATTATTATTATTATCATCATCATCAATACTATTATTATTATTATTATTATTATTATTATTATTATTATTATTGTTATTATTATTATTATCATTATTACTATTAATATAAAGATTATACCACAACACTGGACCAGAATTATGTCACGCATCTTGTCACAGATCATACCTATCATCACTTTATTTTGTCACAAGACAAGACTGTGCACCTGATTTTGATAATGTATATAACAAAGGCAATGATCTCAGATTAGGGTAAATGCATGCTATTGGATGGGATAAAGAAAGATGCATTTCAATTAATAGTAGAGCTGAGAAAACATATTTTAGAATTAAATCTTAATATTTCGAACTTGTATCGGGCAATAAATTGAAATCCAATTTTCGATTATTTATTGTCACCATGTACCCAAAACAGACGAAGGTAATAAGATATTACTGGTAGAATTATTCTAACTAAATGTACTTATTCTGTGTTTCCCATTAATATTGTGCCATAGAATGATTGTTTGTGTAAATGGTAAATGACGTAAAACTTTAGGATTAATCTGACAAGTCATTTTTCGAAATGAATAGTTATGGATATGGCCATTACGCACGCGACTGCTTAGACAATGCATTCATTATAATCTATCTGAACTCAGAACTTTAGTTGTAGACTTTGTAGCTCTGATTGATAGCTACAAATATGAAACGTCAGGCTAGGCATTATTCTTTATGATAGAGAAATTATGCAATTCTAACATTGTAACAAACTCAAAGTTAATATTTCTCTTAATTTTATTCTAAATTCGCTTTTGATGATCTTATTCATCCCGAGAAAATAACCTTTTACGATAATGGCCACATTTATGATACTCTGTCAGAGCCATAGAATAATATGACGAATGTCAGTGTAGTAGGGATGTAAACTGTTTGTTTTTTACTAGTTGATGGGTGGATATATGTTATGCGCAGGATGTTGGCGCAAAATCATCAATTGAAGAAATTAAAGGTGTTATAAAGATTTTGGAAGCGGAAACTTCAAGAGAGCAGGAGAAGGAGTTGTAGTTGAAGGTACTAAGTAAACGTGGCCTCTATCTGTCTAGGGGTATTCGATCAAGCCACGTCCCGGTTCCCAGATGGATTGTTGACTCTTGGAAAAAGAGGAATTTAAAACACAGAGATAAACTAAGGAATGAAATAAGCAAAGTAACTTAAGTTACACTAAAATAATATATCGTTTAATAAAGTAAAAGCAAGAGTCTAGTTTGATCAAACAATGATCAACATTCAATGACGATAACAACAATAACGACAACAATTACACTACATACTACATGCGCTACACAGTCACACACACACTATAGGTAGCAATCTTTCGTCACGCGACAGCGATCACGACTCACAACATTATACCAACTGTCGTCGTCACCATCGACGCTGTCCGCGTCACAACATCACCATCGTCGTCGTCATCACCATCATCATCACCATCACCATCACCATCACCATCATCATATTATAATCACATTCATCTGATGAGACCAGAGAGCAAACAAAGGTTATGTAAGATACGTCTAAATGCGCATCAAATATATACGGCCCCGAGCCGCCCCAGAACAACCAACATTCCTCTCTCAAATCATCACCAACAATTACTACAATGATTATTACCAATACCATCAATACAAAAGATGTATAAATGTATATAATGATAAACAACAATGATAACGAACGATCTCTTATCCCAAATCATTATGACAATAACAACATAACAACATTTGTTCACATACATAAGCATTTAGTATTCCTCAATATTTACATATTATGATACGAGAATATCATTTCATCAAAAAGTCAGCATAAACCTAAGTGAGTCACCAATATGTAACTCACGCTGAGATTGTCCTGTAATCATCAATTACACCTCCAGAGTCAACGAGTAACTTGTGAGTACATGACTGGCATACACCGTATGTCAGCGGTTTAACACGACTACTGTCGTATTAGAGACGACGTCATCAGCGATCTCCCACGTAATTACGAGTCAGGCCTGATTACATGATGAAGCCAGAGAGCCAACGAAGGTTATGTCAGATACGTCTTTTACGCATCAAATATACGGCCCGAGCCGCCCCAAAACAACCAACGTTTCTCCCCCATCACCATAAAGACAATTCAATGTAATTATCTCCCGTAAAACATATATCGCCCCAGAGACAAGGACATGGTTACCATCCAGCGGCAACACCATACCTTCCAAGATGAGACTAACCAACGTACTCACAACGTTATCATTATCAATAGCATGTAAGACAAAAACATCAAATATCAAAATCATCATATATACCATAATTCCAGTCTTAATATTATTATTATTATTATTATTATTATTATTATTATTATTATTATTATTATTATTATTATTATTATTATTATTATCATTATTATTACCATTATTATCACCATTATTAACAATCTCTGAAATCTTAACATTATAAATTTAGTCTAAGAAATATTCTGGCAGCAACTCACCTTGGAAAAAGAGGAATTTAAAACACAGAGATAAACTAAGGAATGAAATAAGCAAAGTAACTTAAGTTACACTAAAATAATATATCGTTTAATAAAGTAAAAGCAAGAGTGAAGCCGCACAGAACTGCTGCTCTTTATAAAGGCCTAAAAGGTATGTGGGCGGAAAGCCCTGGTGAAATTTTAGTTTCCATATAAGGAAATGTTGAAAGAGTTGCTAATTTTAACCACATAAAATTCTATAAAAATCAAGCTGTCCACCCAAACGGGATGGCTATGTCCATATAAGGTAACTTCGCTCTCCACCAATCGCTGCAACTTACAAAGGGGCGAGATAGGGAATGAGGGGAAATGATAAACACTACTCACTAAATTCTACTCACAAATATACAAATACACAAAAGACGGAATATACCGTTAGCGTCTACCACGCATGAATATTTTCTCATGAACATTTCTCACCAATGAGCACACAACCGGACTAACAATAAGGTATTCGTAACCCTATTACATTACTCCCCCTGAGAACTGAAAACTCGTCCCGAGTTTTGACAATACACAAGTTCAAAATCATCATATCTGAAATATAATAACAACATGGTTCTATGTTATTACAATTGACATACAATCAAACATCTTTTGATTAACCATTTAACATGCCCTGACATAATTTAGGACACGTGTAAGACCCGGGCATACGCCAGGATGTTCTACTCAACAGCTCTATGATCTGAGAGAGTTAAACAAAAATAAAGCAAAAATAACTCATTTTGTAAAAAAGAAACCCTTGCAAACCCACATGTGTTACAAAGAGTTAATACCCAGCTACCCACAAATCTTATTTGTAATCCCCAGCCCACTATTTGTAACGGATAATGAAATCTGACAGCTGAGCAGGCACCTTCGTTTGTCTCGTTGACCTTCGAGTAACTGTCTCAGTTTCGTCTCCATTGCATCTGTCAGCATCACCTGCAACGTCGTTATTGATATCAATGTCAATTCCTGTCAGTGGCAGTATCTACTCTGTTTATTCTGTCACGACTCACTGCACCGACCCCACTAAGTTCTGCGTTCAGCCCTCACTTCGCTGCTACACCTCTCTAATTTCGTCACACTGTCATTGTCATGAAGTGTCGCTCATGCGTCTGTCTGTTTGTATGCATGGATCATAGCTTGAATGGTAACCCATTGCATTTTGTCATACATACTTTGCACTAATAACTACCGCACCTCTTCGCCACCTCATCGTCTTCGTCTTAAACACGTCACTTACAATACCACTATCTATTGATATGCGCCTTTAATTTCTGTTACAATGTCCATCAGAATCTTCCCGCTTATTACCTCAGTGGTAAAAAATCTGGACCTGCTTTATCTTAATGTCCGAGTTTAAAAAGCATAGTTGCCTGTCAACCACACGCAGCCATCCATTTTTACATTGGCTCCCCGCATCCTCCCCAAGAAGATACTTGCCACGCACAGACCACTGCTTCTTTAACAGAGCATCCCGCTCCCTGTCAGTCAGCCTGCCGTATAAAAGATGCTGAGATTAAATTGACAACGTCGGCAACTCCACCACCCATCTACGTCGGGCCTTCATAACATGTTAAATGTTAGAATATAAGAATCAGAAATAATAAGGACATGGCATATAATCAATAGTAATGAGAAATATTCTATCGAACCTTGTGAAACTAAAGCGAGTAGAAGCAAAAACATAAAATATCCGTATACAAGTCTCTATTTTTAAACAACTTTTAGTAATTATCCAGAGTTCTAAAAGCAAATCTTATCGCATCTGCCCTATTCAACTAATAATTGACTCCATTTTTAAAGCCATACAATGAGCTTATTAGTTTTAATTATGATCCCATTATTACAACTAAACATCTAATCAACACATTACAATTAATTTCTCACTTCTCACATGGGGTTATAATGTATCAACCAAATTGTTCCAAAAAAAATAGATGTCGTGTGAAGCTTCACACTGCCGTCTGCTGCAGCCCCAGAACTCACAGGCATCTGGCACTTGTCCAGTCTTGGCGGATCCAGCCAATCATGTGTAGACCTTTCCATCTGACGTCAGGTTCCATGCGCCCCAGCCACTTGTCTACCATGGCAGATCTGTTAGTCATCTGCCCCAAGACCATGCTGCTGACGCCCCACTCTGGCACCTGCACTGTCACACACTTAAGTCCGGTCACATCTGCTGCCACACACCCTTCCGACCCAAGGGAGAGTCCAGGCTTCCATCCGTCACTGCTGCCAATCACAGACACCTTCAGGTTGTCCACCGTTCTTGTCACGTCCTCCTCTGCCAGAAACGATTCGTTGTTCCACCTCCATCTTCGTTCACACGTTAATGTTGGTTTTGTTGACAAATCTGTTGTATCATCCATCATGATCCCGGACGAGCCCCCAAATGTAGTAGGGATGGAAACTTATTCACTTCACTTAATGGGTGAATGTATGTTATGCGCAGGATGTTGGCGCAAAATCATCAATTGAAGAAATTAAAGGTGTTATAAAGATTTTGGAAGCGGAAACTTCAAGAGAGCAGGAGAAGGAGTTGTAGTTGAAGGTACTAAGTAAACGTGGCCTCTATCTGTCTAGGGGTATTCGATCAAGCCACGTCCCGGTTCCCAGATGGATTGTTGACTCTTGGAAAAAGAGGAATTTAAAACACAGAGATAAACTAAGGAATGAAATAAGCAAAGTAACTTAAGTTACACTAAAATAATATATCGTTTAATAAAGTAAAAGCAAGAGTCTAGTTTGATCAAACAATGATCAACATTCAATGACGATAACAACAATAACGACAACAATTACACTACATACTACATGCGCTACACAGTCACACACACACTATAGGTAGCAATCTTTCGTCACGCGACAGCGATCACGACTCACAACATTATACCAACTGTCGTCGTCACCATCGACGCTGTCCGCGTCACAACATCACCATCGTCGTCGTCATCATCATCATCATCATCATCATCACCATCATCATCACCATCACCATCACCATCACCATCACCATCACCATCATCATCATCATCATCATCATATTATAATCATCACATTCATCTGATGAGACCAGAGAGCAAACAAAGGTTATGTAAGATACGTCTAAATGCGCATCAAATATATACGGCCCCGAGCCGCCCCAGAACAACCAACATTCCTCTCTCAAATCATCACCAACAATTACTACAATGATTATTACCAATACCATCAATACAAAAGATGTATAAATGTATATAATGATAAACAACAATGATAACGAACGATCTCCTATCCCAAATCATTATGACAATAACAACATAACATTTGTTCACATACATAAGCATTTAGTATTCCTCAATATTTACATATTATGATACGAGAATATCATTTCATCAAAAAGTCAGCATAAACCTAAGTGAGTCACCAATATGTAACTCACGCTGAGATTGTCCTGTAATCATCAATTACACCTCCAGAGTCAACGAGTAACTTGTGAGTACATGACTGGCATACACCGTATGTCAGCGGTTTAACATGACTACTGTCGTATTAGAGACGACGTCATCAGCGATCTCCCACGTAATTACGAGTCAGGCCTGATTACATGATGAAGCCAGAGAGCCAACGAAGGTTATGTCAGATACGTCTTTTACGCATCAAATATACGGCCCCGAGCCGCCCCAAAACAACCAACGTTTCTCCCCCATCACCATAAAGACAATTCAATGTAATTATCTCCCGTAAAACATATATCGCCCCAGAGACAAGGACATGGTTACCATCCAGCGGCAACACCATACCTTCCAAGATGAGACTAACCAACGTACTCACAACGTTATCATTATCAATAGCATGTAAGACAAAAACATCAAATATCAAAATCATCATATATACCATAATTCCAGTCTTATTATTATTATTATTATTATTATTATTATTATTATTATTATTATTATTACCATTATTATCATTATTATTACCATTATTATCACCATTATTAACAATCTCTGAAATCTTAACATTATAAATTTAGTCTAAGAAATATTCTGGCAGCAACTCACCTTGGAAAAAGAGGAATTTAAAACACAGAGATAAACTAAGGAATGAAATAAGCAAAGTAACTTAAGTTACACTAAAATAATATATCGTTTAATAAAGTAAAAGCAAGAGTGAAGCCGCACAGAACTGCTGCTCTTTATAAAGGCCTAAAAGGTATGTGGGCGGAAAGCCCTGGTGAAATTTTAGTTTCCATATAAGGAAATGTTGAAAGAGTTGCTAATTTTAACCACATAAAATTCTATAAAAATCAAGCTGTCCACCCAAACGGGATGGCTATGTCCATATAAGGTAACTTCGCTCTCCACCAATCGCTGCAACTTACAAAGGGGCGAGATAGGGAATGAGGGGAAATGATAAACACTACTCACTAAATTCTACTCACAAATATACAAATACACAAAAGACGGAATATACCGTTAGCGTCTACCACGCATGAATATTTTCTCATGAACATTTCTCACCAATGAGCACACAACCGGACTCACAATAAGGTATTCGTAACCCTATTACATCAGTCTCTAGGCCCATGGAAACGTAGATTATCCCAGTTTATGTAGCATTAGGCGGATAAGAACAATTGCTAGCATAAAGTTGTATATAACATAGACAACTTCTTTTCACTAGATCTAATAGACTTAACTACCAATTACTGCTGTTTAGTGGACGGGATTTCAGAAAAAAAAATCTTCTAATCTAGCAGTTGGTTATATCAAAGGTGGTAAAAATGTTGACTGTTTAAGTTCAGGTCTTTAGAGCTAAATGAAATATCGCATGGGCCACATTATCCATATTATATGAATACAATGATTTTGTTCTAATGTACCTCTTTAGATATCAAATCAGACCACAGCGCAAAACATTGCCTCAGCTATCTTCGTCGCTAAATCATGTCGCCTGTCCAGATATGAGCATTTTTATACCATAGATATAATATATTGACAATTGACTGAATTTTAGAGTGTGGTGAGATGTTTGAAAATTGAAATATTACACCAACGGCAGGACATTTTAACTTTTATTTTACAATTCAAAAAATCATTTTATTAGTATATATGTGTTCTTTAAATGTTCTTCTTTGCTAGAACTCACAATAGTAATTGCTCAATACCATCTGTATAGGATGCCAGCTTACCGATTCCATTCTGAATAGGGCTTCAATGAAGCTCTACCAGCCATTGCTTGCTGAATTCGGTTCTACGAAACTTTGTTGACCTCTCAGTTTGATTTCGGTATTTTCTAATAATATCAATAATTTGTTTTAATGAGGGACGTATAAAATTCTGTATAACTTCAGTTCGCATATTTAAGCTACAGATAATTGATTAATCAAATTGACATAACCCGGATACATAAAGCAAAAATTTATATAATTTCCTTGTTTAATAAATTGAAGATGATAAAGATAATTGTTGCTCTGATAGATAAGTATAGTTCAATGACTCTAATAAATACGCTGAATCCCAAACAACCATCAATTTTTAGACCATTCTTAAAGAGTTGTCTACTGAATGGGCTGCACTTTTCCCACTGGATGAAAACCAGAGAAAGAATATTGAAGACCACGGATTTTACACAACACTCGTCAAGGATGGACTAAGAATTCTGTCTATTAATTCGTTATATGCGTAAGTAATTTTTATTACTCAATGTGTTATTGAACTTTAAATTAATATTAACTTTCAATTAAATATAGAGGAATGACCTCCAGTAAATAAAATGATTAAATACAGAGTAGTATTAGATAATACCATATTAATAATAACAATAACAACGATGGATGATAACAGTTGACGACGCTATGATAACAACAACAACAACAATAATAATAATAATAATAATAACAATAATAATAATAATAATAATAATAATAATAATAATAATAATAATAATAATAATAATAATAATTAATAATAATGTTAATAATAATAATAATAATTAATAATAATAATAATAATAATAATAATAATAATAATAATAATAATATCTCAACAACAGCTACTATTACTGCCACTACTACTACTACTACTACTACTACTACTGCTACTGCTACTACTACTACTCTACTACTACTACTACTACTACTACTACTCTACTACTACTACTACTACTACTACTACTACTACTACTTACTACTACTACTACTACTACTACTACTACTACTACTACTATTACTACTACTATACTACTACTACTTACTACTACTATTACTACTACTATTACTACTACTATTACTACTATTACTACTATTTACTACTACTACTACTACTACTACTACTACTACTACTACTACTCTACTACTACTACTATTTACTACTACTATGACTACTACTACTATGACTACTACTACTTCTACTACTACTTCTACTACTACTTCTACTACTACTACTACTACTACTACTACTACTACTACTACTACTACTACTACTACTACTACTACTACTACTACTACTACTATTACTACTACTACTATTACTACTACTAATACGTCTACTACTATTACTACTACTGCTGCTAATAAGACATAATAATAATAATAATAATAATAATAATAATAATAATAATAATAATAATAATAATAATAATAATAATAATAATAATAATACTATTAATAATAATGATGATGATGATATCATCATCATCATCATCATCATCATCATCGTCATCGTCATCGTCATCGTCATAATAATAATAATAATAATAATAATAATAATAATAATAATAATAATAATAATAATAATAATAGTAATAGTAATAATAATAATAATAATAATAATAATAATAATAATAATAATAATAATAATAATAATAGTAATAATAATAATAGTAATAATAATAATAGTAATAATAATAATAGTAATAATAATAATAATAATAATAATAATAATAATAATAATAATAATAGTAATAATAATAATAGTAATAATAATAATAGTAATAATAATAATAGTAATAATAATAATAGTAATAATAATAATAGTAATAATAATAATAATAATAATAATAATTGGCATGGGTAAAATAAAAATGTTCCTATTTATTTGTAGATATCGTTTGAATCCTTTGGCCTTTATGTCCACTGTTGATCCAGCCTCCAGACGCCAGCGCCAGTTCATTAGAAAGACATTGGATGACGCAAGGATAAACTCTGAAAAAGTGAGAGGACTAGTAGAAGTAGTAGTAGTAGTAGTAGTAGTAGTAGTATTAGTAGTATTAGTAGTAGTTGTAGTAGTATTAGTAGTAGTTGTAGTAGTTGTAGTAGTAGTAGTCGTAGTAGTAGTAGCAATAGTAGTAGCAGTTGTATTAGTTATAGTAGTAGTAGTAGTAGTAGTAGTAGTATTAGTAGTAGTAGTAGTGGTAGTGGTAGTAGTGGTAGTAGTGGTAGTAGTGGTAGTGGTAGTAGTGGTAGTAGTAGTAGTAGTAGTAGTAGTAGTAGTAGTAGTAGTCATATTTTCGATCACCACCACCGCCACAATCACCACCACCACCACTACTATCATCGTTGTCATCATCATTATCATCATCATCACCATCATCACCATCACTATCACTAATATTATAATCATCCGTAGATGTAATTATGTTGCTTAAACTTATCAACAATACAAAGGTTATTTTTACTTTTTACGTTTTTCTTCTGTATTTTGCCGTACGTTATCTATTATCGTATAATAGATTCTGAATTTGTCAGATGTAACGGAATAAATGCAGGTAATTTTGTTTAATTTGTTTAAAATGGTTGTACTTAAACCACAAGACGATTTACATGGTAATGTTTCTTTTAAGGGATCCAGGGGGGGGGGGGGGGGGGGGATAATTGACTTTGGTTAGTGTTCATTGTATGTTTAAATAATAAATCTAAATTTTGGGACGAATAATAAATGTATCAAAATATCTAAAATTTCTCTTGTTTTACCCCAACTCAATAGGGCAGAGAAATCGTGACGTCACACTTTCTAGTCTTCCGGTTCCATAATCAATGGAAGTGTGAATGTTACAAATATCCTCTGGAAGATTGGTTTTACACTTTCAATGAGATTAAAATCAATTTTTTGACATAACACTTTTATTCCGTGTTTATTCCCCTCAACATCTAGGTTATTTTAATGAGCCACATGAAACCTAGTCACATAAACACATATGAGCCCTACACGATTACTATGGAGATGTTGGTGAAAGAATATCAAGACGTCATTATCCTCATGCTGTATGGACACGAGCACACTGATACTTTTGTCGTGGTGAGATTGATATACTCCAATTTTTCTATCTTTAAACTAATATCAAGAATTATTTTTTTAAATTGATAATAAAAAATAAAACCCAACAAAATATGAATACAACTATCAATGATAATTATTGTGGTATTCATTTTTATCATGGAATAAAAGTTTACTGGATTATAACCAAACCATCAATTCACGCTTCGTGTATCTCAGCCATTTGCAAAATTGCTCTTTAATTTCCTTCATACATTATTTGCAAACAATATTGATAGCGACTAATGTTATCATATTTCTTTTGTCTTGAGATTCGTGCATTTATTCTTGTTTGCAGAATAGTTTTTCATAAGGTTTTCAAGTCCATTTTACCTCTCATTTTGGCCTTTATTTTTATCATGTATCGCAATTACTTTATTGTTAAACTTTGTATTATTGAACCTGTTAGTGATTGTACTGATGTTTCTCTGTGTTTATTGAACTTCCAATCAGGCATTTGGTTTTGCAATGTTTATTTTTGATCGGAAATAATATTATATATCTCTTTCTTTTATATACCCCTTTGTCTCTTTCGAGACATAATTTTATAAATTTCATTCAATGCTCTTTTACAACGAACTATCTTAAGTAACATTAAAGATGTAAATTTAAACTTAATTGCCATATAAAGTAGGACGATTTTATTTACATAATTTTGATAATTAAGACTTTACCTTGAGTTTTTTTTAATACAAAATAAAACATATGTCCTATCAAAGTATGTAGAGTATAAAAAGTAGTTTGGACATTAGACAATAGAAGAAAGATATTGGCTGTGATCAATAATTATACTTTGCTAATATTTCCCATTAAGAAGGCAAATCACTCAAAGTAACAAAATAATGTTTTTATATAGAAAGCTAAAGTTATTTAAACTTGCTTTTATTTTTTAAAAAAAAAACTCTTTACGATTCAACAAACGTGTAGAAGTTTAACAAGTCCCAGGTTTGAGAGGGTTTATTTTTTTTCCAAGAAGAAGGTCATTTAAATTGATCGATAATCGATGGGCGTGTTTCTGGTCAAATTTTTAAATACGAGTTTTTCTAGAGTATGGCTGTTAACAGGTTAACAAAAACATATAAAGACATGTGACAAAATGTATTTTATAGAGCACGGATCCATTGAACAGAAGTAAGGCGACAGGTGCCTTTCTTGCAGCTCCGTCCATAACCCCCTACATCTATTACCGTCTTGGCACCAACCCATCCTATAGAGTGTTTTCTTTGGATAAAAACACTTTTCAACCTTTGGATTATGTACAGTACTATGTCGACTTACAAGAGGCCAACGGTGAGACTTGTTATAGGATAAAATATGTACAAAACAAATGATACAAAGTCATCTTCATAATAAATGTTGTGGAGTTCATTCTTGTGTTCTACCACAAAATACCTTCTTTTTATTTCATTTTAGCAAGAAAAATCTTACTTCAAATATAAACACGAGCCTCAACAAGAAAGGCAATTTTCTGGCCAAATTTAAAGCACATGCACACACACACACGCACACACACACACATATATATATATATATATATATATATATATATATATATATATATATATATATGCATACACATATTATATATATATATATATATATATATATATATATATATATATATATATATATATATATATGTGTGTGTGTGTGTGTGTGTATGCCCAGAAACTTTTTTCCAGTAAGATATCTCTTTAATTATTGATTGATTACACTCAATTGATTAACAAGTTTCATAGTTTAAGCTTCATGTCTGAGACTTTTTAACATGTTGAACCTCATTTCAATTTTAGAAGTAGGAGCGTGGGAGATTTCCTCAGACTGGAAAATAATTTTGCACTTAAAAGAGTACAACTTACCTTTACCAATCTGGTTTCATCACTCAATAATTATTCTAACATCATTCGTAAATCGACCATGCGCCTTGAAAATCTATTATCCTCTAACCTTGACTTGTATAAAGGAAGTCGGCTTGCACCTGCAGAATAAAAGACTTTTCTCGTGCCTTAAAACCACCAAAGCCAAAAAGATCAAAACCCTCACCACCCATGAATTCACATCCGGTCCCACAACTCTTTCTTATAATCTCAACCTACTATTGGTTTGCATCCTAGTGCTACAGACACTACCATGATCACTCTTTCCAAACAGAATGATAAACTGTCACCTGCATCTCTTCAGATAAAAACACGGTGAGCGTCAAGAAACAGTACAGATTTACAGAGGAATACAATGTCCCAGACCTTAGCTCAGAGTCTTTCAAAATAATCGCAGACAGGTAAGTTGTTTATAAGGTTGACATCGTTTATATTGACATCTCTCTTTTATGCTATCAAACGGAAGCCATTCAACACAATGGGGTTTTGACGGATTCGCCCAAAATAGTTTCGTTTGCCTCTGAATAAAACTTTGATACCGTAAACAATAAACACATAGATTACCACGCCTCTCGGACAGTCGTCATAATGTAATCAATGGCAATGATTTGGAAACATAGCGTACTACACCGATTTTACTATCAATGGCGGAGAGACGGCTTGACGGGGAAAGTTAAAGGTGGATCGACCGGCTGGCGTCTATTAATAATTGCGCTTATCATTATCCTGCCTCCTTTCACGTTCCGTTGGACCCTGACAATTTCGGGGATTTCTTGACAACATTGTCAAGCATGGATAACGCTCACGATTTCTCATATCCCATACGAAGAAAATTAAATGTTTCTTCGTGGCTCCTGGCCAGGACTAGATCGACCTCCAAAAGTTGAACCCCAATTAAGAGGAGGCTCCAGCGGCCCCTTGCTTCTTTCTAAAGCAAAGCCGGTGAGAAAATTAAATAGCTTCTTTAGAAAACTCAACCCAAAGAAGCTGATCAACGCTGTACGCAACACCGGTCATCTGAGCAAAAGCAATCAATAGCTAAAGAAGGTAATGGTTGTAGCTTATCTTGTCCAAACATCTGTCTCGTGTAAAAAGAAGAAGATGGATATCTAAAGCAAAGTCGCCGACCATTGAACGATCAAAATAAAGCACAGCATTGCCGCCTGCCATTGACCATAACTTTGCCCCCTACCGTTGATCTATCAAAATAACACCTATACGCACCAATACGTAGGCGATTAATTAAACGTAGAACCCCAACCTTCTCGGATTTTAAGCCGGACAATGATGGAAATTCTTTAGGGCAAGCAATGCTCAGCTCGTATAAACACAAGGCGCAGGCAAACCAAAACAATAAAAAACAAAACAAAGGAAAGCCAAACCAATAAAAAAAAATAAAAGAAAACCAAACGAATCAAAGAACTCCTCCTCTCCATTGATAGAACACCTAGCCGCGGCGCCTTACGTGCGTCATATCTCTCGTGCTAAGCGTTACTCTTTTCTTGGATCTGCTTGTTACTTATATTGCTGCTTCGACCCACCATCGAGACGGTGGCGGCGGCCCAAAAATAAGAAAAGCAGAAAGTGATCTTAGACCCGGGATTATATGTGATGCTTTTTGTTGTGTATTTCCCTCGCCTGTCTGCCGGGCTAGCGCTGGGGAGTTGGGCGTCGAAGGGGTTTGTTTTTCTTTACCATTCCCCATATAGCGGAAATGCACACGACCAAACATTGATAAATCCCAGTAAATTTTCTCCCTGTTTGGCGCCCTAACCGAAGAATTCCCTGGTTATAAAAACTAAGGCGCCGGCCTGGCGACAATGTCCGAGTGGTTTATTTTTAAAAAGTTTTCCCTCTATAGCGAAAATGCGCGTGAGGTTTCAATGAAATTATCGATTTTCAAACAGCATCGGCTATGAAGTTAATAGCGGGGTGTTTTCTTATTTATAGCTTTATAAAATCATGTTGCAAACTCGCCCGGAAGCATCGTCACAACACACCGTTCAACTAGATGCTCGGGTTCGTTCCCACATCGGGTACATGTTGGACAGGTGGGAAGTCCCCACTGGAGAAGCGATTTTGCCTTTAGGCAGGTTCTCGACCGA